>NC_053452.1:1561859-1872797 GCF_015227805.2 Hirundo rustica
GCTGATCTCAGAGCTTAGGTGAAGAATGTCGGTGCTGTTTGAGATGAGGCTCTTTGAGGGCATTACCTGTTGCCGGCAAGAGACATAAATCAGCAGAGGATTTGCCTGGCCTTTACTCACTGCTTGCAAAACTTGCAGCGGACCAAAAGAGACACCTTTGTACTTTCAGCTCAGCTCTGGGTGGTGAAGCATTTCAGAAACTGCTTCCCCCCATGTGCTCTTGTTTCAGGCAAGCCAGGGCAAATGTGCAGCGCTCAGAGAGGAGCAGAAAAGAGGGTTTCAAACACGTCTTACTCCAAAGTGCTCTCTAATCTTTGGTCTCTTCTCTGAGAAAACCAGTTATGGCCTTGACTGAAGGTGGTTGGAGTGGAAAAGCCAAGATCCTCTGGCCTGTGCCATCTGCAGGAGCCAGCGCTGTCTGCTCTCGTGGAAAATAAACTGCTTTAGGGTTACAGAACCATGGAATGGTTTGGGTTGGAAGGGGGCATTCATTTCTACTCAGCTTTTATATTTGGTGTAATACTTCTAGGCAGGACATGAATGGATTCCTGAGTCATTTGTGCAGCACATAAACGTGAAAGAGCTGTGGGGGAGCAAGAGCAATGTGTTTTGGGGCTGCTAACCAAATTATCCAACCTGCAAGCCAGTAGATATGCCAGAATCCCAAGTCCCACAGCCTCCTAAAGGTCAGGAATTCTCTGCTCAAGTTTTTGGGGTGTTATTTACCTGTGGGATCATTTTGAAATGTAGATTACTTCAGCTGTGTTGGTTGGTTCGGTATAAAAGTAATTCTTAGCCCAGAGTTCGTTGCTGTTTTCCTGGTGTTGTGTATTGCAGTGACAGAGAGGGATGTGGTTGACGCTGATTTGATTAAATAAAACGTTACATTAAAGGACATTCCTTGTGTCCTTAGGAGTTAACCAAGTGTGTTGTCTTGGTGATACCCTGTTACAAAAACATGCCTCCGTGGCAGGGAGGGTTTGATGCTCTGAGAGGGTACTTCCCAAAGCATTTAAGAAAACGTTATTAAATAATGACATTGAAACTTAATTTTGAGAAAGCGTGGGGGGAGGGTTATGATAATGAGTGATGTTTGATTTTAATTTTTTTTTTTTTTTTTGCCATGTTAGGTAAATAGGTAGGTTAAAATGTAATGAAACTTCATTCCAGATCTAAAGAATGTTCTCGCTAGAAGAGCTGGGTTTAGTGTGAAAGCAGAAGATGCATCAGTGAGGATGATGCACAGGATAGCCCAACTCCACAGTGCAGTTAAGTGTTACAGGACTGAGAACACAAAGGCTAGCCTCGGTATTGGGAGGTGAAACACGTCTGGGGAAAGCTGGAGAGCGATATTGCAGCTCCATGGGCAGAGCAACCAAACCAGCCACGGCACTGAGAAACCAGGACAGCCCTCAGACAGGGTGGGAAGATGGGGATCACAAGTGAGGAAGGGCATTTCCCCTCCAAGGTCCCCTGCAGAGGACTTGGAGAGGAGAGCACCTCACCTTGCAGTGCTTCCACTGAGAGCTGACGCAGCAGCAGGGCTTCAATAAGTGATGATGGAGCTCTCTCATCGCTGGCACCCTTGTGACAGAGCCTGCTGCCCTGCCAGAAATAGAGCTTTTCAATACTTTTTATATTGTTTTCCATATGATATATGTATAATCTACATATCTATATTATTTTTTTCTTAGATATAGTTTTTATTTTCAATTTAGTTTTTTAATACACGCTTTGTTTCAAATTTACAGTGATACAAAGGTCATTTAATTTTATTTTTTTTATGCTGACTTTGTGTGCTTCTGTGTACATTTTGGTGAAGCTTGCAGGTATTACTGTATTTTATATATTTTTTTTTCCTCCCTGGGGCATGTGATAATGACAGCAAAATCTAGATAATTCCACGAAAAAATGCAACGGATTGCAATCCATTGATTTCACGCTCCCGCATTTCTGACAACGCTAAGTTCACTATTTTTAATTCAATTCAGAGCTTCCTGCTTTTCAAAAAGGAAAAAAAACCCAACTTTTAAAACCTCTTCATGCATTTCTTCGTTAATGATTTTAGCTCAGTTTACCCCTTTGTTTAAATAGCAGCTGGCTCAAGAGTTGCATACCAGGGTCCCCAAGACAGTGTCATTAGCCTAAGCAGGTTAATTGATTTCTTTGGCATGCCTTTACACCTATTTACCTGAAGCCAGGCAGGCAGCAGAGGAAAAAATGCTCCTGTTCAAGATTAAACATTCCCCACTCCCACTTTGGGGGTTTCAGAGAGCTGGAGCTCAGCTGTGCTTTCAGGGATGCTGGAATTCAAATGAAATGTATAAATGCTACAAAGTATGCTGCCTTCTAATTAGTGATGCTGATTCAATTATGGTTGGGCTTTGTGTTTCCTCAACACTTCCTGAAAAGGAAGCTGCGCCTCCAAAAGGCACGGGGAGCTGAGGGTTAAAGCTGCATCCATAAATGCTCATTTTTCAGGTAGGATATAAAATATGAGGTAGACTGTTTTCGGGAGTAACGTAAAAGGAATGACATTACATTTGCTGTGCACAATCAGGGACCTCCTTTTATCCTCTGCAATTGTTCCATCTCCTGCAATCCTTAATCTGCTTAATCTGTGATATTACAGGCTTGATGTTACATTAAAATTATTAAAAAATCTGCAATCAAGTTAACTCTTTTAAGGGGATGTAATAATAATTTGCTTAAGAGGTTCCTGGTTCGGGTAATACCAAAATAATGGAGAATTAAAAGGCATTTGCAGATACAAATATTTGTGCTTTATTTGATATGGTATTAGGGAAATGAATTGCACTTTACATTAGAGTTTTTGAAGGACGTGATTTTAGATATGTAGCAAAAATAGCTCTGAATTGAATTAAAAATAATGAACTTAGCATTGTCAGAAATGTGGGAGTGTGAAATATGAAATCAGTGGATTGCAATCCGTTGCATTTTTTGTGGAATTATCTAGATTTTGCTGTCATTATCATGTGCCCCAGCATATCTTGCAGAATATTAATGAATATAAAAGTAACTCCAGAAGTTTGCAGTGGTATCACAACTGATGCAATGTGCTGGAAAAATCGATGCAGCATCTCGAGCTTTTCGTCATTCTGAGTTGGTTTGGGGCAACTTTTTGTGGTTTTATTTTCTTTTTACCATTTATCAGATGTTCCCGAGACGAGAATCCAAATGGCAAAAAATAAATTGCTCTCATAAACATCTTCCATATTTTTTCTTTTTATTTTTTTACTTTAGGGATGAGCTTTGAGGTCCCTTCCAACCCAAACCATCGCGTGATTGTGTGATTTTCCTGCTGAAACACAATTACACTTGTGACTTGGGAGAATATTTACAGGGTTTTATTAGAATAGTATTTACATGGAATTAGCAAATTTGGAGGAAGTGGGAGAGTTGACACTACCAGATAAACCCGACTTTTTGGCCCATGCCAGCGTTTTCTTTTCCTCCAGAGAAGCAAGCTCTTAACACTTGTTTGCAAAATTGGACCAAAAAAAAAAAAAATCAACAAGCAGTGGATTTATTCAGAAATGAGTCTTTTGTCTTTTGTGTTTAATTAACGCCCTGGAACCAAAATGACATTTTTTTTCTGCCCGTGGGTGTTGCTGGGGGAGCTGCTGTGCTGTGAATTCTCTGTTTGCTGTGGCGATGTTTTGGGGACCGGCTCCTTGTTTTATTTCTCCCCTTTCGTGTTTGCTGCCTGATTTGCTGGTAATGGGAAGAGGCAGATGCTCACCTGTGCTAACACAGCTCTGGTTTAACCAGAGCCCTGATACCCAAAATTTCCCAAAAAAAGGCAGCGCTTCTGAACTCTCCTACTTTTGTTAGTAACTCCTAGTGGAATTCTGACTTCTTTTTTGTCTCTGCTGACCAAAAAAAACCCCCAACAAGCCGGAGAGGCTGAAAATTAATGTGGGTTCTCAATCACAATGAAAGTTATGTGAAAAATGAGGTTTACTTTTTTGGTAAAATTTAAACAGTTTGATAAAAATATAATCGGAGACAGAAATAAAGGGTTAATGGCTGGGTGCTTGGCATTTAGCTAAGAGCACACCTGCTCTTTTTAATGCTTTTTTATTAATTAGTCTGCTGCATATTTATTGACTATTGTGTATAATTGTCTATAAATTAATTTTTATATTTTAGGAACTGTTTTGCACGGCTACTTT
This sequence comes from Hirundo rustica, assembly GCF_015227805.2. Classification (NCBI taxonomy): domain Eukaryota; kingdom Metazoa; phylum Chordata; class Aves; order Passeriformes; family Hirundinidae; genus Hirundo; species Hirundo rustica. The sequence goes on from NC_053452.1 coordinate 1,566,056, forward strand.
TTAGGTCCACCTTTTTAGAGCGTGCATGGTTTTTGGGGGTGATTTTAATCTGTTTTTTTTTTTTTTTATTACTTTTAATTTAGGCCTGGGTCTATACCTTTTACAGATGGCAGGTGTTTGATAGTTGCCTTGTCAGCAGTGGGGTCTTTATTATATTTACTGAATGTTATTTAGCTAAGCAGACAAGTTCACAGTTCAAGTATACTATATTAACTATTACCACTGTGCTCAGTTTTTGCTAACAGCAGACATAAAAACTGTATCCATACAGCAAAGCTATTTTAACATTACACATTTAACATTTCTCTTAATACTTGTGAAAATCCAGTATTTGTTAACAGGTACCAGGCTCTTTTGAAGGCAAATTTCGGTGACATTACAGATCAGGTTTTTACACGTGCAAGGTGGAAGCGAAATCTTTAAAACATCTTTATTCTGAGGCAAAACCTAAAATAATAGAAGAGAATAAAATCTCATCCAGCGCTCCGGGCAGCAGCTGTGTTTGCACACACAGGCATCCCAAGGTGATGCTTTTGCTGTCTTGAAGAGCGTTTTCCTGGGAATTCAAGCTGGGATAATTCCTTGACAAAGAAGCACCAGTGATTTCTCTAAGAGTGGGTCTGTGAAATGCTGAATGTTGTTGTAGGAAGCCTCCAAATCGAGGGGAAAATAATCGGAATAAAATGAAACGCCAATTCTGAGGGGCTTCTTTCTGTTGTTCCAATGTAGCGGCTAAAAGTTAAAAATAGGACGTGTACCGAAGTTGCTAGAAAGCATTTTAAGTTAGCTGGCCAAACTGGTGGAATAGAGAACAATTACGGTTTTTTTACAGTTTTCAATTTGTGAGGGTTAGTTTTCTACAAATACGCTGCGTTTTTAAGAGTATTTACCGAGGCAGAAGAGAAGTCGTGCTTCTCTTAGTCTCTCGTATATCAATATTTTTGCAGCACTCTGTTGTTGCAGCTCCTAGAAAACCTGCTTCAAGGCTTGGGGGCAGTTTGTGTTTCTTGGATGTTTTGTTTTGCAGCTCCTTTTTATAGCCCGTGCGCGGGAGTGAAAGGGGAGGAGGGGTGGGAAAATGTGTAGGGACAAACCCGCAGGAAATGGGAGCTCAGGATTTTTAATGGCAGAACTAAGTGATTTCAGCCCGAGTCATTTATTGTTGACATTATATTACAGTTTATCCATTTTAAGGCATTCACGCATTTCTTGATTGGTTCTTCTACACGTGTCTTTTAGGGAATATGATTGGTTACAGTCTTGAGCTTTTATGGCCTCCTTGATCTCATTTTTGTTGTCTTGGTGTTCGGTTTCTCAAGCTCTTCTTATTTTTAGAACAGTTCGTGTTTCCGTAATTTCTATACCGTTTTTTAAGTGCCGGTAAACAATAACGAATCCTTACAGGTGCTAGTTTGGCTGGGACACTTTGTATTCTGAGTTTTTCAGAGACATTGCTACAGGGTGTCCATTCCCACACCTTCCTGAAGGCATCGAGCTCGACCCCACATTCCCCCCCAGTTAAAGAGCTGGGCTTCAGCACTTCCAGTCCGGGGCTGATTTGGGGTTTGCTTTACTCCAAGGGGATGGATTCTTTTTTTTAGCAGTGGGAAGGATCAGAAGAGATGCCTCGTTTCCTGCTGAGGACGAGCAGGGATGCCACATTTGTGCTGCTCCTGGGGGATGCCGTGGGGAAGGAATAAGGATTTCTGTATTTCACGGCTCCGTCTTATTTTTTGTTCCATTTTTCATGGGGGGAGATAAACTGACAAAGCATTAAATAAAGCAGAAGCTCGGCTCTGAGCAGCCTGATTTACAGCCCTCCTGGGTCAGGTTTTGGGTTATCCACGTGAGAGTGGATGGGAGAGGTTTAGCTGCTTTATAGCTAAAAGAATGTTTGGTGAGTGCACTTAGACTTGTATGAAGTGGCAATGTCCTTGTGTAATCACAGAGTTTTGTGTAATCAAAGAGTTTTGTTTCGATCAACTCACATTCCTTTTGACTGACAAAACCTGAAGAGGGGAACAAAAATAAAAGTCTTTATGCATTCGACTCAGGCAAAAACATCTTCTCCAGAAGTAGGCACCTCCATCTCCTCCTGTCCACTGACCTTCCCCGTGTGATTTGGCCACGAAATCAGCTTTAGCACATCTCCAAGGGTGCGCGGGCAGCGCTGGCCTGATGGGACCTGTGGGTGGGCTCACGTGGCTCGGGGTGCAGAGCCTGAGATGCCAACAGGAGCTTGGCCTTGGAGGTCATCCCATGGAGAACCAGGTCACTGCCACTCCTTCCCCAAAGGTCAGCACAGAAACCTGCCCCTGGCTGGGGCAATGAGAGCTCGGGTTACAGAGTGCTCTTGTCAGATCTTGTCTGTGAAAGGATTTGAAACGCGTGTTACAGACACTGGGATTATTTTGGGCTGGTGAGAAAAGCTCCTCCTGCAGTGGCTGCTCGTGAAAGCCTGCTCTGGACTTTTCCAGTCAGGTCTGGAAAAAACCAAGGGTGCTGGAAGTGGGGAGATGCAGCAGGAGCTGCAGAGGCATTGGCTTTGCAGTCCCGGTTTGCAGCAGTTGCTCAGGGTGGGCTGACACTGTCTGTGTCTGCTGGTATCCATGGAGAAGCGTTTACTCAGCAAGGCTCTCGGGGCTCTGTGCTCCTCAAGGCCTCAGGGGTTAACTCATGGATTGCTTGAGATCCGACTTTTCCAGTGCTTCCTAATCAAGGAATGCTGTGAGAGATACTCCAGGATTTTGTTGACACTTTCTTATGCAATCTCCTACAAACGCTTCTGCCTCAGGCAGGTCCCACCTGGGTTTTCATCACTGATACAAATTAGTGCTCCTAATCAGACAGGAAAATGCAGGAAAATCCATTGCCAAATGGAGTAAAGCTGTCAAATTCCTCACCAAACTGTTTCTTTCTGCACAGGGATCAGATTGTAATTGTTTACCTCAAATATTGTTCTCTCTTCTTTTGTAGGAATCGGAGTTTCTCTGCCTGGAGTTTGATGAGGCCAAGGTGAGCCAGATGCTGAAGAAACTCTCAGAAATAGAGGAAAGTATGACTTTGTTGACTCAGACTGCTTAATCAAATAAAGAGATTGCAACTTACCAAAAAAAAAAAAAAAAAAAATAAAAAAGACCCTTGGTACCTTTTCATAATTCCTATTTCAGCACATAAAATAGGTGGTGCTGGTTAAATCCAGATGATAACCCCAAGAATGGGCTAAGTCCCTAAGGATTCAGTGCTTCCCAAGGGCTGCAGGAGCCAGGGGACAATCAGGGGAGCATCTCCTGGGCAGCGGGAGGTGCTGCTTTTCCAAAAGGAGCACTCTGCATGTACAGAGCACCTGATCCAGCTGTTTGCTGGCCAGCCTTCACCTCTGATGTGCTTCCCTAAAGAGCATCCACCCTCATCCCCTTCTGGCTCTTGGGCTGTGGTGCTTGGAGTGTTTGAGGGGCCAGTTTCTTGTCAGAGCACAGCTGAACTTGGCCGCTCTTAGTGCTGCTTTTCACGCTTTGGTTTGACCTGAGAAAGCCTCAGATGGAGGCAGCCACGACACACAGAGGGATGCAGTAAAAGTTCAGAAAAAAAAAAATTATTATTATTATTATTATTATTAATAATAATAATAATAATAATAATTTAGTGGTAGGAAGGCATGCTGCCTTTTACCCAGTTTTTACAAACCCCGAGGGTAACTTGTTATTGGTTAATAGCTTTCTTGTTAATTATTCTATTGGTTGGTAAAAGACATTTTACTTGTCTATCAAATCTGTCTATTCCCAGCTTGTTTATGTATTTTCTTTACCGATTCTCAGAGTACAAATCCCTTGTTATTACAGGTGCACTTATTTTTTCACGCTCAGAATAGATTGTTGTTTTAAAGGAACTTCTCCTTCTCGAAACAGCTTCATGTGAGAACTTACAAATTACTTGTTAGCTGCACTTAGAAGAAATGACAGGCCAGCTATGGCTCTGTCCACAGGAACCCAAGGTTTCCGAGTGTGTACTCGCTCTGCTCGGAATGTGGGTAGAAGAACGTGCCCTTGGCAGCCAGGCAGGCTGAGGCTTTATCGGTTAAACACTTGTGTGAGTGAAGGAATCTGCCAGAGGCTGCTCAGGGGTACAGGATGTGCACTGCCCAGCTGGCTCCTGGCTGCTGCAGTGCCCGTATCCGTGCTGGAGCGCCCAAGCGCAGAGCAGCTGCTGCCCCTGCGCTGACAGAGGCTCCCAGAAGGGTTTGCCGTTCCCTGTGTTTCCCTTCAGGGCTGTGACCTTGCCCAGGGTGTCCCAGCTTCACACTGAAGTGGCTCAGCAGGAGCTGGAGGCCCTGAGCATTGTGGAGAGCAGGATGGAAGGCTCTCCTTCCAGGAGGGCTGCCTGCTGCTCCATAGAAAGGTGCCAGTCCTGGCTCCTGGTTTGCCCTGTCACCTGACTGCAAGGTGTACACACATTTGTTGGAGGCTACATCGCTTCTTGCCGTCTCATATTCGCTTCGCAAGCGACCTCCTCCTGAGCTAAAATTACACTGAGGGCTTGGACCGATACGGGGATGACAACATCAAATGTTCTCGTGCCATAACTACAGCACTCATCGCTTCTCCTAGAGAATTTATTGCTGGTGGAGTTGCCAGATTGCACTTGGATGCGAAATCTCTTCAGAGCGAGGGAAGGGCACCTTTTCCCATCTGCCTGGTCAGAAGGGAAAACGTCCCTCGAGCCAATTTGTGTCACTGCACGGGGAATTAACATTTCCTTTGCCGTGCTGTCCCGCTGCTGCCTTTTCTCTTAGAACCTCCCGGTTCTGCCCTCTCATCTCATGGAGCCCCCAGCGCTTCTGTTTCCCCAAATGCCTCTCCTTGTCAGAGAGGAGCTGTTCTGTAACCACAGACTGCTCCTCGTGCTGCTCCCTGAGTCACTGGCTGCAGCACCGCTGTGAAATGAGCGCTTTGTGATTCTCTGAGCTTTCTGTGTTCCGTGTTTTAGGACATATTTTAAAAAAAAATCATCAAGGTCAGGGAAGGATCACGATCTTAAGTAACTTGCACTGTGTCAAACATACTTATTGTTTTATTTTAACATGGTCAGAGGATAGGAAAATGTGCTATAAATGGAAATTAAAGAGAAACAAACTGGGAACAGATGTCAGGAAGTATTATTTCATGCAAAGAATAATAAATATGTGGAATGGCTAACAAGGCAGGGAAGCTGAGGCTAAAAGTCTAGGGGACATTTAAGAAATAATTGGATACTTTCTTAGTTGCGGTCTGAAGGAGTGTGTTTGCCTAATCTTCCCTCCCCTGGATACCTAACAACCCTCATTTTCTTCTCAGTGGATCTTTCTAAACTAACCAAAAAAAGAAAAAGGGGGGGAAAAAAAAGCCCTGAGTGCATTGAGGACCACACTGCTCAGTCCTTGGTAGGCACTGGGCAGCAAAATTGTTCCTGCTTCACCAAGTTTGATGTGGCAGGGAAGGGGATGCTGCTTCCCCCTGTAATCCCCAGCTGCTGCGGGGACACGAGGACAGGTTTGCTCCTTGGCAGGGCCGTGCCTCCTCCCTGCTGAGGTGGTTTCTGTGTGTGTCCATCCATCTGCCCCTGCCTGTGGTGTTCCTGCTGGCCACTTCTGCCTCGACTTGGAGGGGACAAGGCCTCCGGTGCCGCCCTGCTTTGCTGAGTGAAAGGCACAGGCACCCATGGCTTTTGTTGGGGTGTCACTTGTTAGCTGTGGTCCTGCTAAATATCCCTCTCCTGTTGGGAGAGATTTCACAAATCCTCCCCCAAAGGCCAGATGTAAACCAGGTTCACCCTGAATGCACGACCAGGGAAAATTCCTGCGGTGACCTGGCTGCTGAAATCCTGCATGGATGCAGCTGAGCACTCATCCCAGCACAGCCCTGATGGGCTCCTCATCCACCTTTGGAGACCGCTGTCGTTCCTGCCACGGTCCCAGCTCCTGTGTCCATGTGCTGGGGCGTGGCACCACGGCCACCTCCTCCTCCTCCTTCCTTCAGGGAAGCAGGCAGGTGGCACTTCCCGAGGGAACGAGCAGCCCAGCACGGCCACGGGGGGAAAAGGGAGTGAGAAGCAGCAGGAAGAAGGGCTGAAGGAGGCAGTCCCACCTGAGGGAGGCTTTCCTGCCCGCTCCTGAAAGGCAGCCAGGGGAGGAGCTGGCACACGACTCCCACCACGCTGCGCTGTCCTTAGGCTTTGGCAGCTGCCCCCTCAGCCCTACCCGCTGCTCCCTGCTCTGCTGGCAGACACAGCCCGTGCGGGGCCGCCCTGGGGCTGGGCCAGCCTCGGTTCCCGTCAGGACTGGGCTCTTGGATCCAAACTGCGCCGTGGTCCTGCGGCAGGGCCGGGCTGGGCGGGGCGGGGCAGGGCAGGGCAGGGCAGGGCAGGGCGGGGCAGGGCAGGGCAGGGCAGGGCGGCTGCTGGGGCAGCCCCGGCAGTGTGGTTCTGCCCCAGTTCAGCTGCTGGTTTTGCCCTGCTGAGGCAGCCCCGGCAGTGTGGTGCTGCCCCAGTTCAGCTGCTGGTTTTGCCCTGCTGAGGCAGCCCCGGCAGCGTGGTGCTGCCCCAGTTTGGCTGCTGGTTTTGCCCTGCTGAGGCAGCCCCGGCAGTGTGGTGCTGCCCCAGTTTGGCTGCTGGTTTTGCCCCGCAGGCAGGGCCGCTGTCCCCGCGGTGAGCAGAGGCAGCTGCCGCAGCCCCGGCACGCCTCAGGCCGCTCGTGGTGCGGGGCCCGGCCCGGCCCGGCCTCGCACGGAGCGCGCACAAGCTTCCTTTCCGTGTCACCTTCTGCTGTGCCGAAATGCCCTGCCGTTTATTCCTGCTCCGTGTTTTCTGGGGGTTCCTCCGAGCTGCCGCTCGCTTTATGATCTCGGGAGATCCCTGAAATACCCGCGAGCGCTGCCGCCTTCAATCGCACTTTGCACAACTGGCCAGCCCTGCACACGCTCTCTGCTTGGCAAGACCCCTCCTCTTCGTGCAGTTTGCTTTTTCCTTGGTCTGCATATGGCCAGAACTCCTTAAGTTTTAAAGTGCTCTTCTAGGAGATCTGTATTTGAAAAAAAAAAAAAAAAAAAGGCAAAAGGCTTAGGCACACCATGTTTTTCCAAATCTAAGCCAAGCAAGTGCTGTATTCCAGAATGTTTTGGGCATGGAAAGCGGCAGATGATGATATGCTTATTTCATGTTGGTGTTGATTTACTTTCCGATTATTCAGGTTGCTTAATCTCATTTTATTTTACTTTTTTTTTTTTTTTTTTTTTTAAATTTCTTTCTTACAGGCCATTTTTGCAAGTGTAGATAGTAGTGTTTGTGCTCTCATTGTGTTCCACACAATGGGAAGGATTTTGCAGGAGCCCATAATCTCCACATCTTACTGTGCTTGGACTTTTTAATAAACTGATGGGTATTTAAAGAGATTTTCTTTGTGTCAATTCTTTGCCACCTATTGATAAAACAAGTTGCTCACCATTTTTCTGAGGAGATTTCCTGATTTAGGTATTTTCTGACCGTTTGTAGGTGCACAAGTATCTGAGAAGTTTTACCCCAAGGCTCACACTGGCCGTAGATTGCTCACAGGAATGCTTTCTTCTCCTTCTGGGAAGTTTCAACAGTTTATTCATTCTTTCCAAATATTTATGAAGAGGTCCTCAGTGCTGGGGACAGAGGGAGCCTTTGGAATAAGGGGAATGCAGTGGTCCTGTAGCAGCAGCCACTGATGACTTTTTAATGTGTCGTGTTTCATGTGGCTTGAGACTGGAAAAACAGGCGAGGGCTTCTTGCCTTGAAGCTGGGCCTGTTAAAATCCTCCTCAAGGATTATTCCCAGATCCCAGGGAAGTGTGGTTGGGGGTGTCACTTAATCCAGTGTGAAGGCTAGAGCTGGCTCCTGGCTCTCCCTCACCATGCCAGCGGGTAAAGATGCCAGCACAGAGGGACAGGCAGCCGTCACCATCAGTGCCTCCTCCCCTCAGTGCACCAAAATCCAGCTGTTTCCACCCATTCAGGTTTAGCCAATCTTTGCCAAAGCTGTGGAAGAGGGCTCCTCTTCTCAGAAAGGACGCACAACACCAAAGGTGCCTTTTCCTGGCCACAGAAGTCCCAGAGGACACGGTGTGTCACCTCCCATGGAAAGGTGGCCAGAGGGATGCACCTCAGCCTCACCTGTGAATTGCCAGTGCCACTTGGGAAGCGTTATTTTGGGGTATCGCCTGAGCTGCTCGTCCAAACACAAAATTGTGGGTGGTGCTGCAGAGCTTCCCTCCGGGTGTCATGGGGCTGACCAACCCCAAGCTCAAGTCCCCAGATGCTCTGCCCTTCCTCCTCGCTTTCAGTGGTAGGAAGGCAGATCTTGCAGTGCAAGAATTTGCAGGAAAACAGGTTTGAAGACATGTCAGGGTGGAGAGCCCACCTGGGGGCTTTGACCCTGGGGCATTTTGCGGGGTTATTGCAGCAACGGGAGGTGCCTGAAACGCGGAGCTGTCAGGGAGTATCTGTCAGCAAGGAGGTATAGGAGAGATTTCTCCAAAGATGTTTTCCTGTTTAGTGTTTTCTCTGCACACAGGTGACTTGGCACTTGCATTTTAATTCCCTTAGTGGCCAGCAGCACTGGAACTCCAGCACCCAGCCGTTAGCTCTTGTAATGGGATGGTATTGGAGAGTACATAAAAACAGGTAATTGCATAAATGGCATTTTTGGATGCCAGCAAGCGCCTCAGACCCTTGAGGAGTGACATTTTACAGGAGTGGATGGGAGAAAAACAGCAATCACAGCACAAAACCCAAATCCATAGTGTTTCTGAGAGGAGCCTGGGAGGCAACAATCATTTCCTGAATTTTCTGGCCAGTTGGCAGCCCTGGCTGAACACTGCACTGCCGGGAAACTATATAGTGCATTTTAGTAATTAGTGGCACTTTTCCTGCCTGGCAAATCAAACCAGGGAGGGCATTAGAGCCTTCATGGCATCTCTGCACTTGGCAGCAAAAGGAACAAATAAGCAAGGCCACGTCAGGAGGGGATGGGTGGCTCAGGCAGGGAGAGAAAGAGAGAGAGGTGTCTGCTTGCTCTCAGCCACCTCTCCCTGCGCTCACAGAACGCAGCAGCCACCCCACCACCCTCTGAAAAACACGTGATGACTCCTCCAGGCATCCCCCCTAAAATAAGCTCACTCCTGCAGGACCTCGGAACAAATCTGCATTTTTCTGTGGCCGAGGAACGCCGTGTGTAAAGTTAATGCTCTGCTCCAAGATCCTGCCAGGCAATGGCATGCAGAAATACAAGGTTAAAAAAATGCCTCTCGAACCAGTGGCTGGGAACCATAAATACCTTCCAGGCAGTCCTTAGGCGCATCGGGAGATGAGCAAGCAAAGCAACTGGAATTTATAAACTTGCATAATTAATTATTCTTTGCGAGGAGAACAAACATTCCCATGTTCCAGCTCTCTTAGGGCCTTTGACAATTGGGCTCCTTTCTGTAAATAATGTTATGTAAGTTTACACATTTCAGTTAATGCTTGTTCTAGCCTCTTCACAGCCCAAGGATGTTTTCACTCCAGTTTATTATTTCAGCTGTGGACAGATCATTTTTCCCTGGTGCATCTATAATGGGATTTAAATTAAGATGCGTGCAAGCAGTGTAACAGTAGCGAAACAGCGTCTGGAGAACATTGGTACATACCCAGGGAGAAAGAAAGGGTGAAATTCGCTTTACATTGCAGCACTGCGCCCTTCCCCGCGGGGCAGGACAGGATTTCTCTGTCTGAAGACACAACCGGAGAAGGACCAGCGCCGTACCCGGGCTGCAGGGCTGCTGGAGACATGGGGTAATGGCCATGGATGCTTTTATTCCAGAGCACGGGAGCACCTTTGAGTCATCCAAGAGGCCTGTAACTGCAGGGTGCTGCAATCGGAGCTGGCTGAAATGCTTAACCCCAACGGCTTAATCTCCAGCCACTGCAAATTAGTACAGCTCCATTAACTCCGGAGGACTGTTTACATGGGGGAGGTTAAATGTGTACAGGATCAGGCACAAAACCCGCAGTGATTTACTGATTTACAAGGCTAGATCTCGTCTCTGCTGGTTTCTGAAGTTTTATTTCTTTATAGTGAGCACATCCATGTCACGGGGATTTCTCCCTCAAGCGGCATGAGGAAAACAAGGAAACCCCTTCATTTACTCCCATCATGTTTCTGATCTCGGTCCCTAATGCAGGAGAGCTCTTCCCTCCGTGTCATTCTTCGGTAACCTGTAGCTATGACGCTGGATATTAAAACTTGATGTGTGGATTATTTAATTTCCCTTTGTCCTGTGGTGCTTTTTGTTTTGTTTTTTTTTTTAATTTCTGAAGTTTATCTGCAGATCCCACAATAACAGGAGGAAAGCTGTGTGATCTCCTTCTTTGATCTATTGTAATTCTGATGGGCTGGGCTGGGCTGGGCAGGGCAGGAACGAGTGTAAGTCAGCACTGAGGCATGGCGAATAGCCCCTGGGGTGGCTTTTACGAGCACAAATCCACCTGAAATGGTTACGGGAGAACGGCAGGCCCTGGGGGAAACCAGGTGTGTGCCTGGGGGAAGCCATCAGCAGCCGGATGGTGCAGGACAGGGAGCTGGGAGGCCCCAGGGGGTTCTGCAAACTGGGCACCAGCGTGCTGGAAAGGTCCCTGCACCCAGGGCTTGTAAGTGCTGACCTGACAGAGAGCCCAGAGAGCTGGCACAAATCCCCTTCTGGATAGAGCCTCGTGAGTGCCCTGGAGGGTGCTCCAAAACGGCCCAGGTAGGTCCCACCCCAACGCTGCTGCCGTGAAAATGCGCCCAAGCCAGGGCCACTCTCTTCAGCCTGGTTTTGGTGATCCTTCTGCTCCTGCCACCCAAAGAAGGAGCGCTCAGCCAGGAGCACCAGCCCCAGGCCTCTGTGCCTCTGCCAGTGCTGTGCAGCTCGCATGGGCTGAGCAGGATCTCACTGTGGGAGCAGCTGTGCCCAAAGCTGAGGGTTGGGAGTGTCTTGGAAAACCACCTGCACGCGGTGTTGGCACCGTTTCCTTTGCCACCCAGGATCAGCCAGCCTGGATGCCAGCACCCTCCCAGACAGAGGACTGGTTTTAACTGGAGTTACCCAAGCTGGAACTGTGACAATCCAAGGGAGCTTGTCCAGGAGGTGCCTGAAATCAAGATGGTTTGGAAAAATCTAAGTGACGTGTGAGGACTGGCAGTTTTCCCTCCTCTGGGATTTTGCTGGTGCTTAAAAACTGCATCTGCTAAAAAGTAAAAGCCAAGCAGAAGGGGTTTAGTTGAAGTGGGTCCAGTACACTTTTTCTTAGGTGCAAAGGAGAAAAGTGACTTTGGCTCCTCATCTTTGAAGAGTTTTGGCTGCAGCTTCTTCAGTTTTTCAGCTCTCCAGGTCTTGCTGCAAAATGCTGTGGGACGCCTATGAACAGAGGTAAGGAGAGGTGCAAGGAGCTCACGTTCCTGGGACACAAAAAAGATGTTTTGTATAGAGCAAGTCTCTTTTTGGGTTTTTTTGCAAAATAATTATTGTCCAAAATAATTATTCTATTGCTACTATAGAAATTGAATTTCAAGTGGATTTTTCTCCATCCTCTCGCGTCCTGCAAGATGTGCCTGCCTTGTGCCTGCAAGGAAAAGGAGCCCCACGTGGAGGCAAAGAGCGTTGGTTACTGCAGCCTGTGTCTGAAGAAGGCAGGTATGTCCTTCCAGAGCGGGGAAATTTTCTGTAAGTTATTTTAATCCAAGCAGCTCAGGGAGTAATTATTCCTGGCAAATGTGGATCAATACCTGCACAGTGCAGCTCTGCCCACAGCTTGCAAATGACAGCACACAACACAGCAGGGGCAACTTTCTTTGCGCTGTCTCTGTCCTCTCCTGCTTTGCCTGCAAGAGCAAAGCTGCAGTGCTCCACAGAGGGAAAAATGTGTTTTGAAGCACATGTGCCAATCTCTTCAACTTGAGTGGTTTTGTCAAAGCTGAACCTGCCAGCCACAGTTCCCCACATCACCAAGGTACAAAAGCAAAGGGAAGTGGAGCAGAAGAGCTCTGTAGCACTTGCAGTGTGGCAGGGGCAGAGGGTGGGGAAATGACTGTGTGAGGAGGGCACTGAAATGTTGTGCTGGTGTTGCTGGCAAGCCTTGCTGACAGACCCTGCCTACCCTGCGAGAGGCTCTTTGCTCATCTGAATTCCAGGCTCAGACATTCGGGTGGGGAAAAGCAGGTTCACTCCTGGAGGAGCTGAGATGCTCCAGCTTGAATTGCGTGTCATCTTTGCTTTTTAATTCTTTTTCTTGCTGCTGCTGAAGCGCTTGCATACCCCGGGAGAAATCTTTAGTCTCTTCTCATTAGTTACATTTTAACCTCTTATCTCCTGTTCTGATCCTCTTTGGTCACAGAAGCACGCTGGGGTTAGTCCTGTGCTTTCCAGGTGTCCTCTGGCCACACCAATCTGTCCACAAGAATGAGGCAGATCGCTATCCCCGTTAAGCTTTGGTCCAGCACAGAAAATTCATTCCAGCTGTCCTGGCCTTATGGAAGGGTTTTGATGCAGGAGAGCCAAGGGAGTGCTGGGATGTGGCTCCCCTGGGAATGCAGCACCCCGGGGCGAGTGGCCCGAAGTCCGTCCCCTTCGCTCAGCACCTTGGCTCTGTCCCGCCACTCCTTGCTTTGCTGCAGGGACAGCGAGATAACCTTGCAGATTTTATAACCTGAATCTCGTTCCTACCTCTCCTTTGCTCCTGGCAATGTACCAATTATTAATTAACAGGCAAATGCTAGAGAAAAGGCCAATGTACCTAGCTCGTTTCCATTGATGTAAACGCAGCAGTCCACAGGTCAGCTTTTATTGCAGTGAACCCATATACTCTCAATAAATAGCCTGGGGAAAAAAAATAAAAAACAACAACAAAATATCCAGGAACTATTTTGAACCTGATAAAAAATGAGGGCTGAATCTTTTTAAAAGATTCTCTTTTCTGGCTGTCGTGCATGCCACGCTACCTATGGAAAACCTAGTGCAGCAAGGATTTAGTCATCACAAATGTGACACTGATGCCCTGAACACACAATTTCCCAGCTCCTGGGAAATGTTTGCTGCTCTGCAACTCCCTGACAAGGGCTGTACACTGCATCTCATCATCTGCACCACGATGCTGGTGCTTTTGAATACGCAGCCAAAAATGTTATTCCAGATTCAGACCAAATTAAAGCTGCTGCAGTCAAACGGATTTGCTTTTTCAGGAGGGAAAAACAAAACAAAACAAAACAAAAAAAGTGCAATGATTACTGCTCTGTCTGTCACAAAACTTGTCTTTACAGACCTGAAACACGAAAAACCTACTTCTTCTTCTGTGAAAGCAAACTGCACAACTTTAACCACATTTTCCAGGCCTGGCCATTCAGGAGGGGTTGTACATCTGTGCTGAGATCCGTGCTGTCCTGCCCCATCCAGGACCAGGTCAGAAACATCCCGGGGCTTTGCCTGGTGCGATGCATGGATTTGGATCCAGGGAAGGTTGGGTGGCCTGCTTGGGAGCCCCGGCCTCACCTCCTCTGGGGATTTTAGGGCCCAGCTGCTCTGAGCACAGCAGGAACATCACAGCCAGGCAGTGGTTTGAAACAAGCTGTGGGCAGTGTTCGTTTTAGGTGTTTTCCTGCTTTCAGCCAACTTTGGAGGCCTGGCTGCCGAGTGGATCAAGGATTACATTTGGATTAAAACACCTCCCCTCGTGGTGATGGTTTCCTGTGACCGGCTGAGTCGCTCTGATTACAGAGGAGCCAGCACAGCCTGGGTGTGGGACTGGGAGGAGGGAGAATTATCTTTTCCCCCAAAAGACAGCAGACCATTTCACCATTGACCGACCCTCTTTTAGCTTCAACGTGTTTTTCCAGGCTCCTTAGCGCCCAGTATCACGAGACACACTGCTCTAGATGATTTTTGGTGTTTTTCTGGTTTCTTTATTTTTTCAGTTGATCTCAAAACATATCCTTGTGAAATCTCCTGTTGAGTGGAGCCAAGCTCCTGGCTGCCAGACACTCAATTCTCCTTCCAAACCCTCGTGTTACTTAATGGACGGTGATGTTTGCCTGTTTAGGGCAATTCCTCCCTTTGCTGTAATCTCCCTGCTCTGATGAAAAGGACGGCTTTACTCAAACGTCAAGTACATACATAAATATTTGAAGAGGGATGAAATATGCAAGGTCTCTACCAAGGCACTGTGAATAGGGACATTCCTTCCTGCCTCCTGAGAGAAGATTTTAGAGCAGCTCCAAGAGACTTGCAGCAGGTTTCCCATTGGCATCCAATATTTAAGACACGGGGTTTGGGGAGCTGGGGATGTGCAGTGGGTACTGATTGCTGATTCCCAAACCAGCTGTGTTCAGGGCTGTACACATCAGCTATTGAATACTGGTGAAAAACGAGTGCTGTAAAATGGAAGCGAATAACCTGCATTTTCATGGGTCACAGGGACATACTTACCCCTCCCTCTGCAATGCCAACAATTTTTAAGTGATTGTGCCGGGTGACATTGAGACAATTCCTCTGGTCAGATTGAGAATGCAGGTGCTAAACATAGAAACACATGGCTTGTGTTCATTTTCATCCCGTGTAGGACGAAAAGCTGAGAGGTTCACAGCCTGTGGGAGAACAGTAAATGTGTCTGCCGTTTGCTATTGATCTGTCCACGACAAGATGTGCCCTCTTTGCTGCAGCAGCACACTTTTTAATGTTTTATTCCCGTAAGCATCCTGGGTTCCTGAGAGTTTCCTTTGGTTTGTTTCCACAGGGATGCCTGTCTAGGATTTGCAGGCTCATCAACCTACCAAGTAAAAACAACAACAACAAAAGGGGTTACTAATGAATGAGTCATGCATGATTTAGTATCAGCACTGGAAGGCGAATTTCCAAAATCGGAAATTCTCACCGGCTCCTTTACTAAAGGGAAGCCTTGACAGCCTAAACGACCGCTTTGCTTCTCCCTCCTGGACTCAGCAACAGAAGCTTTGAAGACTTCCACGAAAAGCCGAGCCAGGTGCGAAGGAGAAGGTTTCTTTCAAAGAAGAAACATTAAAAAGTGATGTGGCACGGTGTTTCTCGGTACGGCTGAGGGGATCTTCCTCTTCCGCTTGATGTCGTTCGGAAAAAAAAAAAACCGAGGGAAAAACGTCCTAAGGGAACGGCCGGTGCGCACGGACGGGCACAGCGCCCGCTGCCAGCGCACCAGAGCTCCCACAGGAGGAGGGTGCCCGCTGCGGGGCCGTTTCCACAGGGAGGGAGCGGCGCCCGGCCCGGCTGGAAGGCGAGCATCGGCAACGCCGCGGTGCCTGCGCCCTTCCCCTCGCTCCTCCGACAACACAAACACCTTTTCTGAGGTAAATACCTCCCAGTTCTACAGCCTGGGCTCGGAGGCGGCGCCGGGAGAACACGGGGAGGGAGACGGGGCCGGGGCCGGGGCCGGGGCGGCGGCAGCTCGCCCGCCCGCGCGGTCTCCCGAGGGGCGCGGCGCTCCGCTAACCGCGGGGACTGCCCCGCCCGGCCCCGCGGGGCGCGCGCCGCGCTCTCCGCCAACCCGCGGCGCCGGCGGCCCGGGCGCGGGGGCGGGGCCGGCGCGCCCCGCTCTGTGCCTCGCCCCCGCCCGCCTCGCCCTCGCCCCCCGCCTCCTGCGGCGCGCGGCGGCGGCGGCGCCTGGCGGGGAGGCGGGCGGCGGGCGCGCGCGCGCGCGCTCGGGGCTCCGCCACAGGGCAACAAGTGAGAGGCGCTCCCCGCCTCCGCCGCCGCTCCGCTCCGCTCCCCCTGCCCGCCTCCTCCTCCTCCGCCTCCTCCTCCTCCTCGCCGCGGCCCCCGTTCCGCTCCGCTCGCCGCAGCCGCGCACCTCAGGCGCGGCCGGCCCTGAGGACACAGCGGCGGGACGGGGGACGAGCCTTCCGCGGCCGCCTGGGCGCCGCCCCGGCGTCGCCCTCAGGTGCGGAGCCCCCCGCCCGCTGTGGGGGCCGGCGGAGCGGGGCGGCAGCGCGGTGCCCCGGCGGCCGCCAGGGCCGTGGTGGGGCGGCGGGCCGGGGCCGGGCTGGTGGGAGCCCGCGGCCGGACAAAGCATGGTGGATGCGGAGGCGGCGGCAGCAAGAACCCCGGCGGAGCCCCGCGGCAGCCTGGCAAGGTACGGGCGAGGCGGGGGGCTCGGCTGCCGCGGGCCGGCGGGCATCGGCGCCGCCGGAGCGGCTGAGGAGGGACGGGGCGGGGGGGCAAAGAAAAAGCCCCATTTTTTAAACTTAATTTTCACCTCCCGTGCTTCTCCAGCTCGTGAGGTTTCTACTTCCCCGTCGCCTCTCGCTTATATATGCGTAGCGACCGCTGCTAGCCGGCGGCCGGAGACGTGTGTCTGGGGTTTTTTTTTAGGGCTGGGTTTTTGGTTTTTTTTTTTCCCTTTTCCCCGACTGGGAGGTGACAGGCGGCGGCAGGGTGGGGTCACAGCACGCGGGCGCCGAGTCCCTGCCCCGGCAGCGCGGGCAGCCGGCACATGTTGCAGCCGGAGCGGCGGGGAGAGGCGCGGTCTGCCGGGCAGGGATGAAACTCAGGCCGGCTCAGCCCACCGTATGTTTTTTTTTTTTTTATCTTATTTTATCCTTTTAACCGTGGGGAGGCGGCGTTGGCGCTGCCGAAGCGGCGAGGTTTTTCCGGGGAAAGCCGTGGGGCTGCGGCAGCGCCGGGAGCTGCTGCAGTCCGCTCCTTGGCTGGAGGGGAGGGACGGAGGGAGCGGGGACACTCGCAGCGCTCTTGGGGTCACCTCATTAGCCCGCTGCGAGCCAGCGGGTTAATTATTAACATCCGCGTCGGGGTTCTAGGCAGCGGCACTAAAGTATGGACCTGAAAGGGGAGAAAATGGTGCTTTTGCTGGAGGTCGCCGGAATATATGCGTATGATGCTTTTTAGTCCTTCAAACTTCGTGACCCATCCTGACGGGGGACTTCGGGTTACTCGCAGGGATTGTGGCTGAACTGCAGCTCGCGACTCATTAGTCATCCTGCAAAAATTTGTGGTGAAAGTTACTTGAGTAACCCTTTAATCCGACTTCCCAAAATGCTCGGTGCTGTTGGGGTTGATTATTAAATACTCATGGTTTGTCGTAACTATGCACAATAAGAGCTGGCGTTGTTCCGTTGTTGGGTTTTTTTTTTTTCCTTGTGGGGTTTTCTCCTTCCTTCCCTCCCTCCTCCTTTTTTTTTTAATATATTTTGGACAGAAAGACTCGGTTTGGGCACAGAAGAAGTTTAGTCTGGCCGCGGAAAGATGCGTGCACAAAATTACACTGCGAGTTATTGAGGAAACGCGATTATAGCGTCGTCCTTTGGGGAAATTTCTGGCAAAATTATTGCTCGCTGTCTTAAAGAGAGGTCTCCAGTTCTCTTCCCAAGCCGCTCAAAGCGGTTTCGCCTTCCCCTTGCAGCTGCGGGTGCTGTCCCCGAGGGCGGCAGGTGACACTCGGGGTTCTCCTCGCATGGAGAGCCCAGGCTGCTGGCAGAGCCTGCCCTGCAGCTCGGTGACCCAGCCGGGCGATGCCTGATAAACCACCGGAGGAGCTCAATGAGCGCTGAACTGTTACGAAATGCATGGAGGAAACGAAACGGAGAATCAGCTTTTCTCGTTCGGCAGATTTAATTTGTGATGGTTTGGGGATTTTTGTCGCCTTTTTTTTTTTTTTTTTTTCCCCGGGGGCTGTAAACAGCTCGAGAAGATAGATATCTTTTAAAAAACAACCAAAACAATACTGCCGTGGAGATGGATTAAAGTACAGAATGTTTGTCTTGTACCTAAAAATGTAATACTTTGGCTTAAAAGAAACCCCGGTTTTGCTGCTTGCTTTCAACGTGTGACTTGATACAGGAGATGCTGTGCAGTACTGAGCTGTATGGCTGTAGGGAAGCTACGGATAGAGCATAAAAACCAGGATGTATTTAAAGTAATTCTGTCACTTTGTCGCCTGTAAAATGGTTTTCCTTGGGTTTGTGCTCGTTTCTTTTCCCCACGGTGAGGAAGATGCGGCAAGGTAGCGCTGCTGCCGAAGGGACTTGTTTTTGAAGGTCATGCTTCAGATGGCAGGGAGTGCTAGCTTGGCTGTCTGATGCCCTGTTTCATAATAGGTAAAACTCACTAATCTCCCCAGAGATTGTTCCTAATGAACACCGTGTCACTGGTAGTCAAAAGATTTATTATTATTGCCTGGGAGCTGCTCCTGAAATTTTTAAATACTTCTGGGTAATGAAGACGCTGCTGAGGAGATCAGTGGAGAAGCGGTGTTTGCTCAGAGATAAAAAGCAGTGTTTGATGAGAAATGAGAATGGAGAAAGTGGCGTCATGTTCTGTGCTGGCGAATCCGGGCAATTGTCTGTATGAAAAAGTTACAGTGTATATAGAGAGGGGAAAAAAGGGCAGAATTTGAGTCTTCATCTTCTTGCCTACCCGGGCAAAGATTCCTTGAGAACCAAGTCTTTCGGAGGAGTGCTGCTCCATGGTGACTTGTCAGTGCTGAGACGCTGAGGAATTGTCATTTTACTGCCACCTGGTGCAGCGATTTTCGCAGTGGATCCAGCTCTGACAGTGATTTTTCCTGTTGGCTGTGTAAACCCACCTGAAGGAGGGAAAACCGGCAGTGACCAAAGGCTGTGTCAGTGCTGTTCGTGTTTGACACATAGGATGTGACTGTGTGTCTCCTACCACAGCCAATATTGTCATTTTTCACAGCAGTCAGGAAGCAGGGCTGGCTTCTCATGCATCTGTGCACTTCACCAAAACCTGTACGGTCGTATTGCTCCAAATTAACCAGAGGAGAGGAAAAAAAGATTCAGCAGTATCAATTAAAATCCTCGGCCGAGCTCTTTGGCAACTCGTTCTTTCTCGACAGATCACCGCGTTTTTGACAAATGTGTCAGATGATCTTGCAAAATCTTCACTTCGGGCGGGTTGCGAAACTTTGCTCGGAGTTGGTTACTTGATGGACTTTTCCTTCCTGTGGGCTGCCGAGTGACTGAAGCAGCTCTGGCGGGAACGCACCAAAGGCTGCCATTCCAGATCTTCGTCTTTTTTACTGCATTTGGTTACGTTTGCTGCGGTAAAAAAAAGTTAATTGCTTCTTTTTTGACGAATTTGCGGTCTGCATAGTAGAGGCTGGGAGGTTTCTTGTAGGTGGAGCTTAAAGCGTATAATTCTCAAAGCTGCCAATAATAGGCCAAAGGTGGGGTGGAGGGAAGATATTGTCAAGAGTGAACTTGCTATGGCAACAAGTTTTCTGTAAAAAGCACAGAATATAGAAAAAAACCGCGTATTTCTTTAAAATAATGAGAACTTCTGGTTTTCATGTTAATGTTTCTTGAGAGCCATTGGGATTGATTGCCTTCCAAAAGTCTGAAACCATCTTTGTCCCTCTCACAGGTTAATGGTTTGGGATTTTTTTTTTTTTTCTTATATCTCCTTATTACATTTTCTGTTACTCTGTGGTAGAATTGCATTGGTAATTTTGACGCAAGCAGGCATCCATTTAATTTTTAAATTCAAACTTTAATTTTTTTTTTCTTTTTTTCAGGTATATGCAATATTAGTTCCTAATACATTTTTTAAGCAAAATGCTTACGGTTAATTTAGGAAGAAGGTTGGGTGCATGTGCAATCACGGGATGAGTGATTTGGTGTTTCTGGTGTGTCATAGGCTGCATTCATAGGAGTGCTTATTATGGAATCATAGTTGGAACAGGGATCCCCACAGGGATCATTGGAGTCCGACTCCTGGCCCTGCACGGGACAGTGCTTCATGTGGTTTGGAGAAGAATTGGTGCCTGTGAGTGCTGTTCACAAAAATTCCTGATGTGTTATCCCTGCTCTGCCATCTTCTGACCTCACAGAGATATATTTAGATGTCTTTATCAGTTGTAAAGCAAGCACCCTTGATGTGCTTCAGGAACAGCAAAAAAGAAAGAAAATACGATGATGATGGTAGAATGAAGTACAGGCTCTTCCTGTCGTTTTAGTACAGAGTGAAGAAGTCACCGGCCAAAAGTTGGGGAATAAACGTCAGACCTGTCCGGTCACATTTTGCTTTACCTAAGAAGCACCGACAGGTACCTGAGACTCGATCCTGCTCTTTGCCTGGATCCTTCTCGCTGATTTCCTTGCGCCTTTTAGAATGACAAAGGTGCCCGAGTATAACCCCCCTCAATCTGCAGGTCGTGTAAAACCCAGTGAAAAGACTGGATCATTAAACCGTCTTGTGATGAACTGTGCAGAAGAACGATCGAGTTCGTGCCTCGTGAGAGGCAATTAGCATTTAAGCAAGGAGAAGAATCCCTGCGTGCCATGGGTGTGGTGCCGAGAGTTTTCAAGGGAGAATTGATGAAACAGTTTCCATCAGCGGCTGGTCTGGAAAGCTTTGTTGTTTGGGAGAAATGCAACAGTTACGAGTTGGAAAGCATTTAATTTGGATACAGTTTTGTTCGTCTTTGTAAATAACTTCTGAAATTTAGCAGCTGCTTCATCTTAAGCACACTCAGAAGAGTTAGTCTTGAGAGCGAATTGGCCATATCCCTTCAACTGTAAGCCAGCTCTCTGGATCAAATGAGCAGGAAATCTTGACTTGTGGGTGGGAATGACTAATTTTCCCGTAAAAGAGTGATTCCCAGGGGCTCAGCGCTTTATGAACCGGCAGACGACCTGCCCATTGGTACTGTTGAAGGTCTGCGTGCCCCACCGAGGTGTGCGTGCTGCGGGATGCGCAGGCTCCTGCCCCGGTTTCCGGCGGGAGCATCCTGCTGTATCCCGGGCCAGCTGGGAGGCTGAAGCGGTGTCTGTGCTCCCAGCCTTGTGCTGGCGTAGCTGTTTGTGCAGCTGGGTCGCGAGCTGAATTGAGGAACCAAGCGGGTTGGGAAATAACCTCTTCTGTTTGCTTGTCTTCAGGGTTATGCATAAGGTAACACAGTGAGCCGCACAAATATGGGAATTCATGGCCTGGGAAAGGGTGGAATTCTTATAACTGAGCATCAGGAGAGCTGCTGCTGAATTCCCGACCCTGTCCTGAATGTAGCGCTGGCTTATCTTACTTGAGCAATTACATTTTTTAATCTGGCATTTGAAAGTTAGAAACTGCTAATGGGGAGCCGCCTTTGGGATGGAAATTGTTGTTGCAAGCTTGCTGTTGGTCTGCTTTTGAATAGAAACAAAACTCATGCAGGACAGCCTTCAGCTGATTACTCAAACCACTCTCCAGCTTTGTGGATGCTCGCTTTGGTGTGCAGGTAACAGGTACAGAAGGTGCTCCTCGGATTTAGAAGTTCCTAATCCGGTTAGATGCTTATCTGCTGTTAACAAGAAGAGGAGTTAGCTGCCTAGCCGGCTTAAAGATCCTTTTCAAAATCCTCCTGGTACTTATATGCATCTTTAGCTGCCTAAAGCTGCTGGAGAAATTGTTCCCTTTTCCATAAACTTGATAGGCTGGAACGAGATCTGTATCTTTTACAGCTTTGAAGGAGGACAATGAACTTCTCTGCTTACAACTCCACTGATTTTTCTGAACTTGAAATGAATTATTCAGAAAGATTAAAAACTTTTCCTGTAAATGTTAATTACACCTGAAACCAAAACCAGATGAAGCTAAAAGTCTTTTTCATGTATTTGCATTTCAAAATGTAGGTTTTGCATTCTTCAGCTCTCATTACTGTGAGTTCAGAGGCAGATCCCAGAATTCTGATGCGAATATTCACGGTATGAATTTGGTTTCAATTGACTTCTGAGTAACCACATAGCACTGGCAGTGAAACGGGTCTTGAGATGGCTGGGAATTTTACCCTCCCAGCTGTGTATCCCATCACACAAAGGCAGCAGCTTGGGGAAGTCAAATTGAAAACCAGTGTTAATTTTTAACCCAAAAGGACAGTGGTAACCAGGGGTAGGTGTTGACTTCATCAGCCCTACCAAGTTACGCTGTTCTTGTTTTTCAAACAGAGTTTTTTGTAGTGCGTCTTGTGTCTAACCTGGGCAAGAAGACAAAGCAGAGGTGAAATTTTGATGACCTGAGGTATGGTGCTTGAAGGATGGTTTTGTTAGTTGACTAAATAACGATTGCTCTCTATGCAGACATAAAGGTGGTTGGAATATGGTTCAGGCAGGATTAATTACTGGCTTTAAGATAAATCCGGAAGAGATACCAGGAGCAGGTGAGTTGTCTTGTTTGTGGGAATTATGGCTATCTGCATCTTGCATAGCTTTTCTAAATCATGAGTTTTAGTTCAAATACAGCAGGAAAGTAAGAAGTAAGAGAGTGCCTGTCCTGCAGACTTTGTCTCTTTAAATGCCTGCTGAAAGCGTGGGTCAGATTTGCCATGTGTTACATTCTTTCTCAGCACTGACCCGACCACGAGGTGTCTGAGGGGAAGGTGGTTCCTTATCCGCTCCTCTGGCTTTCTAGAAATCCAGGGCAGATAAAGTGCAGCTGAAAGGAGCCCCAGAGCAAACAGCAGCCACGGGTGGGTCACGCTGGCTTCAGTCGCTGCCCCACTGACCTGGTACAGAAAGTGCCAGAGGAATTTGGGCCCCGGGGTGCAGCTTGTACTGGAATAGGTGGCCCAGGCTCCTCCTGCCTCCGGTGGAGCAGTGCTGGTTGTGTCTGGCCGTGCCCAGGGAGCTCTGGATGAAAGCAGAACCAGCAGCAGTGTGCTGCTACATGAAAGCTGAGGCTGATGACAGATGGGCTCTGCTGTGGCCTGGGCCGTGGGAGCCTTCCCTTCTCTCCTGTGCCATTCCGGGTGTTTGTGCAGCACATCATCGGGCGATGTGAGCTGGCTGAAAGCTAATTGCTGCTTTATTGTAGGCTCTTTATCGTCCTCCAGCTCCCTGAACTGATTCACCACAATCAAATCGGTGCAAAGGTAGATGGGACTGTGCAGCTTATGCAAGGGAAGGAATAAATTACAGGGATGAGTCAGCTGTGACTGAAACTGTTTTAAACTGCCATGGAACTGTGCTCCCCAACTTCTAATTGATGTGATGAATGACAATTAATTTTGTTCCAAGAAATACTTCTCTGCTGACACTCAGTTAAACCCCTTCTCTTGATTCTTTATAATTTACTGTTCATTCAAGCTGAAGCCTGTCAAGTCAAAACTGAAGTTCTTCTAAAATCAGAAGCTGGCAGCTCTGGGTTATTCCTAACAAATTTATGACATCATCATTCTCAAGCTTGAACTGACCTTAGAATGACACGGGAATTTTTTGTACTAACAAATTGGGTGAACCAGGTCACATCTGCTACCACAGGCCCTCAACTACGGGCACATTAAACTTGAATATTCATTTTTATTGTGAGTTGAGATCCTACCCTCAGTTGTCAGCGTGAAATCTGAAAAATTACTGAAAAAAAACCCCAAACCAACTAGTCCAAGCCATTTTCACAGTTAAACAAACCTTTTTTGTTGTTTTGGGTTTGGTTTTTTGTCATGAGCAGTTAGGAACACCTTCATAGATAGTCTGGTGTAGCTGCAGGCATGCCAGTGTAGAATGGTAATGTTAGCATGATGCACGAATTTATTCACACACTGCCATGGTTTAAATTGACTTACCCAGGTGTGGTGTACACGTGCAGCTACGCTGCTTGTTCATCCCTGTGGAAAACCATGACCAAACTCAAGTAGTCTATCCCAGTAGAAAAATTGGAGTATCCCTTAAACACAGAATTGAGTTTACAGAATATTTTTCATAAAGGCCTTTCCTTGCGTGTACCTTGATCTTCCACAGAAACACAAGAATTCAAATACGAAACTGAGCGTTTTTCAGCCAATCCAAGGATTTAATTTTAACAGCTTAAAAGAAAATATTTCGGTCTAACTTGCGGTGAATTCAGTAGATACACCATATTTAAATATTTTCTCAATCAAACCCAGAGCTTTTGTGAGAGACACTTACAAAATAACAAAACACAGGCAGGGTTGGGATGCTCTGACCATTTACTGTTAGCTGGCTTATTTTAAAATGGCTGGAAAAGCAGATTAAATTTAAAAGTAGATTAAAGTAGAAAAAACTTTCACTGGTGGAAGGTTTGGGGATTTCAGCAGTTTGGTTTGGGGTTGGAAATATTCAGTTTGAGACAGTGGTGAGCTGATGGTATCTCTTCCTTCTCTAAGTGTTCTGTCAAGCAGGAATTTCACATGGGGTGGTTTTAAAGTTGAAAGTAAGTTTGTACTGTTGGATGACTTTGTAAAGATAACTTGGTGCAAAGATAACGATGCAGCCTCTGTGGGTGTTGCTGCAGTATTTCTAAGCACCAATATGAAATCAACAAAACTTCTGTTTCATAGATGTTATTTTAAATAGCACACCTTAAAAGGCAATGTTCTGGTGGCTTCACTTTTCTGCTGAAGGAGCCAAAGGTAGGGGAACACCTAAAATTAGTCCAAATGGTGACAGGAAGCATAGTAAAACTTACCGTGAAGATTCTGGAATTTTGCACCTCAGAACTTTGCATTCAGCAGTAAATAAAAGAACTGTTTAGTCTTCTAATAGCGCAGCTGAAAGCTGACATCAGTAGCGTGGGGGCAGCAATTGAGTGGATCCTAGAGAAGGAGTTTTGAGTTCTTAGGAAGCTTTTCCAAGCTTGAATGCAATAGGGACTGTAGCAGCTTTTGACGAGTTAACTTCTGGAGTTCCACCAGAACACGACTGCTCTGTGCAACGCCTCGAGACGCTGTGAGTTATCTGATTGCTTGCAGAAGCAAGACTCTGGACAACAAAACCCTGCTGCCGTGCAGGTGGTTGCAGTCGGAGAGGTTTAAAGGCAGTGCTCACAGATCCCCCAGATTGCTGCAGGGGCTGTCTGCCTGCACCCACAGCAGCTGGCTCCGGCCGTGACGTGCTGGCAGGTTGGTAGGGTGGTGTTGCAGGAATGTGGTCACTGGTGCCTGGTGCTGGAGAAGAACCCTGCCGGAACATGTTCCCTCTGCTCGGCTGTGGTTGTGACTTGGATGAGGTCACAGAGCAAGAATGTAATGTGTTGGGTTTTTTTAATTAATGATTTGTGTTTTCCAAGGGTTCCTCTCTTGTGTGGTAATAAATAGTGAGTCATTCCAAGTTCTTGGTGTGGGGAAAAGTTGAGGAACCAGGGTAATTCACAGAAGTTGAAAATGCAGAGAAATTTAAAAAATGGTTGGACGAAGGGAGATGAGGTTCAATAACAAAAGTAAACATTGCTCAAATGCAAGCCTGGCCCTCTAAAACCTTATTACAGAAAACCAGGGGAGCATTACTAGTCAAATGCCTCACTACAATGCCTCTTGGCTGTGGGGGAGTTTTGGGGGAGTTGTTGGGTTTTTTGGTGTCGCTTTTGTGGGGTTTTGCAGCAAAAATGTGCTGAAAGTAACTAGTGGGAGACAGAACGTGAAGTCACTTTGGCATTTATTCAAACTCTTTATAGTTCTTTATGCCTTGGGCTGTGTTTTAGGAAAATATATGCACATCCTTCCCTAGTCTTGCTATATTTACTCGGATCTTGAAATTCCATGCCTGAGTTTCACTGGTGTCCTTTGGTATCAGAATTTCTCCCAAAGCTAAATAAAATGCTGAAAGATGTCTCAAAGCAGGTATATGCAAATAATTAAAAGTAATGTTAAAATAAACATCAGCTGCTCTGAATTTCAGTGCAGTTTTTGATGCCTTGGGTAGGGTGGCGTTATCGTGGTTACTTTCCTGCTGCTGGAACATTGTTTCAGGCTGTCTTGGTTGGAGAGCACAGAAAACATCGACTGTTTCCAGTGGTAACCGCTGTGTGAGACGGCATTCTGCAGATATCTGTCCAATATTCTCCCGTTCTTAAGGTTTTCTTAACTACTGTCGTGCAAAAGGGGATTTGTGTGAAATTCTTGGCGGGGGGAAGAGATTTGACGGCGTGCAGTTAGAAAATAAACAGCGTCCAAGTTCTTCAAAGCTGGAAATAGCACAGACTCGTTACAACAGCCCGGGGCTCTCAACATCCTCTCATTCCAAAACTGTGCTGTTGCTTAGTCCAGAAATCTCCTGACTCGCTGAACAGAACCGAGCTATTAAGACAGCTGATGCATCTCACAGTCACAGAAGGACTCCACGTGGTGTGTTAAGTAGCTAGGAGAGTTAATTTCAGCGTCACTACTGCAGTGCTGTTGCTGGCACTGTCGGATGTGGTGCTGCATGTACAGCTGCAGTAAGGGGTGTCTGGCCCTAAATTGAAGTTACATGGGAGCATCCAAGTCTGCCCTAGCACCAGTTACAGTCTCAGCAAAGAGAGAAGGGTGGTTATGTGTGTCAGATAGCTGAATTATAGCCTGGCTTTGCCAGATTCCTGATGGTTTACTCCTGGACCAGTAGGGTGGTAGGTGTGATAGCTGCAGGTAATAGGGATTACCTTATCTTTTGTCAGCCCCAGTAAGTAAATGGACTTGTAACGTTCAGGTTTGGCACTCAGATAATGTAGGTGTGGTACTCAGCCCACTTAGAAAATACAGCCTAACTCCTGCCCTCAGAAAAGTATTTACAGTGAAAGGCCATGGCTTCTGCCATGAAGGGGACAGTAAATGGGGGTTTTTCTGCTCAGGATCCCTGTCTCATTTGCTGCAGGGGATTGCAGTCATAGTGGACTGAAGGATTTTGTTGAGCATTTGAAATAAAGTCTTTGCCAACGGTGTCTTGTTGTGTCAGGAGAGTCTCGGGTCAAGTATCCAGATGCCTTAGAGGTGCTGAATACTCTCAGCTTGGTAAGCTGGAGGCTGTGAGACATGAGCTGTGTGGTGCTGTATATCCTGAAAAATCAAACTTTGGCTGAGCTCTTGACAATCCCGTGTTTGTTGGCTGTTCCCAGGAGGGAGCAGTCACCCTGCTGTCTCTGGAGTCCCAGGATCTTAGGTCAGATTCCACATCATTTGTTGCTTAGCGGGAAGTGCTGTAGAGGACAGGGCAGATAAGCCCAGATGTTCACGCTGATCTCTGTGGAACAGCACAAAACAGGTGGTGACTCCTTCTCCAGTATTTTTTGTGTTTAGTGAAAGGGGAATGTAGAAAACCAGTGTATTTATCTGGTTTTAGTGGCAGTTGAAAGAGGAAGATAAAGTTTCTTTAAAGTCTGTGTGACCAACCCCAGTGCTTTCTTAACAGTTCAGCTGTTTATCTTAAACGATGGCACTGCCCACAAGTGTGGTTTTGTACTTGAGGTATAGAAAAGAACTACTTGGAAATTAGAACAGAAACTTCATAGCTGACTGAGAGTAGAATATGAAATAAAGTAGATCTGGCCTGAGTTTATAGAGAGATAAATATGCAGGTGGTACACGAGGAAGCACAGGCATTTTTCTGAGAGGCTGTTTTCTCTAGGAGTAGCTTTGGGTTTCAGTTCCAGAAAAACACCCACACCCCCCGCTTTTTGGATTTAATAATGGTTATGGGTCAAATAAGAGAAAAAAGATTACTGATTATTTACTTGCTGCTTTCCCCCTAAATTTTTAGTAGTTTAGCATTTAACTTGTTGAGGAGTAAAACAAAAGTAAGAATGACGAAACCATAAGAGACCAGGGGTCAGTGCAGCTCAGGTGTCTGGGGATGGCTGAAGAAAAGGAAACAGCAGCAAATACAAGGTGTACTTCTCAGTCTGCCTCCCTGTCTGCTGTTGCTCTGTGACCTCAGGGCCTGAGACAGTGCTCAGAGCTGGGCTTTCAACAAATTCTTTATTGCGTTTTTCTGATCTTCCAGTAATCACAAAAGTGTCTCTGACAGTGAGTTCTGTATGTGACTTCAGCATAGTCTTTGTAACCTTCTTATTCGTTCTGAATTACTTGTGGAGCTTGTACACTGATGTACCCCAGGGCTAGTAAACAGTCTGGTAAGCACTGCTCCAAAAGAACACGCTGTTTTTGTGTTGCTCCTTGTACTTTATTCCTTGTACCTGCATTCTGATAGCTGTGGAGGAAAGAGGGATTGATTCATTTTCTCCCCCAGTAAAAACTGAAGACAGATCACAGAACTCGGTATGACAAAGATATACACATACTGTTCCAAGTCTTGCATATATGGGAGAGCTCTCCTCGTTTTATTTCTTTTCAGTTTTTTTTTCCTTCCTAGTAATAATTACACCTGTGCTTTCATTTACTGTTTGAATTCCTTTTTTCCAGTTGGAGGAGGAAAAAAAATTGCAAGTTCATGTTCTCTTCTGTCTGAATATCAGCAATGCAGCTGGCAGGTTTTGTCAGCCTTTCTTCCAAGGAACAGTCAAGTGATATTGTCAGAAGCCGACTGTGTGCTTTAAAATTTGGCTCTGCTGGTTACGTAGTTGGAAGGTGTGAGAGTGCAAGTATAAAAGCTTGAAACCTCATTTAAAAATACCTGACCTTATCATATAGCAATTTATTCTATACCCTTCAGCTCACCTTACTAGCAGGAAAAAAAATGTTTCTCAGCCTGCCTTTGCCAAGCTGAGGGCTCGGATTCTAATTATTGTACAGTCAAGTGTTTGAAGGGGATCTAAACGAGAAGCAAAAACTGCTGGCTAATTTACACTCACTATGAAAAGCTGTGTTAACTTTCTTTCCTAGGCTGCAAATGGAAACCTCACATTTGCACCAGCTTGCTGATGAAACCCAAACCACATGTGTGCGTGTATTAGAGACAGCTTAGCTTTTCCTTCTTTGGGGGTGTCGGTAACCTTGGTTTTTAGGCTACCAGCCTTTATTTGAAAGTAGTTTGCATTTTTACTGAGATCAAGAACTTGCTGTGAAGAAAGCTAAAAATCTCTTTTTTTTTTTTTTTTTTTAATTTATTTCTAGATATGAGAAATGAGTGTTGGACGCAGAAGATTAAAGCTGCTGGGAATTCTGATGATGGTAAACATTTTTATTTACGTGATCGTGGAAGTCTCGAAGAGCGGCAGCCAAGACAAGA
This sequence comes from Hirundo rustica, assembly GCF_015227805.2. Classification (NCBI taxonomy): domain Eukaryota; kingdom Metazoa; phylum Chordata; class Aves; order Passeriformes; family Hirundinidae; genus Hirundo; species Hirundo rustica. Next base: position 1,594,994 of record NC_053452.1, read on the forward strand.
ATGCAAAAGGCCGCGTGGTTATACCACGTAGCAAATTCTGGAGGAAATACACTCCTCACAAAGCTTATTGGAACAAACAGCAACAGAAGCTTGAGCTGCTGTACAACCCTATTCTGTCCTTGCTTTCCAATATGACTGTGGAAGAGAACTTAGTTTCTAACCTGAGCGCTCTCAGTTCCTGTGACCCTGACCCCTTGGTGCACTCAGAGGTTAGTGACTTTGCAAACCTGCCAGACAGATTCAAAGACTTCCTCCTCTATTTGAGGTGTAGAAATTACTCGTTGCTAATGGATCAGCCAAACAAGTGCGAACAGAAACCTTTCCTGCTGCTGGCTATTAAGTCACTTATACCCCATTTTGATAGAAGACAAGCAATTAGGGAATCCTGGGGCAAGGAAATAGAATCAGGGGATGTGATAGTCAGAAGGGTCTTCTTGCTCGGGCAGACCCCACCAGAGGACAATTTTCCTGACCTTTCAAAGATGGTTAAATTTGAGAGCGACACGCACCGAGACATTCTCCTCTGGAACTACAGAGACACTTTCTTCAATCTGACTCTGAAAGAGGTGCTGTTCCTGAAGTGGGTCAGCAGCAGCTGCGCCAACGTCCAGTTCATTTTTAAGGGCGATGACGATGTTTTTGTGAATACCAATCAGATCCTGGATTACTTGAAGAGCTTATCAAAGGAAAAAGCCAAAGACTTATTTATAGGTGACGTGATCAAAGACGCTGGACCTCACAGAGAGAAAAAACTGAAGTACTATATCCCGGAAAGCGTTTATGAAGGTTCGTATCCCCCGTACGCGGGAGGCGGTGGCTTCCTGTACTCCGGTGATCTGGCGCTAAGACTGAATAACGCATCTGACCAGGTACTCCTCTACCCTATCGATGATGTTTATACTGGAATGTGCCTTCAGAAGCTTGGGCTTGCTCCGGAAAAACACAAAGGCTTCAAAACGTTTGATATCGAAGAGAAATACAGAAATAACATCTGTTCCTACACAAACTTAATGTTAGTGCATAGTAGAAAACCTCAAGAAATGATTAAGATTTGGACACGCTTGCAAGATCCACACTTAAATTGTTAAGGTAATGTGCGTAAGTGTCTTAAGTCCAAAAAAACTTTGCGAGTTTGGATCACTGAAGCTCTGTTTAATTTTCGCTGTAAACTTTTTCCTCTACTTCTGAAAATGAGAGTGATAACTAAAATTTGAAGGGATGGCTTGAAGACTTGGTCCTGACTTTTCCACTGGCCTGGTGGTCATTATGTTTCAATATTGGTCTTAATTTAAAAAAAAGACTTTGAGGCTATGACTGGCTGTCAGTGACTGGTTAGCTGTACTGGAACCAGGGATTGCCTGCCACAATGCATCTTTCATTAATTGTGATGGTGGAAGATAATTTTCCCTTGAGTAGTGTTGGTGTGTGGAAACCACTGTAAATTGAAAATGCACAAATTGGGGGAATATAGCTTTACTTTTAGATATGATCTGCTGAGAAGACTTCAGTTTTTTTTTTTTTGATTTATAGTTCTCAGTCCTTTTGCCCCCTGGAACAGTATTTTTTCCCTTTACTTACAATTCTTTGTGCAAAGTGTACCTGTGTCCGAAGGATTTTCCTTTTTATTAGATGGAGCTTTATTTTTTTTTTTTTTAAACAAAACCCCCATGCCCCCTAAGAGATCGATGTGTAAGGATAATGATGAGGGGAGATTTTTTGGGGGGCTGGGCAGGTAGGGCTGCCCCTGCCTCAAGCGTACGTACTGAAGGTGACTTGTTGCTCGTGTTATTTGCTTGGAAAGCTGCTCTGGTCAATCCTTGGTTTCTGTTTGGGCACTAAATGTGATCAGGTAGCTTGATTTGACGGAAATGACTGAAATTGCACATTGCTTCTTGAGAGCACGGTTTGGGTCTCCTGTAAAGCGGCCGCCAATCCAGAACTGTGCAGATCCCAAGAGCTTCGAATTCCGAACCAAACTTTGAAGTTTGCATGAAGCCTCATGTAGAGTTACATGTGTCCTCGAAACTCAGATCTTCTCTATTTCCACACCTTGCTTATGAGAATTACTCTAAATAGTGGTCGCTTTCTTTGTATATGTAGAAGTGCCTGTCTATTTATTGTTCAGATTGAAGACCAAAACATTTTTCTTAAATATATTTTGTGTAACGTTTTATTTGTATAGTGTTGTCACTCGGATATTTAAATAGAGCATGATATTTTAAATCTGAGATGTGTAACGTGGTAAATAAAGCTAATTGTTATTTTTGGATTTGAAAAATAAAAGGTGATTTAAATATTTCTGGTAATGCTTCATGGTTGACTTGCAGAGCAGTTGCATTCTGCGTTTCAGAAATTCGGAAACAAATGTTTTATTTGACGGATTTCTCTGAGCTTATGTAGCAGACTATCAAGAAAATGTCACAGTTGTATTTTATTAGATGCTGGAATAGATGGACAACTCTGGTGAAAGCAAGAGTGACGTTAAGTGCCTTGGAACAAACAGTGTGTACAGAAATAATTGTCTGTACAATACCATTGCTGCAATTGAAGGGAGTCAAGGAGTGGACTGAATGGCTGGCACTTGAATTTTTGATTGAAACAACTTGGCAGCAACACCTCTTTTTTTTGCTCTTTCACCTGCTTTATTTTTTCCTTCGTTTACCTGGAACAAATGTGGTGCTTTATTTGTTCTGGGAGAGGTGAGGTGTTCTGGTCTCCCACCTCTTTGTTCTGTAGATGATCACGGTGACCCCAGTGTGCATAAAAGACAGGCTGTGCTCTGGTGTTGTGCTGTGAAGTTTGACCCTTGTACTCTGGCATTCCTCCTGGGAAGTGACACCTTTCTGAAAGAGCTGCAGGTTCTACATGAGTGACTTCCTGCCCTGTTGCTTTAAATATTCATGGATTTTCCTCAAGGTTTGGGCCAAGTGAAAGAAAATAAGTTATGCTGATGGTGCGAGATGCAAGGACAGATAAAGTGTTGAAAGTCTTGGTGTGGGGGAAGGAGGGAAGGGGAGAGAGAAAAGATGAGGCAGGGATGAAAAAGAGAGTGGAGGGGAGAGAGAGACAGAGATGAGCGCTGAACAAACTGCTGAGGTCCATGGGAGGATCAAACACAAACAGGAGGGTTGCAGCAAAAAGAGGCACGGGGAAGGAGCCCGAGAATTAAATGGTGTGAGTAAGATAGGGTGGAGTGCACGTGTGATGTTAAACGAAACAGGTGTGATTGGTGGAGTGCCAGCGTTAATTATTTAATTTATGCCCTTCCCTCCAATCACGAGATAAAAACCAGGACACACCTGGCAACAAGGGAAAACAGGCTGAGAGGCACTTGAGGAGGAGAAATGCTGGGAGGAGGAATTTCCTCACCTTCTGAAGGGACGGGAGAAAGGGTGGAGGACGGGCAGTGCTGGGGGAGAAATGTGACAGACCACTTTTGTTTCCTCCGAGTGGGGAGGAGCATTGGAGCCTGTGCCTGGTCCACTCCCACGGAGAAAGGATTGTCTTGGCAAATAACGGGGAGCGAAGAGTAAGGGAAATAAATAACAGAGATAAAGGAACAGAACGCATCCAACAGCGTGATGGGAATGGGATTTGGGGATAGCTGGGACACAGAGGATGAAAAGTCTTTAAAAAGTATAAGCAACAATCTGTATCTGCTGTATTCTACTGTATCTTTCTTAAATGCTGTTAAATACTTAAATTTCTGTTGTATTTTTTTCTTAAATTAAAGGGAAAGACTCTACTAAGATGAAGGCACAAGAAAATTTGACTACAACGGAAAGAATGGAATTTGAAAGCTGAAGTAAGATGTGTTTGGATGAGACAGCTGAAAGTGGATGCAGTCACTGTTCTTTTTTCTTCCCTGAATACAGCAGGGAAAATGAAGTGCTGCTGTGATTAAATAACACTGCATCAGGGTGAGCCATTAGAATCCATTAGCTTGTTTGTATAAAGGCTCAGGCCTCGAAATCCAGTTGGGAGGAGCAAATACAGGATAAGGAGGGTGTAAATGAGCTATAATTAATGCACAAATTTTAAGGTTTATCTCCAGAGGATGGGGTCCTTGTTTTCTGCCAGTTAGTTCCTTGGCATGACTGCATTTTACACTTGGATCCCTTCCTCCCCTACCCAGTTTTGTTATGTAGGCTTGAGTGAAATGTAGCACTTGACAGGGCTGGTGGTAAGAGAACTCCTGGCAGTCCTTTTCTGCTTTTCAGTGCTGGGAGCACAGAAAGCCAAACTCCAAAACGGGCTTTGGCTGGAAAGTAGAGCAGAAAGGGGCGGATTGGAATTCACTGGGAGGTTTGCATTGGGTATGCAAGTCAGCCAGGAATGCTCATGCAGGTAATGCTGAATTTGGGGCTTTGTGATGCAGCAGTGAGCAATCCAGCTCTTATCTGGTGCTGCTGTTGTGATCTAGGCCACAGTCAGCATTCACCCCCTGAAATTTGGCCTCCTTTCCCTTCCGCCTTATTGCACCTCATATGCACAAGGTTTCCACTCCAGCTGCCTTTGCTTGAGGGCACCAATCCAAATGAGTTCATGTCTGCACTGAACTATTTCCTTCTCAGAATAGTCATGAAACCAACTTAGCAAGCAAAGAGGGCAGGGAGAGCTGCTTAATGGATCCCTTTCATAGACAGTAGTCACCGAGGTGGTTTTGAATGGAGCACAAAACACTTCAAATTCTCTTCATTCTCTCTCTTTAACTTTTTTAAGCTGTTGCCCCCCTTCCTTGCTGCATGAAGGTGAGAACAGGAGTGGGAGTGAGAATTAAAGTAAGCTGCAGTTCTGGAAGCAAATTTTCAGAATGTCAGGAGTGATGAAATACTGAGCAGGTCAGTTTTTCCGTTGTTGTCCTCAGACCAGGTACTTGATTGCTAATCACAATTTATATTTGCATTGGCTCAGCCTGCTCTAAGTAGTGTTTAAACAGCTCTGGCTGGATTCTGCTGAGGGGTGGCTGAGCAGCACCTTGTGGGCTTTGCACACCAGCCTTTTCAAAAGATACAGAATCCATTCCCATTTGTCAATGAAAACATTTGTACCCTGTCTAATAACACCTGACTGAATCAGGTGAGCTGGGCTTAAGTTGGTCCTGAGGTGTCAGTCATCACTTCAGGCTCTGGTAAGATCTGTGCAGGTATGGAACAAATCTCTCTGACCTCAATTTTTGCTCAGTTTCCTCTATTTTCATGTTGTTGCAGTTTTATATATATATATTTATTTTTAAGTTGCCTTCAAGCCTAAGGACTTCAGATGTAAGTCATGTGCTCCAGATGAATGCACACTGAGTTTCCTGTCAGAACTACATCAAGATAAATTCGACAAATTCAAATTTTGTATGGAGAGGATTCCAATCAATCTCCTAATTTCTAGGCTTTTTGATTTACCTCTGTGTGTTCAACCTGTGTTATTTCCAGTCATTTCTGCTAAGCTCTCCATTTAAATGAATCCATCTTTCCTGCCTTCTCATATCTTTTTGTGCCCTCTGTCCCCTCACCTGTGCTTGCCTCTCCAGTAAACCTTAAAGTTTTCTGAGAAAGTTACAAAAAATTTACAAAAATCACTTCTATCAGAGCCTGATTTCAAACTGTTTCAAACAGGGGAGTAACTGGAGGAAAAATGCTGAGCTGCCAAACAAGCTGTAAACTTTCTGATTCTGGAGTTGGCTTTTCTTCTCCCACTGCCATTGTAATTTCTTTAGAGAAAACTGGTCTGGACATATTTGGAGAGAGTTTCTACAGGGGTTAGAAATAATCCCCAGATATCCCCTGTTAGATTTTTTAAGACCAGAGCTGCAGCTTAGTATTTGTTGTGGCTGTATTTTTATGCCCTTTTCCCCTCTTCCTTCATCCCTCTGGTTCAAATTTGGCTGAGTTGTGCAAAGATGATTCATTTGTGTTTCCTCATTTGTCTTAAATGTGTCGTGTTTTTTCCCTCACTATTCCTATCACTGATATTCCCCTGCTTCCAGAAAAGTCAGTGTCTCATGACAGCCCAAATTTTGCCTTTTTTGGGGACATGACATCCACACTGTGCTGGCAGATCAGCCAGAATGCCTGTGTGTGATGAATATTTGAAAGCCCTGCTGTGAGAGGAAGTCACAGGTTTTAAGAAAATAGACCTTTTATTTATACAATAAATTTGAATTTTGATTTCAGAAGGAAGAAAACTTCATCCTTCAAGTCACTGCTTCTCTGTTTTCTCACCTGCAGGATCATTCTGGGTCCTAATATTGTGTGCTCTTGCTTTCCTGGTATCCTGTGAGATTAGATTGTGACGGAGCTGGAAATAGCTGTGTGATTTATGTTCAGTCTGTAGAACTGCTTGGCCGAGTGGGGAGGCTCTCACCTGGGAGCCTGCTATTAGAGCAAAATTTTACTGACATTTGAATTATTCTTCAGCAATACTGAAGAAAATAGAAGCATGTTCATGTTCCTAGAGACCCCTTGTGCTCTTCTTCTTTTCCAAAATCTGCATAACAATTTGCATTTCTTATGGTCCCATATTCAAACACATGCAAATTCTTTTTGAGAAGAAATCCCCACTTACAGATGCTACAAAATCTTGCCAGGGTAGGAAATACTAGGCTGAGACGAACTCAAAAATGGACCCTCACTTTGGATATCTTATTTAGTCACAGTGGGAAGTGGGAGAAATCTTTTAAAGATATAAACCCAAAGGAATTTGTCTCATTTTCCTTTCAAACTTTCTAATACGTGAGGAAACAGACTTCTGCTTTAAATGTAGGTTTGGCTGCTGCCCAAGAAACCTAAAAGTTTAATCCTGGAGACCCAGGATGATAAATAAAAACCAGAGAGGCCAGTGAATTGTTTTTCTTAGACCTGTGCTACGTGATTTAGATACAGTGCCGGGTGATCAGCAGCAGTGATGCTTAGCAGAGGATAATGATGAGTATCCCTACCAAGAAAGTTGAAACATAACCCATGCTTTGTGATACCTGGAAAATTGGATGACTTTCAAGAGAGGTGAGCTTTGTTTGTGCCCTTCAGTTTTCAGAGAGGTTCCTTGTTGGAACTGGTCTGGGAATTTGTCCTTGTTCTTAGAGCTGTCATCTCTTCTCCATATAAATACAACCTGGATTGTTCTAATGTGTGCTCAAGGAAGAGCTGGAGCTACCCAGGGCTCCTCCAGCCCCTCAGAGGAAGAACAAAACACTTCTGGTAGCTCATGAGAGACTTTAGTCATTAGAAGCTGCTTCTAGACTGCAGTGGTTAGTGACAAACAGCAAAAATATCTTCCAGGAATTCGTGTGGAGGGGGTGTCTGTTTTTTGTGGGGTTTTTTTGGTTTTTTTTTGGGGGGGGGGTGGGGGGGTGGGTTGTTCTTTTTTTATTTTTTTTTACTTTTTTCCTTCACTGGCAAAGAGCTCCACACCAAATCCTGTGCTGTATGATCATCCACTATCCAGTGCCCTGGTGATTTAGTAACAAAGTATGACAGGAAAAATTGAAGGTTTATAGGTAGTCAGTGGTTACAATATACATTGAACAGGTTTGGGGTTTTTCCCCCCCTCCATGAATTGTATCTTCACGTGATACATGTCAGCCGTTCTTACTCCGTGCTGATTATCCATTTATTCTTCTCCAGCTTTCTAATTTTTCATTCCTGGGCTTTCTTCCTCACAGGAAAGTAAGATGAACCATTTTTGGCTATTAGTAGAATAATACTAAATGTGAGAAAATTGGGTTCAGAGCTGCCAGAAAGTGAAGGCCACAGTAGGGGCATTATGGAGGGGACCTCTCATTGAAACATCTCAAAACTTTTCAAGAATATTCACGTTTGATCCAAGTTTGGAACTGACATCCTTCGATTCGCTCCACTGAAATAGCATCTGCTCATGCCATAATTTGTTATATTTCCCACCTCTCATCTGTGTTGCCTGAGCCACCCTGTGTGATGGAGCTGCAGCTGCCTGCTGGAAAATGAAGTGAGATATGTGCCTGTCTTGGGAGGAGGACCTGGCACAGACCCAATGCACTGGATCTCAGATGATGCCTGGTCCCTTATTCCGCTTTCCCGGCAGTTCCAGCACTTGTGAGGGTCCTTTTGTGCCTGCCTGTGCTTCTTCCATACTCTGAGCGTGTTTTAGGAGAGAACCTGGACCTCCTGCTCTGTGTGGGTGGTTAAGAGCGTGACATCCTTTCCCAGATTTATTTCTGCTTGTTCCCAGCTCTGGTCCAGTTTGGATTTTCCCTGTTTGAGGATGTTTGTCGTATGTAGGCGATGTTTAACGCTGGAGAGACCTGAACCATTCTATTAGAGTAATTGATACTGACCTAATTACACAGATGAGTTTTGCACTGGAATTTTTAATGGCACTTAATAATTATAAGAGTCCTTCATTCCCAGTGTCTGTGATTCAGTCCTTTGCCTCGTGTACTTTTAGAGAATGAGGGCACTGGATGGAATTATTTCCCTGTTTATTTTCTGTTGGATAACTCTGTGCCTCCTGCCTGGAGAAGCAAGGGGAGCTGCTGCAGTTTAACCTCTCCTCCATGGAGAAAGCTGCGGTTGGATCCAGTGACACTCCATTTTCCCTCATCCAAACAGGATATGGATGAACTGTAGGAGATTGCCAAGGTCAGATGAGGATAGGGAGACTCAGCTCAGCTCTGCTCAGGAAACTCTGAAGCCACATTTGCTATGTGGGAAGCTTGTGAGAGAAGATCCATCTTTGTATTCCATCCTGTTGACATCCATCCTTGGACAGTGTCTGGAGAGAGGCTCTTGCACTGTTGCTTTTTTATCTTCTTTTTCCTGCCAGAATCAGGATTAAATGCGCCAGACCGTATTTCTTGTTCAGACTCAGGTGTTTATTAATTCTTCTCTATGTTACAGTCTAACAAACTATGACTTCTACAGCACTTCCAGCTAACAAAGTAAAAAATGGCCCCTATCTCTTTCTCTACAAAGACGAACTGTCCAATTATGAAATGACACCTGAATTATTTTTACTTTTAACCCAAGAACCAACCACCCCTGGCCTGCAATGTGGATTTTTCTATCCAATTACAAAATCCCACCCAGACCCATGAAGAAGGTGAAAAAGAAGGACTCAGCCTCTGCCCTAAATCCTCCATCTTGCTTTATATCTGTTACTATATTCTAAACCCTTAAACTCTGAGTTTCCCACCCTGTGCTATCACACACTTCTATCCAAACTCCACACCCACAATCCCAGTGCTGTCACTCCATTTTGGAGCCTTTTCCACAGGCTCAGGTCAATGCAGTGTTTGCTTGGGGGTCAGTGCCTGTGAGCACAGAGAGCCTGGAATTCTCAGTGCCCAGGGTTCCGACTTTGCACAATCCAGAAGAGTTGCTCCACACCTTCCTAAGTGGTGAATGTTCAGGGCTGTGTCCCAGGGCACTGCAGCAAACAGGTGCTAAAGGCATCACTGGCCCAGTTTCAGCAGGCTGGGAGAAGGTGTTAGAGGGCAGTGATCCCAGACCTGCATCTCACCTGGGATCCAGCACTTGTGCCCTTCCCACCAATCTGGCCAGGCAGGAATGGTGCCAAGCCCGGCCTCATGTGGAGCAGCTGAAGTGGTCAATGATGCCCTTCTGTACCTGCCTGTATCTGGTGCACAGAAATATTTGAGAGACTTTTTTTTTCTTCCCCTGCATCTGTATCTTTTCTGCGATGTCAAGTGGAGCACGGTGGTTTTGAAAAACCCGTGGATAGCTTGTTTCCAGATGCGTGTTTACACCTTGTGTGTCTCTAGGGGGCTAAACAGATGCCAGATCACCCGTGTGGGTGTAGTTCTGTGAGAGTGAGCAGATAAACATGGTGCTTCAGAGCTGATGTTATTGTTTCTATCCCCAGAAGGGAGATCTGTGAAAGGAAAGGGCTCAAACTGCAGAAGAAAACAAGCAGCATTTCATTTAGTCACCTGGCATCTGCTTGAATAAACTGCTGCTGCTTTAACATTGCATTAAACATCCCTCCCACCTACTTCTCTTTAAATTCCTCTCGAGTTTCTTTTCCTTTTATTTTGGTCTGTCCTGAATATCCCAGGGTCTGGAATTTGTCTTTTTTAATGATATATAGCTCGGCATGATGCCAGCCTCAACTCCAGGGAATTTTTGTTCATGTTGAGATCTGAAAATCTTTATAAACACACGCTTGGAGGAAAAACAGTTTGGTATTCAAGAAGCAGGATAGAATTAGAAGAGCTCAAAGTGCTCTTAGCAGCTGTGTCATATCATCCTGGGCTGACACAGAGTAAATGCACAGTCCATCCGTATTTTCAATCTGCGCAGTTTGGCTTTCCTCATCCCCAAAGGACAGAGGCGAGCTGCAGAAGGAGACCATGGGGACCCACACACAGCAGCTCCAGTCTGTGTGAAGCGTGAGTCTTGGATTTGGGAAGGAATGACTGGAGAAAAGGCTACAGTATCAAGAGTAGCCTGGAAAAGCAAATGAGGGTCTTCAACAGGAGTGGGCCAGAAAAACAGGAAAAACTCACAGGCTTTTTTATACACAGCAGGCACTGGATTTTCCTGACACCAAACTAAACCTCCCCTGACTCAGCTTCATACCACTTCCCCGAGTCCCGCTGATAAATAACACAGAGAATAGAAACTTTCGGTTCCCCTGAAGTTGCTGGGCAGAGCCTCAAGACTAACTAGCAGAAAAGATGAACGGTAAGCACTCAGGATGATAAATGTAGCTGGAAATGTACATGTGGGGAAACAGATAATGAGGTCCAGAGTGGGTTTTTTGGCGAGTTATGTAGCAGGAAGCAACACTGCATGCCTAAAGAAAAAGTTCAAGGAAGGGCCACCTGTAATATTGAAGGATTCAGTGAATACAACCACCAGAGACCCCTTTAAGTGACTCTCCAGGACCATAAAAGGCCTCCCAATAGGAGCCTGATGTGTGCAAATGAGTTCTGGGAAAAGTCATCTTTATGTATTAGCTAGGAGGCACATTGTAATGAGCGTGTATGATTATGATGGAATAAAAACCCTGTTGCAAAGTCTCCCCACAACACCTCAGACTGAAGGAGATATCCTGGGTGTCCTGTGCTGATAAAGAGTGCCAGCTTTCCAATGCTTCGAATTGTATTGGCAAGTTTATTTTCTGGCAGATTTTGGGATCACTGTCACTGGCCTTGAGAGTGCTGCCCCCAGTGAGGTTTCTCCTCAGCCTCCTCTTCCCCGGGCTGATCAGAGCAAGTGACCTCAGCTGCTCCTCACACAGCTTCTCCTCCAGACCCTTCACCTTCCTCCAGCAAAGTCTGAGACAGCCCAGCTTCCACTCACTTCATGTCACAGATAGGTTTTCATTTGGATCAGTGCCTCCTCAGTGAGGAAGTGATGCTTTTCATCTTCTTTTCTGCCAGGGTCAGGATTAAATGTGTGAGATAGTGTTTTGTGTTGGGACTCAGATGTTTATTAATTCTTCTCTATGTTACAGTCTCACAAGCTGTGACTTCTAGCTAGCAAGGTAAAAATGGTCCCTGTCTCTTTCTCTACAAAGATAAACTGTCCAGTTATGAAATGACACCTGAATTATTTTTACTTTTAACCCAATAAACAACCACTCCTGTCCTGCAATGTGGATTTTTCTACTCAATTACAAAATCCCACCCAGACCCATGAAGAAGAAGGTGAAAAAGAAGGACTTAGTCCTAAATCCTCCATCTTGCTCTATGTCTATTACTGTATTCTAAACCCTTAAACTCTGAGTTTCCCACCCTGTGCTATCACACACTCCTATCCAAACTCCACACCCACAATCCCAGTGCTGTCACTCCATTTTGGAGCCTTTTCCATGGGCTCAGGTCCAATGCAGTGTTTGCTTGGGGGTCAGTGCCTGTGAGCACAGAAAGCCTGGAATTCTCAGTGGCCAGGATTTCAGCAAGGAAGATTAAGCTGGGTTTCTCTGTGGTCGTACAGCACAAACCCAGCTGGGGCCTGGCAGAGAAACCAGCCTGGGAGAGCAAGGGAAGGTTGGGATTGAAAATGCTTGTGTGATAAAAATTCTGTCTTTTGCTAGAGGGTTTTACAGAGTGGCTGGAAGCACTAAGGATTTTAAAAGCTGTTTGAGGGACCCTGACTTCTCTGTGCTGAGTGTTTTTGGCTGTCCCTAAACCCTCCCCCTCTAACCAACAGTGCTGGCTCGTCAGTAGAGCTTGGATTTGGGACTGCAAGTCTTTTTCTATATAAAATTCCTATCTTCTGATTTTACTCCATTAGGGCAAAATGCTGCATAGACAGTCCTATTTACAGGCATGAGGCAGCTGCTTTTCATTAGGATCATTTGCCATAAGCCCAGCTGCCAAATTACTTCTGCATTTAAAGAGTGACTGTCTCAGCCCCTCTGCTCCATGGCCAGCAGGCTGCCAGGGCAGGGGTGGCAGCAGGTGAACCATTTCCATCCAAATCAGGGCTGGGGACCTCAAAACCTTGTACAGATCAGCCCAGCTGAGCACAGATGCCCCAACCAGGAGGGTTTTTGATGGGTGCTGGTGAGGCTAAGAGCCATGAAGGGCTGCAATGATTGTTCAGTCTGTTTGTTTTTGGTTTTTTTTTTTTGACCAACGATTCTTCTGGCTTACTCCAGGTGGGATTTTTCTTTCTGGCTGGTGAGTTGCTGTGGCTGCTGGCAGTTGTTCAGCCAATGCAAGCTGTTGCTCAGCTGGGTTCTTGCTCCCAAGCTCCTTCCCAGCCCAGCCAGCCAGGACAGAGGGGAAGTGTCACACACGGACACAGGCCGGCTTTTTTGGCCTGACTGCTGCTTTTAACATCTGGATCCCTTCATGTGAAGTCATTAACAGAAGTAAAAGAGAGTTCAGGCTGAAGGGGGAGGAAATTCCCTTTGGATAGCTCATTCAGTCTGTTGTTTGGGGATGTTCACTTTTGTGGTGCAGCCATTGGAACACCCTGCTGGAGGACTTGGATGTGGTTCTGCTTCTCTCTCCAAGAGCTGATGCTGAGGGTGATGGCAGCTGCCAGCACGGGCCCAGTCATCCTCCCTGCAGGCACGCACAGAGCAGCTGGGATTTAGACCTGAAATCAGGCAGGGCTTTGCCACTGGCTTTGTTGTACAGCCTCAGTACACGCAGCAGATTGCTTCTGAGCAAAACCCGTTCCCCAAGGGGTTTCCATCAAAACTCCTGACTCTTGTCTGAAGCTGGAGGCACCACGGCTCGTGTCTGGCTGGGTGATTTTGAAGGATGTGCTGCCAGGCACAATATTTGGGAGCCATTTGCTCCCTGCACAGAGCAGGAAGAAGAATCCATCTCTTTTATCACCTTTGCTGCTGTGATCCCCCAGCGGCTTCGCGGCGTGGGCGTACAGAGCAGCGCTTCCTGCAGCCTTTCAGGGCTGAGATTTGTCCTCGTTTTTATGATTTGTTTGTTGCATTTTCAACATTTGACTTTACGTCTCTGTTTAAGAGTCTTTAGCAAGAGCAGGAAGTGGTAGCTCTGTACCGATGTCACGCTCCAGAACCACGTGTAATTGATTAACAGCACTAGAGGAAAAACTGGTGCCACATTCTCGATTTCAACTTTTGCACTGTTGCTTAAACCACATCCTGACTGCAGTATCATCCCGAAAGCACCCGTTTCTCCGGGTTTTTTTTCTCCTTTTCGTACCCCAGCAATCGCAGCACCTTCCAGTCCCAGGTCTGGTGGGTGCCCAGTGAAGCCAGCAGCAGCACGCTGGAATTGAAACCTTTTCCTAGGCTGGGAGTTGCAAGGCACCACCAGGCTCCTGGAGGCTGTGGTGAGGCCAAAGGAGAGGGGAAGAGGGGTTTATCAACCCAGATAAGACAGGTCTGAGTGTACCTGGCGTGGATAAGCCCTCAGCAGGTTCAGTGACTCTGCCTGTCTGCATGTGGAGCATTGAACATCCTGGGCAGAGCTCAGCAGCAGCCTCCAGGCCGAGTCTTTCCCTCCCCCAAGGCAGTGTGAGCCAGGTGGGAAATGCTGGGGTTTGTGATCCTGAGATGTCTCCAGAGAGGGAATGGTCGGAGTGTTAGGATGGGTTAGGGTGCTGCTGGTTCTCCTTCGGTGCTGCTGCTGCTTTTCGAGAGGAAAGAGCTGCATGCAGATGTGCACGAGAGAGGATGGACCCACCTGAGCAGGGAGAGCATCTTCGGATGGGGACTGGGATGGAAAACTCCCCCAGCACCATCACCATCACCCCGGGCCGCCCTGCACGAGTCCCCTGCGCTGAAAACAGCAATTAGCAGCAGAATAACAACCCCAGCTGCCTCCCGGGGGCTCAATTAGCAGAAAGCAACGAGGATAAGGCCACTGTCACCCCGGCTGCGTCAGTTTTATTTTCATTTCTTCCCAGCAGAGCAGCGCCGCAGGAGCGCGGCAAAAGGAGGGGATGCTGGAGCTCCATCCCGGTGCCCCCTGGTTCAGGGGGGAATTTCCCCCGAGGCTGCTGGAAACGCAGCCCCGTGGGGGTTTTTGTGTGGGTGAAGATGTGGGTCGCAGTCCCAGAGCCACTATTGATTGTTTTTAGCTGGAAAAGGGGGCAGGGAAGGAATGAGCCGGGACGCGGCTCCCCGCTGCTATTTCAGAGGATTTGCTAGTTTTGCAGCTGACTGTTGAGAGATTAAGAGACAAACCCCGACCACTTGGGTATTGTGAGCTCTTCATTTTTAACAGAAGTCAGTTCTGCAGTGCTGTGCAGGACACAGAGCTGCCTTGCAGCCTGGGTTTCCTCCCACCAGCAGCACCGGATGGTTGGGCCATCCCTGCCACGGGGTTTTTGTTCTGGATTTTCCTCCTGCTGCAGAAGGCGGTGGCTGTTCCAGGAATGCGATGAGCCCAGCTGAATGCCACTCCTCTAGAGCGGATCCTCCCAAGCGAGCCCTGGCTTTGGGATCTCCTGGTGCTGAAGAGATTGCCCTCTGGCCTGCCACTGTCCCTCTGGGCCATGTCTGCCCCTGCCAGGACAGAGCAGAGGGCCTAAATCCCTGGGGTGACAGCTGCTCTGTCCCTTTCATCGTGAGCCTCTTCACCAAACCCATCTCAGCGAGTTTCATCTTCTTGTCCACTCCAGCCTGAGAAGAGCAAGCAGGTTTTCTCAGGCAGGAGTGGCTGCTCTGAGGCCTTATGTTGACAGACCAAGAAAAGTCACCATGCAAGGAAAAAAAAGAAAAAGAAGCAGGTGTTTCTCCTGCCTTGCTGTTGAGCCAAAGTGGCATAGGAAGTTGTCAGGGAGATGCTCTCTCTGGCAGCAGGATACACCAGATGAACTTCCCTCAGCCCTGTGGGATAATCCCATTGGGGAAAGAATTCCTGTCAACATCTGAGGATGCCCTCATGGGCTAAATAAGATATTGCAGCTTGGGTGTTGGACTTCTTGGTGGGTTTTGATTTTTTTTATTTTATTTGAGCAATACTGGTTTTCAGCTGGATTTCTCCCTTCCAGCTGCAGGAGCAGCTGACTGTGGGTGTTGCTGCAATCAGTTTTGCTTCTCTGGGGAGCAGAAGCATCCTTCAAGGGGAGGTGGGAGGTCAAAAGTGGATCAGGACCAGCAGCTCTTGTTTGTGGATGTAGCAGTGGTTCTAACTTCTCTCACTGAGGTTAAATAATAGTGCCTGAGGATGCCCAGGTTGGGATAAAAGGAAATAGGTGCCTTGAAAGCCCAGGGAAAAATCACTACCAGTCATTTTACAAAGCTTGCAGGTCTACACTATGTGCTATTAATCTACAAAACCCCCACAAAACACAGTGTTTAAACTGTTTATCAATTATATTGACAGTACTACAGCCCACTATCAACACGGGTGAAACACTCCCCATGATAAACCAGAATGTGATGGCATCACTCATTTAAAACATTAAAACAGAGAATTAGCAGCTGAATCAAGGAAGAGCAACTGGTGATCAAGGAAAGCCAGCTCCCTATTTAAGGAAAACATCAGCTCCTGAGAAATCCCTTACTTTTAATTGTATCTGAGAGTGTAATTGCATCTTCGGCCCCGACAGATCCGAAATCAATCTGGCTAAGGAGTGACACAAGGAAACGGGACTTTAATGAGGGACACAAAGAAATGGGACTTCAGCTGATGCTTATCTCTGGTCACTGAACACAGGGATCTCGTTCTACATAATGTACATATAAATAATAGAGCAGCCCCTGCCAGCAGAGCCTGGAGGGATGGAGCTGTTGAGACAAGCACATTGCATCTCTCCCTGGAATTTCACTGGGCACATGGCTAAGCTCTAAAGAACAACACAGCTTTTGAAACCTATTTTTAAAAAAAAAATTACCAGTGATGCTGCTGTTTTTCCTAAAAAATAGCCTCAACTTTGATAAAAAAAAATGTTTGTTTTGCAAACAGCTTTTAGCTGTCGCCCTTTGTTTGGACCCTAGTTCTTTCTGTTTAGTGAGGTGATGAGCAAAATCCCAATTTCTCATTCTACTTAAGCTCTTCCCGCTTGCTTTTGGTGCATAAGAGAGTTATGAAGGTTTGCCCAGTGTGATTTTCACTTTCTCTTTATTCAGCAATGCAATCACTAGAGGGAGGCAGATGGTAAATTTATCTATCCCAAGCTCTCAGACACTCTGTGGTGCCTTATAAATGACAGCAGAAGAGTTGTAAGTAGGAGCTCCTGGTGTATCATGCTGCCTGGGGGGGAAATTTGAACACTCGCTGAAATCAGCTTAATTTTGTTGTCTGTCCATGCCGGCAGCCCCCAAGGCAGCTGTGTCCTCAGCAGCTGTGGAGCTGCTTGGCTCCTGAAGGTCATGCTGGGTCCCTCAGCTCACCCTGGGGTGATTCAATCCCCTCCTGAGAAATCAGGGGTGCTAGAAAGGCTGTGACATTCCATTTGGGGATTTGAGCCCTGCGGTGCAGAATTTGTGCAGCTTGGCCCAGGCCAGTGGGGATATTTCCATGAGATCTCCAAGAGATGTTCTCGGCCCAGGTGACCCCAAAATAAGTAAGAATTAGCAACTGCTGAACATGAAGATATAGTCAAAAGGGCCAAACATCCTAAGGGGTAATTTATGTTTTTATGGAGATTGGCTGAAAATAAATACTTGCTACCAAACAAACAAACAAAGCACATTAAGACTCCTCACTCAAATACTTACATATCTCCACATAAAAAATAAACTAGTCCTTAGGATTTATTTCACCATCTCTACCACCTGTTAAGCTTAAATGAAGCAAATGCTCCTCTATCCCTCATAAACCAGAAGATACCTTAGGGCCTTCCCTGTTTGCAGCAGGGCTCCCTTCCAGGGTTTACATCCTGCTAGCACAACGCTGTTCAGTGTTCAGGAGGGCAAACCTCACTTACATGGAGTTTACACCACATGGGCACACATGAATTTATGGGCCTGTGGGTGTTGTCTGCTTCAACTTTATTAAAGCCTTTGACACCATTTCCCAGAGCATTCCCTTGAAGGAACTGCTGTTCCTGGTATGGACAGATGTGCTGCGTAAAAAACTGCATGGCCAGGCCCAAAACGGGGGTGGAGTCACCATGGAATATCCTGAGTTGGAAGGGAGTGACATGGATCATCAAAGTCCATCTCCTGGCCCTGCACAGAGCAGCCCAAAGAATTCCACCAAATGCCTCTGAGCGTTGTCCAAACACTTCTTGAACTCCATCAGCTTGGTGCTGTGACCACATCCCTGGAGAGCCTGCTCCAGCACCCAGCCACCCTCTGGGTGAGGAACCTTTTCCTCATATCCAACCTGAACCTCCCCTGATGCAGCTGCAGAGCCGTGCCCTCAGGTGCTGTCACTGTCACCAGAGAGAAGAGAGCAGTGCCTGCCCCTCTGCTTTCCCTCTCAGGGAGCTGTCCTGCAGTGAGGTCTGTCCTCAGTCTCCTCCAGGCTGAACAGACCAAGAGCCCTCTCCTTTGCTGAGGTCTCTCTGCAGTCCCCAGCTCCTCCCAGTTGTGCACTGTGTGTGAAGTTGCTCAGGGTCCCTCCCAGCCCTGCATCCAAGTCCTTTATGGAGATGTTGAAGAGCACAGGGCTGAGGATGGAGCCCTGCAGAGCCCCAGCAGTGACAGGACCCCGGTCTGATGTCACCCTGTTCATGTAATCCTTTGTGCCCCAGCCCTGAGCTCACCCATCACAGGATGGGTTTATCCAGCTGGGGGTTGGACATTTTGTCCAGCAGGATCCCATGAGAGACAGTGTCAAAAGCTTTACTGAAATCCAAAAGCGTAACATCAACTGGCTCCCCTTGGTCAGCAGGGTGGAAATCAGGATTGATAAGCAGGATATGGCTCGACATGGCAGTGTTTGGTTAATGGTAGGACTCCATCCTCTCAGAGCGATTTTCCAAGATTCTCTCTTTCTGTGGTAAGTGGGGAAGGGGTTTTGCAGGTCTGTCCACCCCTGGACAGCAGGAGGGGGCTTGGGGTCCCTTTGAACATGTGGAGTTATGGAGGAAGAGGTTTGTCCTGCTGCAAGAGTTACAGGCTCTCACTGGCCTTTTGGTCATTGGGACTGCAATGGGGTGGATGGAAAAGCTTAAAAAATGGGAGCTGGGATGCTGTTGCTTGCTGCAACACCACTGAAAACCCAGGCAACTGGGACAGTCCGATGCCCTGCTCGATTTGACCCCCAAAAATCCCGTGGGGGTGTTTGTCCCCGAACACTCATCATCCTGTCAGGCTGCAATGAGCTGGAAGGAAAAAAAAAAGAAAGGAATTATTTTATTTTGCTAAATAATGATTGACATTTTAAAAGCAATATTGTCAAAGCTGCATGTCAAGCAGCCTAATTGCCTAATCTGTGTGGCTCCTAATGACAAGTCAGACTGTTACAGCTGAAAGAATTTTAAGCATCTAATAATTTATACATCATCACCTGGGCTATTTGCTCTCCACACTTCGGTAAATGTAGATGAGGAGAGGAGCTGATTGTGTTTCAAGGCAATTTCACCTGTTTCACTCAGCCCTGTCTCAGGATGGTGCAGCCTTGGGGGAAATCACAGCCTTCAGCAGAAGCTGGTTAAAATCCGATGAAAACACTCACTTTTACATTAGGACACTTTTCCCACTCTGGTAGTTGAATATTTATTTTTCTTTTTTAAGATAACAAGCAACTTGGGCTCTGCTTCTGTGTCACATTGGGGCATCAGCACCACTTGAATTTCAGATCAGAATATTGTGTTATAAATGGAAAAATGCCTTTTTATCCTAACACCCAGCACAGAAACAACACTAGGGCACCAAACTGAAAGGGCAGGTCTGTCCCTAACAAGTTATAGCTGGCCTCATTTCATTGATTAGCTAATTGCTGTTAGCTAATTGCCGTCAATGGTGAAGCAGGGCCCTATATGAGTGAATGGGCTGCTAGGTCAGCCCCTTTGCTACAAGGATGTGTTTTGGAGAAGGGCTGGGAAAGGTGGTGAATTTACATTTGCTCTGCCTGAGGGTTTATTTTGGGGAGAGGCAAGGAGTTTTTGGTTTTGTTTGGGTTTTTTTTTTTTGTCTTATTTAATGTTGTGCCTCTGGTAAACCTTTGCCATGAAGCCTTTACCCTCCCCATTGACTCTGGCCCTGCTCCTGATGCCTTGGGTGCTGGGGCCAGCTCCTGCCGGGCAGGGCCCTGGGGTGCTGCTGAGGCCCTGCTGTGATGCTGCTGGTGCTGCTCCAGGGGTGAGTGAAGGGAAGCAGAAACTCAGTTCTCTGTAGGAAGCTCCTCTCTTGGGTGTACTGTCCTGCTTGCTTACAAATCCTTCTCTCTCCTGCACAGCCCTGAGGGATTAAAGCCTGGGCTGGGCTTTGCTTGCTGTGCTTTGGGGCTGGTTTTTGTATTGGTTGTGGTCCAAGAGCACAAACCAGGCAGTGCTTCTGGATGTAGGGAGGGGAGAAGATTTATAATCACATGGAACAAATGGCAGGACCTTGGGACTTGGTCCGGGGGCAGGCAAAACCCCAGTTCACCAGGCTGGGTTTGGCTCTCCCTTCCCATTAGGCTGGTGTTGGCATTTCTCTGAGCAGTGTTATAAACACTGGGAATTGGTATTTGGGCCTGCAATCGGATGATTTTCTTTTTTTATATAGGCAAGGGGATCCTCTCAAGAGTATTGGAAGGTTAAAGCAGGTAAGAATTAGTTCTCAGATCAGCCTCCTTTTTTTCCCTCCCCCAGAATCTGTTAGGTACTTCAAGCCACCAGTTAATGTGGAAAATCAGGAGTGACAGCCTGGCTGTGGGGTGGTGTGGAGACAGAGTGAGATGTGGTTGATCAGTACTGAGTGCTGGGGTAAGGAAAAATCAGTGCTGGTGTGGGAGATAACCTGTGCCACTGTCCTGTGGCTGCCAAATCCCTGCCACAGAGCAGGTCCTGCAGGCAGCAGCAAAGCACTGCAGCAATTAAAACAAGTGGCAGAAGTTCAGCCCAAACTTTTAAGTGTGCTCCTGTAGGGTAAACCTATCGTGAGCTTGCCACTCTTCTGGCTTTGAGAGTGTGGTTTTGGAAAACACTGCTTTTCCCTGCCTAGGGAAAGCTGCTTTCCACTTTGAGGGCTGCGGGGAAATATTAATGCTGGGGCTCTAATGGCTTCAGGAGGAGAAAACTGAGATTGAAAATGCCTTCGTGAGAGCTTTGTCTCCCAGCTCTGCAGGTGTATAAACATCAAACCAGGCCCACAGGCTGAACCCAAAGGTGGCAGTGCACTCTTTGCTTTTGGAACTCACCCAGGTGGGTGAGGCTTTAGCCTTGATCCCTAAATAGCCTGACCCTGCAGAGGAGAAACTGCCTCCCTGGACAAGGGGCACCCTCTGTGTGGCTGTCCTGGGATCTCTGTGCTCCTGCATGGCCATGGAGGGGCTCAAAGCATCAGTGTGCCCTGCTCTGGGGCTGGAACAGTGGGGGCACAGCTTGGATCTCTGTGCAGCAGGAAATGGTGGTGGCCAGGGCTTCTCCAGCTTTCCAAGGGATTGCTCCCATGTTTTCCCACTGATGGGTTTCTGTGTTGATCAGCAAACGGGAGCAGGAGGTACCAAAATGGGGAGAAGAGAGATCCTGAAGATAATTTCTGGAAATCAAGATGGTAGCTATTTCTTTGGAAGTGGAAAACACTTGGTTGTTGCTTCTTGTCTTCCAGAGGCAGAATCTCCTTGGTTATTGGCCTATGTGCCTATAAGAAGCTGCCACAGGGTGCTGAAGGACAAATATGGGGAGTTTTCTCCTCCAGCATTCCGTGCTGATTTCCCTGTAAGCTTTTGGTGCAACTGGACAATCTGGGCAGGCTCCAGGAAGCACATCCTAATTTATATCCAGGGATTTATGGCTAAGGAGGCTTGCAACAGAAATGAGGATAAAATCCTGTTTGAAGGGGTCTCCTCCCTGGTGGAAAGCAGTGTTGTTTATGCCTGCTGGAAAAAGGAGCTTCATGTTTTTGCCACCTTTGCTCAGGCTGTCCACGTCATGCTGCTCAAGAGGTACTTGCCAAACCAGAGGGATGCACGATTTAAAGGGAAGTACTACATCTTCCAAGAGCAGCAAGGTGAATCTTCCTCCAAAGATGATGCAGTTTCTGGAATTTCTGCTTCAAAGCTGCCAAAGAAAGGTGGCGTTTTTCAGTCTGGCTGGGTTGGAAACCTTAGAGATGCACCGGGCTTTGCAAACACACGTGGCAGCACCAGCACGATGCAGGGAAGAGGGATCCCTCTGGATACCACAGCTGTGGGAAGCCCTACAGAGCTTATCCTGTGTGAACCCTCAAGGACACAGGCTCTGGCAACAAAAGCTCCTTGTGGGCTGGGCTCTGAGCTGCTGAGGGCTCGGGAAGCTCAAGGCATGGGAACACCTGAGGGAATAATCCCCACTGCAGCACAGGACATCTGGGGGCACAGTCCCTCCGTGAGTGAGGACAGCGCTGGGAGCTTGGGTCCTGTGCACAGCGTGCTTTTGGAAACTCCTTTGCTTGGTGCCTTGCAGGGAGCAGGACCTTTTTGGCAGCCAGCAGATGTGAGCCTGGAGAGCAGCCAGACTGTCCTGAACCCTACCCTGAGGCCAAAAGGTCTGGGCCAGCTGCAGTTGACCATTAAACCAACAGGCACGGGTGGTCTGGACTGGGCCGTGCACTCTGAGCCTCTGTCCCCTGGCACAGGACAAAGCCAGGAAGGCACAGGTGCCACCAGGGACAGCCAGCTCAGCACAGCCAGCCTGGATGAGGATGGGAGCCGTGCCCAGCTGAGTGTCCCAGCTGATGGCCTGGCCAAGGGCCTGATGCCCAGCCTGAGGAGCCACAATGTCGAGGTCACCAGGAGCCACTTGCAGCTGCTACCTGAGAGAAGCCAAAGCAGTTTGGGGCATTTGTCCATGCCCAGACCTGAGCCAGGCACAGCTGGCCTCCAGCATACCAAGCTGGTGGATATTTTCCCTTTGGGAAGTTTTAGGGGAGCTGTCAGGAAGAGAGCAAGGCTGCATCCCACTGCACCAGAGCTGGCTGTACCTGCTTTGGCAACAGGGCTGGAGCATCCTCTCACACCTGTGCCTGCCCTGGGAACAGAAACCATCCCTGTGCTGGTGACCTCCTCCACAGCACCTGTCCCTGCAGACTTTGGCTCTCTGGATTTAATCCCTGAAGAACCTCTTCCTCCACAAGTGGAGCCTGTGTCCATGGTGGCCTCTCTACCAGCTGCTCTGGAGAGGGACCCTGTCAGTCTCAGGCAAAAGGACATGTCCCCAGCCAGGCCAGGAGGACGGGAGATGGGCTCTCCTTCACCACCTTGCCATCCCTCAGTAGCCTCTGAACTGGGCACAGAAGGATCCTCCAGATGCCTTGGCCCTAGGAAGCAGAAGTTGGTGCTGGGACAGGCAGGTGGCCAGGGAGGCAAACCCACAGCCTCTGTGGGTTTGATGGCCAGGAGTGCCTCCTCAGTCTTTGGCACTGTCCCAGAGCCTGGTGTGAGGCTTACTCAGCCTGAGGGCCGTGTCAGTGGTGGCTCTGGGGTGACACCAGCTTCCCTGTCTGACACCACAGAGGAGCACAAGGTGCCTGTGCAGCACCAGGACAGCGCCGCTGGTGACAAACCAGCTTCTGGCTCCAACCTCAGGGGATTTAAGGGGCAGGGAACCACAGAAGCTGTGCGGGTGGGTGCAGGACAGAGGATAAGTGCCTCCTTCAGCACCACTCCTGCACACCCTGATCGGCCTGCAGCTCCGTGGGGAGAAACACCGACGAGAGACCAAAAGCCTTGGGAGCCCTCTGGTGCACCCAGGAACACCCAGATGGCAGAAGGACAGCAAGGGAAACATGCTGGTAGGTGTCCCAGCACTTTGTGTCTCGGCTTAAATCATCTTTAGAAGGTGAAAGTTCTTGGTGGGGGCAAGGATGAGGCTGTGCCTTTTACCTGCTCTCTCCACCTGGCATCATAACCTGCTCTCTGGGGAGAGCTGTGCTGGGGTAACCCTGTCTGGACACCAGGTGCCCTCCAAAGCTGCTCCTCAGTGGACAGGGGAGAGAAAATGTGATTAAAGGCTCGTGAGGTGAGATAAGGACAGGGAGAGATCACTGACCGTCTACCATTATGGGCAAAACAGACTTGACTTGGGGAAATCAGTTTAATTTCTTACCAATCAAATCAGGGTAGGATAATGAGAAATCAACCTGAACCTTAAAAACATCCTCCCCCCATCCTTCTCTTCTTCCCAGGCTCAACTCCACTCCTGGTTTCTCTACCTCTTCCCTGCCTCTGGAGGGGCAGGGGAATGGGGCCTGCAGTCAGTGTCTCTGCCACTCCTTCCTTCTCAGGGGAGGACTCCTCACTGGCCTGGCCAGTGCTGGGTCCGTCTTGGAGCTGGCTGGCATGGGCTCTGCTTCATGCAGCCCCTCACAGAGGCTTAGCTCCAGCTGGTGTGGCTCCAGGGGCTGAAACCACAAAAACCTTGTAGCAGGAGAGGGTCTGAAATGCCGCCTCTCCCCCGGCAGTTTGCAGCGCTCCTAAAAGTCTGGTGTATACTGTGATCTGAAATGTAACATGTGATACAATGTGTGCATATAATAACTTTTGATTACATGTTTCTTTTGGGTGTTCCTGACGTGCCAGAGCTGGGCCCTCCCTGGGTAACCGAGTACTTTCCCATCAGGAGCTGCCACCTCATCTTCAGGGGTGGCTCTGGCGTGTTTTACCTCCCGCTGCATGCTGACATCAAGCCCAACATCTGGTGCAACTGGACCATCTGGGCAGGCCCCCAGAAGCACATTGTCATCTATGTCCAAGGGTTCCAGGGCAGCGATGGCTGTGCCAACAACCAGGACAAGATCATCTTCCAGGGGGTCTCGTCGAGCGTGGAAACCAAAGTGGCGTTCGCCTGCCACAACCGAGGCACTCTGATCTTCGCTGCACGAGCCACTGAGGTGCAGGTGTTGTTTCTGTCAGGGAGGGGTTCCAGAAGCCACGAATACAGGAATTTTAAAGGACAGTATCATGTATTCAGAGACCCTGAATCTGTGGGCTCTTTGAGTGATACCATAGCAGCTCTTCCTCAGGAGACCTCAAAAAAGGAGAGCTGGAGGACAGTGGTGACCAAAGGTTTCTTGTCCGTGCTGACAGCTCCTCCAGGCCCACCAGCTGCCTCTGCTGGGGGCAGGCTCCAGCCTGACATTGTGATCCCAGAAGAAGTGGCCCAACATCCTCCTGACCTCATGGAAGACGGTCAGTCTGCTGCTAATGTGAGCGAGCGTGGTCAGGATGAAACCAGGCCGGACAGGAACCTTAAAGACAGTGGCAGCACGGGCAGAGAAACCGAAGATGACGTGTTGGTGGAGCCAGCCCCAGCTGGGCAAGACCCTGGGGGTAAAGCTGAGCCACCTGCCTTGGAGATGACCAAGGGGGACACCGAGGCAAGGACTGCTCTTGTCACCATGGTGCCATGTCACCCAGCTGGTTCCCCTTGCTCAGAGACGGCCAGCAGCAGTGCAGGTGTCTCTGACACATCGCCCACCCTGGGTCAGGCCAGTGACAGCCCCTCAGAAGTGGCAGCTGCTGCACATCACACACAGACACCAGTGCTGGCAGAGCCACCACCAAACACCAGCACAAAAGCACCTCTCCACCCCTCTCCCGGTGTGACTGCTGCTGATGTGGATTCCCTGGGAGGAAGGAATGAAGACCTCTTTGGTAAGGTGATTTTTTGGTTATTACCGGCTGAACTGAGGCTTGACAGTGTGCAATATCCACCTGCAGTGATGCAGCACTCTCTTAAGAGGTTTTGTTTGTAGACATGGCTGTTATCTTATCTGGCTGGGCCTTGTGGTACCACTCTTGACTTCTGTATCCAAGGAGGGAGGGACTTGAGAAGATTTGAGTGTTTTGAGCTATCCAAGGAGGAGCCAACCTCTCAGCTGTGACTCCACCCCCAAAGCAGATTGGGAGCGCTCATCTTGGTTTGAAACAGCCCTGTCTTGCATTGGTTCCTCTGTAGCCTGTCACAGTGCTCCCAGGCACGGTCACTGAGTTTGAGCTCCAGAGGCTGCGGAAAGGTTGAAACAATCCTTTGTCTCCTAAGAAAGTTTAGGAGTTGATGGTAGATCACTTACACAGGCAATATTTAGCTACTGGTGTGTTTTAACTTCTGCTTGGAAGCAGAAGATGTTTTCAGTTGGTGTTTCCTCGCCTCCAAACTGCTGTTGCCCTTCCATTGTAGATTTTATTCAGATTTTTTGCATTTGCTGCTTTGCTTCGCTGGGATCCAAGGCAGCTCTGGTGACTTCACAGGGATAACATTTCATCTGCTTCCAGAAATTAAAATGAGGTTTATTGGGGTGATTTCTCTCTAAAGAGCACTTTCCACTGTAGAGAAGAGGTTGTCTTCACGAGCCTGATATTTAATTTCAGTATGAAGAATAGAGGGTAATATACTTTCCCTACCCCGTTACTGGCACGTCAGTGACAGCAGCCTGATGCTTTCCCTTGTTTTGGCAGGTCTGATGTCATCTGTGGAGAATGACACGGGACTGCAATCCCAGCACCATCCTGGAGGTGAGCCATGCAGAGTTAAGCTTGTCTTAAAACACTGCCCTGAGCTCGGGGAGCTGCCTGGGGCTGTGCTGGACATCACCTGCTCATTACATTTAGAAAGCAGTGGGAGTTGTTTCTGGGTAGTAACCACTCAGAAGGTTTAATTCTTAAGATGTTATTTTTAAGATATCGCTGTAATCCCACAGCTGTGCTTTGGCCACTTCCTATCTCCCCTGGAGAAACTTGAGATCAGGTGCTAACCCTGACATAAATGCTGGCTTGTTTGAGTCTGAGCATTGCTTATTGGCTACTTAAATAAGGTTTTTCTGAGATGAATGAGGGTGGATGAACCTCAGTTCTTCCAGTGGATGTCCCGTGACTGCCAGGATCAGAAATGTGCAGAAATCCTGTTCTCAGACCAGGGAGAGAAGGAAAACCCTCTTATGGGAGAGCAGCTACACAGTATAAATGCAGGGCTTGCACAGCCCAGCAAGCCACAGAAACAGCTTGCACAAAGGAGTCAATACAGAAGGAGCCGGAGCTCAGAACAGGGGAAATATTGATGAACAAAGAGGTTTTAAACAGCCAGCTGGCAAACCAGTGCCAATGTGTGTTCCAAGAGAAATTGGCTTTTAGACTCCATCAAGAACTGTGACAACCCCTTTGGGAAACAGAAGAGCTAAAAGCATGCGAGTGTGATTGGATATGTTGCTCTGTGTCAGCTTTTCAGGGAAAGATCAATTCAAGTATTCCTCAACAAGCATTAGCTAAGGTTTGTCAGTTCACCTGTTACTCAACAACTCGTCCTACCTGATGTGTAGCCCCTGGAAATACTCCTGTGGTACTGACCTGCACAAACTTTTCTAGTGTTGCTGTTGAAGGACCAACTCATTTAGGGAGTCTGTTTGTATTATGTGCATTTGAACGTGCCAGGATCTTGTGTCTTCTGCAGATCTGCTGTTTGAAGTCACTGCTGAAATCAAACCCAAGGACTGGATTCCTCACGGTGGAAGTGAGTCCCTAAAGAGTCTCCTTGAATCTCTGAAGAATCACGTAAGTGTGGGCATGGGGAGGTGGAGAAAAACAGGTGGGATGTCCCAAATCTTCACGTAGAAGAGATCATACTGTGCTTTTGTTTTTGGGGGAGATGACTTGGAGCTGAGCAGATGAGAACAATGGTATTCTTCTAAAGAAAGGGCTCAGAGCAGTGGGCTGTGGGACATCTTCTGCATCCCAGGTGGTTTGTGAAGGGGGAGAGCAAGAGGAGGTGCTACAGTGAGAAAAGAAGCTGTTTGCTCTCATACTCCTGCTTGTCGAACGTCAAATCAGTGCTGGTCACTCTGTTCCTTTGCAGGTCCAGAAGAACCTGAACCTTTCTGCCAATAGAGTCAGTGAAATAAAATTAAAGGATGTCAAAAGGTAGGGTTAATGCTGTGCTGCTGGCTCGGCAGGTGACTGCTATAACCTGTAATATTTCTTGGAGTAGCAGTGTCTTCTCTTCTCATTCTCCTTCCCCAGGAAGAGACATGTGTTTGTTCCTCTTCCTTGATCTCAAACTTGTCCTGCAAGTAGAAAAAAAAATTCTTTCCTAGAGAAAAGCTGGTGAAAAATAATGTTTAGTATTATCTGGGGCCTATACAGGTCTAAAATGGATTTAAACTCTGGAGGAAAAGGAGGATAATCTCATCTGCCACAGTGCCTGCTGGAGAAAGCTGGGAGCTGTCAGCAGAGGCTGATCTGAGACCACAGATTGCTACTGCAATTCACTTCACACAAATATCAGCCTAGCTCCAGATGAGGAGCCATTCCTGGGCTTTCCCTTTTCCCATGGTCCAGGTGCAAAGCTGCCTCTTGGCACAGATAATCTTTGCAAGAGCCTGCAGCACCACGACCCCACGCCAAGGGCAGAAGGCGTACATGGGCTGTCAGAGCTGGGCCTGCAGTGCTGTTTTCCTCCTGCCTCACCCTGGGCTCTCCCCTGCCCACAGGACGAGTGATGCCAACCTGCTGCTCACCTTCTGGCTGCACCTGGAGCCCGAGGAGAGGAACGTGTCTCTGCTCCTGCGCTCCCAGCTGCAGGAGCTGCACGGCGCCTCGGTGGGCGCGGAGCAACTGCAGCTTATTTCACTCTTCGTTGAAGGTGGGTGCTTCACTTTTTTTTTTTTTTTTTTAACCGGGATAAACCCCTTTATGCCAAGCCTGACTTGACTTGGGGCATGGATTCCCCATTACAGACGTGAACGAGTGCCAGGCTGGCGTTGGCCTCTGTGGGGAGGAGGCAGACTGCTTCAACGGCGTGGGCACCTACCTGTGCCGCTGCAAGAGGGGCTACGAGGACCGCTCTGCCACCAGGTCCGGCACGCTCTGCATCCGCGCTCCCCGGGCAGGTAGGGGATGGAGCCGCAGCCCGGCTCCCTCTCGCGGTCCGGCGCTTTCCCGGTGTGAGTGCGGCGCAGTCACGGTGCGGCGCTGCCGGTGCACTGAGCGCACAGGGGCCGGGGGCTCTCTCCTAGCCTGGGGCCCCGCACCTCTGCTGCTGCGTGCTTGTGTGCCATGTGGTGGCTTTAGGTGTCCCTGCCAGGCGTGGCGAGGTTGTGTAATGCCTCTGCAAGGCAGTTCCCAGCTGGGAATACAGCCTCTCCAAGGCTTAGCCTCCCTTCCCCCAGTCTGCCGCTTTCTCCGCATCAGGGTTACACACGTGAGTCCTTAATTACAAGCAAAGTGTGGTCAGGAGGGATTTATGAGCTACCTGGGCTGTAACTGATGTGGTCAGCAAACCCGGTGGCTGCTGGGAGGTGCCCTGTGTTCTCCTGTCACTCTGTGCATCTTGGCGAGAAGGACAGTGATGTTCCTGGTGCTTACCCCAGCTGAGCAGGTGGCGTGTGGTGCTTTACTATAATCAGAGGTGGCTGATCCAATCCTGCAGAGTAAAGGGGCCTCACAGGCTGGAAAACAGCAATGTTCTGCAATATGTGCTCCAAACACTGTGGCTGCTTTACCAAAACTGCTTCAGCGTCCCTGCAGTGGCTTAAACCTTAATGTGAGCTCATGGCCAAATATAATTCCTCACCCATCCTACAAGTTAATTAATAACTTGAGCAGTCTAGGCCTGTACAGATGAGGTGGTTATTGTTATATTCTGATACAGGTAATTCTATAAATCCATCTTTATCTGTTGGGCTATGGGGAGGGTCCCTCCAGGCCTGGATGGGAACAGCAGCAGATCTTTTAGTCTCTGTGTAACTGCACGTGGGTTTGGCAATGGCTTTGCTCTCTCGGGGTTCTTCTGGGGGTAGCATCATCCTTGTGCTGCTCTTGGTCTAAATATTTCCCTGGGATGGAGGTTTGGGAGACATGCTCTGGCCTGGAGGCAGGCGTGAGGGTTTCTGGAGGGTGGAAGGGGCTGTGGCTTTTTGATCTTCTGTTAGAGCCAGGATTAAATGGGAGATGCAGTTTTCATGTTCATACTCAGATGCTTATTAATTCTTATCTATGTTACGGTCTTGCAAGTTGTGAGCTCTAGCTAACAAGGTAGAAAATGGCTCTGTCTCTATCTCTTTCCAAGGTATTTTAAGCACAAATTGTCCAGTTATGAAAGGACATGTAGACTATTTTTACTTTTAACCCAATAACCAACCACCTCTGTCCTGCAATGTGGATTTTTCTATCCAATTACAAAATCCCACCCAGACCCATGAAGAAGAAAGTGAAAAAGGAGGACTTAGTCCTAAATCCTCCATCTTGCTTAATATCTATTACTATTTTCTGAGCCCTTATACTCTGTTTCCCACCCTGTGCTATCACACACTTCTATCCAAACTCCACACCCACAATACCGGTGCTGTCACTCCATTTTGGAGCCTTTTCCACGGGCTCAGGTCCAATGCAGTGTTTGCTTGGGGGTCAGTGCCTGTGAGCACAGAAAGCCTGGAACTCTCAGTGCCCAGGGTTCCAACAAGGGGTGATGCTGAACGTCCCGGAGGAGCTGCGGGGAGCTTTGCCAGCACAGCGGCCACTGGGCTGAGGCCGTGGCCTTTCTCTTGCAGGGATCAGCACCTTCCTCCGCCACGCTGACATGCTGGTGGGGGCAGCCCTCGTGGCCGGCCTGGTGATGCTGGTGGCCTTCGGTGCCCTCTGTGTCACGGCCGTGTGTGGACGGAGCGCAGGGCCCGAGGAGCCGGCGGTGAGGGCCGAGGAGGAGCCGGCCATGGAGCTGCACCGCCTGGAGGAGTGCCTGCAACTCGACCCCTTCCAGCTGAAACTGCGGGCCAGGACCCCCGAGTGGCTCTGGAGTGTCCGTGCCCACCCCGGCCGGGCGGGATCGGCATTCCCAGAGCGGCCTCCCCGGCTCTGAGGGGTGCCAGGCTCTGGAGTGTCCGTGCCCACCCCGGCCGGGCGGGATCGGCATTCCCAGAGCGGCCTCCCCGGCTCTGAGGGGTGCCAGGCTCTGGAGTGTCCGCGCCCACCCCGGCCGGGCGGGATCGGCATTCCCAGAGCGGCCTCCCCGGCTCTGAGGGGTGCCAGGCTCTGGAGTGTCCGTGCCCACCCCGGCCGGGCGGGATCGGCATTCCCAGAGCGGCCTCCCCGGCTCTGAGGGGTGCCAGGCTCTGGAGTGTCCGTGCCCACCCCGGCCGGGCGGGATCGGCATTCCCAGAGCGGCCTCCCCGGCTCTGAGGGGTGCCAGGCT
Organism: Hirundo rustica; assembly: GCF_015227805.2. Lineage (NCBI taxonomy): Eukaryota > Metazoa > Chordata > Aves > Passeriformes > Hirundinidae > Hirundo > Hirundo rustica. The sequence continues at coordinate 1,625,629 of NC_053452.1, forward strand.
CTGGAGTGTCCGTGCCCACCCCGGCCGGGCGGGATCGGCATTCCCAGAGCGGCCTCCCCGGCTCTGAGGGGTGCCAGGCTCTGGAGTGTCCGTGCCCACCCCGGCCGGGCGGGATCGGCATTCCCAGAGCGGCCTCCCCGGCTCTGAGGGGTGCCAGGCTCTGGAGTGTCCGTGCCCACCCCGGCCGGGCGGGATCGGCATTCCCAGAGCGGCCTCCCCGGCTCTGAGGGGCCCTCAGGCTTCAGTGACCTGTGCTCCCATATTTTCCAGGGTTTCCGACACAGCCGCTGGCTGTGCCAACCCTTCCCCTGTGTTTTATGGACCACAACACTGTTCCTCATGTTGCAATTTAATTTTTTTAATGTTTGATCAGCTTGGGAAACAAAAAATGTTTGCTCCGCGCCACTGTAAATCTGCTGATTTACCCTGCTCGAGATCTGAACAGGAAAATTACCACCACCCCCTCCCCCCCCCCCTTTTTTTTTTTTTCTTTTTAAAAGAAAGAAAGGAAATAAGATGTTTTGGTGCCTTTAATATGAAATTAAAAATTATTCTGCATCCTGCTCAGTGCTGCCTGCTTTCTCCTGCCCCCAAGGCAGAGCTCTGTGGTGAGACCTGGATCCTCCTGCCATGCCCTGAGGATCTGTGAGGTATTTCTACCAGCCTGGCTGAGAAAGATCTTCAGAATCCAACTTAAAATTTTAGTGAGAAACCTGATCATGTTATGGCAGGTGGGCCCCCACTCACTGAATGACGGGGACAGCATTTTTGGTGCTTGCATGGATGCTGGCTGCAAAAAGCCCCACCGCCACCCCGGACGGAAAGCACAGCTGCCTTCCCAGCTTGTCCTGCAGCTGGAGCCTGGTAACTTCTGTGTTTTTCTTTTTGAGGGGGGTTTCCATCGGAGCTCCCCCTCGCTCGGGAAGAGTGCTGCAGATGCCCCACTGGAGGGAGCTGTCTGCCACCAAAATCCCGGGAAGGGCGCTGGCTGCAGCTGCCTGCGAGATGCTCCCCGAGGTGGGGCTGGGGGTCCCTGGCCACCGCAGGTCCCGTCAGTGCCGCTCGGGGTGGTCTCCCGGCGCTTGTCGGGCAGCTTTGGGCAGGATGTGCTGCGGAGGTGGGGGCTGGAGGGAGCGCATTTTGCACGTGGGTATGCCCAGCTCAGGGTTTGCTCTGCAGGGTCAGCTTAGAAGGGGCTGGAAATGGCCCTGCTGTGTTTTGCTGCAGGTGAGGATACTGGTGAAGAAGTCAAAAGGAGACCTGGGGTCTTCTCTTTTTTTTTTTTTTTTTTTTTTTTTTTTTTTTTTTTTTTTTTTTTTTAAAAAAAAAAAAAAAAAAAGGGGGCAGTTCCTTTATCTTAGCTGTTGAACTGGTGAAGGAGCAACATTTGCAGTGCAGGGGGGGATTTGCCAAGGGAGTGACTGGCGAGATTCAGCACAGATTGGGGCGCTATAAATGCCAGTGTTGTGAGAACCAGGTGTGTGCACTGAGGTGATAAAAGAACAAACATCCTCCGTGCTGGGCTGGCAGCTGCCGTGCCCCTCTGGCAAGGAGTGGCTGTGCTGCTCTCCTGTAACAGCTCATCCAAATTAGCTGGTGCTGAAGGGGCTCTCCTGCCTGCAGAGACAGGTGAGGCAGAACTGACACCTCCCTGCATACACTCCCCCAAGAGCAGCTCACTTCAGCACCGTTTAGTGCCATCCACCTTTGGGTGCCGAAATGGAAAAATGGCTCTCTCGAAGGCATTGTGATCGTTGTTTCCTCTGACACACGTGGAGCGATCACCCCTTACCAACCGTTTTCTATGCATGGCTTTCAAAGTATTTTGTAAATAGCAGGGAATTAAATGCAAACATCTCCCTAGGAGGCAGGTAAGTGGGTGTAATTTTCCATTGTAAAGAGAAGGAAACCATTAATGTGTTTGCACAGAGCGTGCTCGTTTCCTCGCTGAGATCAAAGAAAAGCAGTAGGGGCTAAAATAATACTGTCATTATCTTGGCCTAGGATTTGGTCAGTCACCATCGCCCCTTTTCCCTTCTTGGATCCACAAAAGGGGCTTGGGGGCTCTTTGGGTTGCTAACTCTTCTCTCTCCCCCTCAGGTAAGGTTTGGATCCCAAAGCCAAGCACAACGGATAAGCAGATGGATGCTTCTGCTTTCTTTCCAGCTTTTCCAGGAGCAAGGTGAGCCTCATGCTGTGCTCCTCTGTTGGAAGCCAGCTCCTTTAATACAGCTGTAGTCTGCTCTGTAACCCAAGCACGAGGATCATCCTTGGATGATCCTCCCATTGGATCACCTTTCCCTGCAGCTTTTCATCCAGACAGAATGTCCTGCTGACACTCCTGCTCGTGCACAGGGGACAGAGGAAAGCCTAGAGCGACGTGCCTGGGCAGGGCTTTCTGCAGCCAAACCCACGGAGGCAGCAAGGTCCATCTGGGCTCTGGGTGCGTGCAGGAGGTGGAGATGGCCCCTCTTTATCTGCTGTGGAATGGCAGCACCTGCCCCTCATGGCCGTGGCTGGGAGAGATCTCACACTTTTATTGGAAGAACCCAAGGTACATGTGTGATCTGTGTGTGAAACAGCAGGACAGAGCCAGAGACCAAGCCCATTGTGAGCAGTAGTTAGAAGGGCTTTTCCCTGCTATAAAAATCCACCATTTCAGTCCCAAATAGCGTTACTTTTTATTTTCCACTGTGTCTGAAGAAACTGGTTTGCCTTGTGAGCTCCAGGTTGGCTTTAGCAGCAGCCCATCCCTCCTTTCCTGCTCTCCCAGTTGAATTGAGAGGGGCTGATGTCCCCGAATCCCAGGACGGGTCAGGAAGGAAGGGACCGCGATGGCGTCATCTGGTCCGAGCTCCCTGCTGAGGCGGGGTCATGGCAGAGCTCATGGCACAGGATTTCATCCAGGTGGTTCTTGACTCTATCCCCTGTGAGGGAGCCTCCACAGCCTCTCTGAGCATTCCCGGTGCTCGGCACTGCTCAGGGAAGAAGTTTTTTCCTCACGTTCATGTGGAACTTCCTGAGCCTCAGCTCCCGCTCGTTGCCTCTGGTGCCGTCGCCCGGCACCGCCGACGGAGCCTGGTCCATGCTGTGACCCCTCCCTGCAGACACTGCCGGACATTGCTGAGGTTCCCTCTCGGGGTCTCTTCTCCAGGACGAACGGGCCCAGCTCCCTCAGCCTTTCCCCGGAGCTGAGGTGCTCCGGTCCCTCCACCGTCGTCGGTCACCCTGCGCTGGAGCCGCTCCAGGAGCTCCCTGTCTCTCTTGTCCTGAGGACCCCAGAACTGGACACAGCACTCCAGACTGGCCTCAGCAGGGCTGGGCAGAGGGGCAGGATCACCTCCCTGACCTGCTGGCAGCGCAGTTCCTGATGCAGCCCAGGACCCCTTTGTCCTTGTTGTCCCCAGCACCCCCAGGTCCTTCTCTGCAGAGCTGCTGCCCAGCAGGGCACCCTCAGCCTGTGCTGGTGCCTGGGGTTGTTCCTCCTCTCTCATGTGCTGTGGAATGAATTAATAGACGATAGAACAAGATAAATCTGCTGGATGTGTAAATCTGAATTTGGTCAATCCAGAGATTGACTGGAAGCTCTGATGTTTCTGACATCCAAAATGAATTTGTCACCTCGCTGTGCAGTGCTCTGCTTGCTCACAGCCCTTGGCCACATGAAATGACACACTTTGATTTATGGGCCACCACAAATGATTTTTTCTTTTCAGCAGGAACTGTTCTCTCATGCATTATTGCTATGTGACTGAGGTATGTGCAGAGGTTTCAGAGGGCCCAGGATTTACCTGGAGATTGGGACGTGCCCTAGGGACTGCAGATGAAGAACAGTATTTGTATATCAGCTGATTTTTTTTTTTTTTTTAAGGCATTTATTAAGCCTGGTTGAACACATTCTCCCCAGCTCCTCTAAGTTAACCTGACTGTTTTCTCCCCTGGATTTTGAAACAGGGAGGGCAAACCTCAACTGGCCCCAGAGCACTGGACACAAACCATCAAGCTAGGGCAGAAGATATGAAGGCAATTCCTTGCGAGAGACCCCTTGTTCTCTTTGCACTCACTTCATCAGAAGAGCCAAAAAAATGGGAGACATCTCATCCAACCTGTGGTGGCCGTGGCTGGTACCTTAACCTGAGTAGTGAAAGTGTGTGGGAGAATTGCTGTGAAGGGAGAGGCTGGACGTGAGTTTGGTTCTCTTTCCTACGAGAAGAGGGCTGGGAAAGGGATGTGGGTTCTCACAGCGCACTGGGACACCGCTGCTGTGTCTTTGCTGCCCGTAGCTCTCTGCCAGTGGGTAGAAGCTGGGGTATTGCTGAGGTCACTGGGGCTCAGATGTCCTTTTGTGAAGTGGTGGATTCAGGAGGACACCCCAGCTGAGTGCTGGCACAGGCTACTGGAGTGAAAATGCGTGAGTGTGGCTTTATGCTGTGGTTTGAATCACGTTAATATACAGCTTTAATCTGTAATATAACCACAACCCAGGGACAATCACCCCTGGAGAAAGTGGGTTCTGCCACATCAGCTCAAGTGCAGAAAGTTTTAGCTGCGTTTTGTCGACTGGCTGAGTTGACACTCCCTCAAGTGAGTGACTGTGATTAAGTGGAGATATATCTGCGACAGCTCCCAATTAATGAGGCAGAGCAGAGAAATGAGGCTTAGAGATGGCATTTTTCTTCTAGCCTGGTCTAAAAGCCTGTTCTCCATCCCAGAGGATGCAGCTGCAGCTCCCTGACTACCCTGTGGATATCACCTGAGGGTTTGATTTCTCTGCTGGAGCTGCTGCCACGCTCACAGTGCTCACCTGCAGATGCAAGCAGGGGCTCTGCAGAGAGATGGAGGTTTTTGGGGGGTGAGGCATGCTCTCTAAATAGTCATATTTCCTGGAAGGAGGCAGCACAGACTGTGAATTGGGTCTGTTCCCAGAGCATCTTAACTCACAAGCGATTAGCTGTTAATTATTATGCAATAAATTACTTGATAAATGAGTATTCTTCACAGCACCTATTGTGCCACATGACATCAGCTAAACTGTGTGAAATACATGTAATTACTGTCACAGAGATGTAATTATGGCTCTCCCCCGTTCACAAATTCTTGCGTGTCCATCAGCCATGGCATGGGCACTTGGACCAGGGCGATGTGCAGACAGTGCCACCGTGCACCACCAGAGGTGTTTTCTCCACTTCCAAGCTTTCAGTTTTCCAGTGAATGTCAGGATTCAATACACAGGAGGCAAAAAAATTCTGTCCTCAGTTGTGCGTTAACTGTGCCTCAGTCTTAGTGTCAGGCTTAAAAGCACCCTGAAGGTACTGTTAAGCTCTCGTAGTTAGCCTTAAAAAAGAACATTAAAAAAAATTCCTATGGCGCACACTGATTGCAACCCGGTTTTGTTTATAAGTGTTTTTGCTTTATAAGGCTTCAGCAGTTATAACCCCAAGGAAGGGTGCATTCTCCTGCTGGAGTACTTCAGTCCAAAATGTTTTTGCAGTGACCTAACTTTGTTTGTGGCCCTGAAGAGGGAGAGAGGTGGAGTCTCACAACTGAGATCATCAAAATGCTTGTGCTGGTATGTGCATTTTAGATCTGCCCTTGAAATTATTCAACTCAGCCGTGCCTTAGTTTGTTTTGGGTATTTGAACTTTAATTTTTCCCCCTGGTTCTTGTTGGTGTGACTTGTGCCAGTCGGCTGTGGGGGTCTGTAATTGTGGATTTGGGTGCTTTCAGCTGCCTTTTGGGAAATGCAGGGGTCTGGCTTTGCTCAGAGGTGGAAGGAGAAATAGCGATGGAGAAAAAATATCTGCACGTGACTGAATAAGTGCAACAGTATGAACTTAATCAGCCAAAATGGCTCTCCTAAGGGTGGGCTGCACATGTGAAAGATACATCGCAGTAACGGTGTGCTAGATTATGCCAACAAATGTGGGATAGCAGGAAGCTATCAAGGATTATAAGCACTAGATATTACAATGGGGATTTCTCACATTGCTAACAGGGGGAAAAGCTGCCCCGCCCCTCTGCTGCCTGAAAACACCACAAAAGATATTTCCAATTGGTTTTTTTCCCCCCTAAAAGGATCCATGCTGCTGTCAGCAAAGCCGGTGCCTCCATTTTTCTCAGTTTGCAGCTCGCACCGCTGCAGCAGCAGACAAACCAAAGTGCCAGCGCTCCCTGAACACAGCCCCAAAAAGCACCGTTCTCGTGTCTGATCCATCAAAGCCTCGCAGAAGGGAGGGCAGGGACGAGCTTCGGAGTGTTAATGATGTACAGCAAATGGGCGGTAAATAACAGGGCTGTCACTGCAGGGCTGCTGGAGCACCGAGCCAGCAGCTTGTGCCTGTTCTGCATACAAACAGCGCCGGGATTTCTGCAGGGCTGCGTCACACGTGCCTGGGAAAGCGCCTGATTCCCAGAAAGTGTGGGATGATCGGTCTTCTGGATGTCCTTGAAAGCACCGCACAACTCCTCTGAACATCCTGACCGCCCCACCGAGCTGAAGAAGAGTAAGAAGTTATTATTTTGCTTTTACGAGCCCAAAGGGTTTGTTCAGCGGGGCAATGGGCAAAGCTGTTGCCTGGACAGAGGCGGGGGTCAGTCCCTTTTCCCAGGTAACAAGCGCTAGGACAAGAGGAAACAGCCTCGAGTGGCGCCAGAGGAGGTCCAGATTGGATTTTGGGGCGGATCTCCTCACTGAAAAGGTGGTCAGGCAGTGGAACAGGATGCCCAGGACAGTGGTGGTGTCATTGTCCCTGGGAGCGTTCAAAACCCCTGCAGCTGTGGTGCCTAGGGACACGGGGTAGTGATGGGGCTGGCAGGGCTGGGTTCTCAGCTGGACTCCATCAGCTCTGAGGCCTTTTCCAGTCTTTTCCAGGGATTCTATCACTCTCTAATTGAAAGTTGTACTGGGAGATGCAAACACAGCCCAGTGGGTCCCACCCTACTCACACCTCTTGGGTTGCTCTGTTGCAGGTGATGTCTAGAAACAAATTACTCTTTCAGCGCATCCTAAACAAACCCTCAGAGAATTTTCCTTGGTTAGGTTTTTATTCTTATTATCCAATCTCCGTTATCACTGTAATATTTCATGCTTCTGCATACTGAAGAACAAAGCAACCCACGGCTTTTCTTCATTTCAGTCTTTTGTGTCCAAAGGGCCGTCCTTAACTCAATAACTGAGTTTTTATTGTGTCACATTTCGCTCTCCCTGACTGCAGCCAGCCTGGCTAATCCTTTTGCTGCTGCCTTATCAGTATTTCCTTAAAAAAAGACATTGTCCTTTTATCATCACCTTGACACCCACTCCTGAGTGCCTGGCGGGGTTTAAAAATCTTATTTTTTTTTTTTTTAAGTGCAGTTTTACTTAGGAAAAAGGAGCAGCTTGAAAATATTTCCCCACCCCATGTTTTTATACATGCTTTGCTAACCTTGATAAATAATTTGAAAATTAAAAAAAAAAAAAGTGAGGTTTATGATGTTCCACCACGATTTTCAAAATGAAGATGTTCAAAGACTTGCTGTTCACCTACTCCCAGCTGCTTTAAAAAAGGAAGATTTGTTGCATTTGTGGTTGTGGTGAGAATTTGCTTTCGAATTGAGGTGTTTTAAAAACAAACAACAAAAAACAAATACAGAGCCCTTTAGCTATATATTTTAATCGTTGACTATTACATTTAAGTATATAAATGCAGAAGATACTCAAGTGTTTTGCTCTTGCAAGCTTTAATTTTGTGACATATTTTGTACTTCCTGTGCAGAAGGCCGCACGGCCAAAAGCCAGACAAAGAGAGGAGAGATGTCCATGCTGAAACCCTTTCTGGAATGGAAACAGGAGCTCAAACACATGGACAGGTAGGAATCCCTCTGGGCTGAGAGGCTCTGTGTTCAAAGCTCCAGCAGTACAAGTGGTTATCAGAGTATCTCTGATATTCTTCTCACCTTCATGAGTTCAGCTGCTTGTTTTCAACACTTTGAGAGTGTGGTAACTAAAGGGTGCTCAGGCATTCATTTTTTTTTTTCCCCCCCTGATTATTTTACTTGGGAACAGCACGGGGCCTTACCAGTGTGAATACAGAAGGGTCTTTTCTGTCCCTTAAAGAACAACAGTGCCTTATTTCACAGACTGCAGGAACTCCTGCCCTAATACTGGATGTTCAAGGCAGCTCTCAAGGAAGTCATGAATGCTTCCCAAATTCACCAGGGAAGCCACAAGCCTTGGCACGGCTGTTCTTGCAGCTACCTGCCAGACTTGCTCATTTCTGTCTACAGTTTCTCTGTTGTGCTCATGTCTCTTGGCCAGTAAATGCTTCCCAGGGACTTTATTACTTTCAAACCTTGAGCCATCTGAAGAAGTGCCTTTTTTTTTTTCCCATAAGAAACTGCAAAAGTTGCATGTATTTAATCAATGTGGAACTGTGTGCCGTAGGCTGCTGCTTAGCCGGGGGAGTAACATTCCTGCTGAATCCCCAAAGATTCCAAGCTAGTAAATTTTCACATTTTCTTCTAATAAATTCTCTCTTTCGTGTACCCGGGGCAACTTTGGTGGCACTAATCATCAACATACACATTTTTCTCTCAGTGTTACAGTTCTTGAACCTATTTATTCCATTATAGTTTAAATTCTTCTTGCTTTTATCAGCTGACCCTTACATACAGCTTTGCCTGCCTCCTATAGCAAACCTCTAATATCCTTGTTTTATTTGAAGCACTGAACAAAGTCCTTTTTAATTGTTGCTATCCGACCCTTGTCCCGGAGAAACAAAATTTGTTTTTCGAAATGATTGATCTCTGCAGCCTTTCCCAGCTATCGAGCATCTTATCAGACTATGTAACTATGCCTATTCTACCTGCTTCATCAACTGCTTTAAAGATTCACACTAAGTCCAGTTTAAAAGAGACAAAGGCGAGAGTGAACGGCATGATCTCATCCCTCTGGGTGCAATTCTTTCAGTAATTGTAAAGCGTGAGCTGTTGATATGGAAAGGTTAATGCCGTACCTTCTTTTTCATCAGTTGTCTGTTTTCCATCAAATCTGTGTCTTATCTCGTGTCTGCTTCGTCAGATCTGCTTAAGTAAGGTACACACTTGAAGCCTCTTCTAAATTTAATTTCTCCTTCTTGGAAGTCCTGTGACTATTAGAAAAAGAGAAATCCTTTTATGAAGTCAATTTTAGACAAGGGACACAGGCCAAGTTGAGGTATTAAACCATTTGCCAACTACGCCCTTGATCACAAAATACTCTTCTCATCTTCAAATTGATCAGTAACCTAAAATAGAGCATTTTAAGATAATGTGCCCATTCCTAATTTCTTTTATTCAGTTAAAGGAAATACATTGGTACAAATTTCCCCTAAAATTGGCTGTTGGCCTTTCCTGACAGTAAACTTCATGAAATAAAAGAACTGATTTCTGTTCCTAGGCTTTAGCCACTCAAAGATCTTGATTGTGAAGGGAGAGCTGCTGGTAGCAATCTAGAGCATCAAAAAAAGAAAACTTTTTGGGGTGTTTTTGGCACAAACTGCGGTGTGGCAGAAAGCCACTGTTGTACAGCTTGTGTTCAGACCTGTCTGGATGCTGCTCAGTGATTTCCCACGTGTTTCCAGTGGTTTTGGGTTCCTTCCTTTCATTTTGGTTTCCATCTATTCTCTAGAGGAGAGGGAAACCACCAACCCCCCTCGCTGCCTGTTGGGGGCTTTCTCCAACATTGAGGTGGTTTCAGGGTCCTTTGCTCCCCTGCGCAGCTCCGAGCCGAGCCGAAGGAAGAGACGGAGTTCTCAGGTTTAGATTTTTCAGTGTTGCATACTTCTTTTATTGTTTCTTATCTTACAATTTTCTCGGAGTCCGACAAGATGTTCGCAGCTGCATGGATTCCTCACGTCTCCCCCCGAGCTGGGCTGTCCTTATCTTTTATACTAATTACTACGTATTTCTTGTTTACTATTTCTTACCAATGTCTATCACTATTACTAAAAAGGTCATCTTTGCTCTGACCCAATCCTCACTAACTACTTTGTGCCACGTCAATGCAGCAATGGAGTAGGAGAAGGAGAAGAAGAAGGAGACAGCGCCCCAGATTCTCCATCTTGTCCCCATTCACTTCAATGCTAGGAACCTAAAATTACTATTTTCTCACCCTGTGATAAGCTAAACTACTACTTTTTCACATTCTTGTGGCCTGTAAACCTTCTCTTAGTGTAGGAAGTTTTTCCCATGGACTGAGATCAAAACCAGAGTCTCTCTGAGCTCTGGGCTGGGGTCCCAGACCCCCCTGCCCAGGTCCCTGACCCTCCAGGGCAACCAAAGGAATGCCCTGGACTCCAACAGCTGTCCAAATGCTTGCTCTGCTTAATCTTAAATTCTTGTGTTCTACTTGTGTATTTTTTCTTTTTCTTGCTTGCTTGATGTCTCAGCAGTTCTTGAGAAATTTGGAAACCGAAGGGAAGCTTCATTGTGAAATTAAAACCGATAATTATGAAATTAAAAACAGAAATTAAAAAGCAGATCTGTTAGGAAGCCTGAGCAGAGTGTAGGTAGAGATCTTGTGTTTAACAAATATGCTCCTGAAGATTTACCTCACAGGCTGGTTTCTACCTTTAGCATTTCCAGACAACTCTACTTCTAATGGAGTTTTTCTTAATTCTATTTCCCTCTTCTCCTTCCCATCCCCAAAGATCCGTGTCCTCGTGTCTTTGGCACCAGACAGTTGTCCTGCATGGCGATTTGATCTTCCAAATGCATCATTTCTTTACCACTAAAAGCAAGGATTTTGAATTATACCTCATGGCCTTAGGCTGGAGGCCAGTTCCTTGGTGCATGGTTGACTTTTTCAGCTTCATGTTATATTTCATGTATTTAGTGTTAAAAACCTTCCTTCAGCCCTGTTTTTAGTATTCTCCAGTAGTGGAACCGTGGTTGACATTAAAAATATGTCCAATGTCCCTCTTGCATCAGTGAAGAATGTTTTGACAAGGATTTTCTAATGCTGGAAAAGTGTTTTTGAAATGATGTAACTTCTGCTTAAACCTCTCTGTCTCCTTCTCAGGCTCTGATTACAGGGCTCTAAATGTTTTATATTAACTGTTAAAAGACACTCTTAGAGAAATCCTAAGGCAATCCAAGAAAGTAGTTTGCTTAAAAACAAAGGGGTATGTGCTCTGGTAACATATGCTTTATAATAATGAAATGAAGGAGCAAACTTAGTGTAATTCATTGTCCCATTCATTCATGGATTGAAAGGAAAATCAACCATTTTGGTAAAAACAAAAGCTAATGCCTTTTTTTCCCCTTGGGGTGTTCTGTAAGCTTTAAATATTCAACAGCTTTAAGCATAATGTGCCTTTTTCATGTTAGACTTGTCTTCTTTCCAATCCTTTGAGCACTTTGCATGCTTGTGCCAGCTTTCAAAACTGACAATTCTTGCCCTGCTGAAATGACTCAAGGGATTCCTATTAAAAAATTATTTTAATGTTCGATCTCCATCACCCCTTGACAGAAAAAGTGAACTTTTAGCCATTAAAAAAGCTGCAGAAGAGAGTCCAGAATTTAATACACATAACAGGAATGAGAGGGCCTTGGTATTTGCCTCGGCTTGGGAAAACCAGGTTCTGCCTTTCAGTGACATAAACCTATTTTTTTAATGGCCATAATTTTGTTACTGTTTGGTCTGGGAAAATCACACCACGCTGACTTAGTTAGAACTGGAACTAAGCCAAAGGAGATGAGCAGAAGTTTTGTGGAATGGACACCTTTGAAATTCCATGACTAGTATAGCAGTAAGGAATTTCTAAGTGCTGGAATTACCTGGAAGACCACCTCTCAAAGTGTAGTCTTCGTTCACCAACTTATTTTTGAGCCTCAAGGTCTCTTTGGGCTTTTCTTTTTGGTTTTTTTTTTTTGTTTGTTTGTTTGTTTGATTGTTTTTCTTAACTGAAGTATCAGACATTAAATACGTGCAACATATCTGGAAGACAGACAAAACTGGTACCAACACAAAAAAGTGTAGAAAAGATTTATTGTAAACAAAAGAATTTTGTGCAAACAGCGAGGAAAAAAGGCTTGTTTCTTTTTAAATGCCATGACTTTGTAATACGTAAAACACTCCAGTCATGTTTGTGCTTATTGACAGGGGCAAGGTGAGGAATCTGTAGGAGATTTTCAGTGAGATTGCCAGGAATTTTGTTTTCCTGTTGTTGCCTTGGTCCTGACCCGATTATCCACTCTTCAAGTCAAGGAAACTCGACCCATACTCTCAACTACTCAGACACAAGAAAAAGGCTCTTATGAATTAAAGTGTGGCAGAGGCTCGATTAAATCAGATACTCACGGAAGTGTCTCAAGGCTTTTTCTCAGTAACAGTCCACTCAAGTCAGCTATGGAACTGACTTCGATTTTCCTTGAAGAAAGGAGCTGCAGCCTCTGAGCTTTAAAAGATCTATTTTTCAATACCTCAGAGGCAAGAAGGCAAAGAATGACCCAAGACAAAGGAAAGAGAACTGCGGCAACGTGAGGCTGGTCTGCTGAGCCCTGGGGGTGTGACCTTGGGGGGTCCCTGCAGCCCTAGCAGCCCTGGGAGCTGCGAGCGCCGGGCGCGGGGCGCTGCTCCTCCAGGCGGTGGAACTCCGTCAGGCGGAAGCGAGAGGCCAGGGTGTTCACCATCCTCCTCAGGGTGAAAAAGGCAGCCACCACTTGGAAGGAGAGGAAGGAGGCGAAGATGATGTGGACGGCTCGCTCCAGGGAGTGGATTTTCAGACCTTCGTTGAACAGCAGGAAGAGAATCACAGGCAGCTGCGGGAGGAGAGTCAGGAGCCAAAACCCAGCCAGCTCAGGCACCTGTAACAGGGAGACGTCACCTATTAAAAACCCGACAGCTGGGAGGAAAAAATGCAAAATCTTGCGAAGGAAACGCGTTTCTTATTAATTTTTCAGAAGCGGAAAGGCAAGGTGAGGTGGCTTCATATTTTCGTATCCTGTGTTTTTAAGCATGCTTACGTGTTCTGACAAAACAGTTTTAGAGAGTGAGAGAGCTCTCTTCTGAGGGAAAGCGACTTAGAATTCACAAAATTAAGTGAAAGCCGATGCCAAGGGAATAGAAGATGCAGAGTAAAACTGAAGAGAAATAACCATGTCCTCAACTTCAATCTCTTAAATAAAATGCCTGCCAGTTAATGTTAACTCCCAAAAGCAGAAATTCTTGCAGAAATTACTATGTACATCTGGTAACTTACTTTCTCCAGGAGATTGCCCACATATCCCAGGTAGAGTCGAATGAGCTCTGTCAGAGAGACCAGGATCATGATGGTGACCAGGATGAACTTGTAATAATCTGATAAGACTGGATACTGGAGGGGAAGAAGAAAGTAAAGGTTTCTGCCGTGCCATCTGTGATTAAATGAAGATACTCCGTGTTACTGTCAGCTGACAGTAGTGGCATTTAGACACTCCTGAACCCCCAGTTTCCACGAATTCCCAAATCAATGTAAAAGTCAGTGAGCTGTACCCCACACTAGGGCCTGTTTGATGCAATATACATTTACGAACCAGCACTTTCCCTCCTTCTCACCTTCATGTAGAGGATGGCGACTGTGACGAGCCACCACAACGGGAAGAAATAAACATTGAAATACAGGGACATCTGCAGTGGCAAACTGGAAAGGATTTCACAATCTGCACAGAGAGAAAGAAGATTTTATCACACCTGCTATAAATATGACAGGAAGATAATGCTCCATCTTAGCTTCATCCGGGGCTGTAATTTGACTTTTCCTAGTCAAATTAAATGTTAAAAATATATATTTTTATTTGTCCAGAGTAAATCTTCACATCCTATCTGGAGTTACATCATTTCCTGGAATCTAAGGCACCTTTTGGTTCCTGGGACAGAGCATTTTCATCATTTAGTCATATATTCAAGTTGAGGGTACAATTGTTGTTTACCTGGTGGCTTTTAGCTTACTCCACCACCTCTGACTGAGGCTTAGCTCAAGAGAGCTGCTAGAGCAGGCTTGCATGGCCCACTCTTCATTTTCAACCTTTTATTCAAACAGGCACTTGGATGGAAGCCAGTAATTTGTCTGATTCTCAAGAGAGAACAATTTCAAACGTGTCAAACTAAAGCTCATCCTTTCAAGTCTGTAGAGAACAAAATGCATCCACACAATGCAACGTAGAGAAAAGCAACACGTGGGCAGCAAATTCTGCACTCATGATTTTATAGTAGGCCTACAAGGTCAGATTTAAGGAAAAAAATTACTTAAAAACAGAGAAGCCGAGAGTTCTAATTTCAATTGTGATCACGATGTTTAGGTATGTTAAAGGTTTCCTTGACGTGGCACTGCTATTTATAAATTCTGTGCAAGTTCTAAAACTGTGTTTGGACGAATGTTTAAGCAATAGAAGCCAATTCTAATTAATTTTTCTAGCCCTAAATTGAATTAATGTTTCTTTGCTGGGATTGCTAAAATTCATGGAAAAGAGTATTTTCCATTACTGCAATGGCCAGTTGCTATGGCAACTCACCAAGATATGCATGTGCAAAACTTAATTTTTGAAATCCTGACGTCCAATAATTTGCAGTTGGTTTCAGAGGATTGGATACTAACATAGGAGTATTCTCCAAACAGGAAGCCGAAGGAAAAAAAAAAAAAAAAGACGAAAGATAGAAGCTGTTCGTGAAACGTTTGATAAATGAAATGAAGAACTAGTAAGCGTTAGCAGTGTTACTGCACAAAGGAAGCGGGAACTCCTGCCTTGAAATAAGAACGTCTTTTTGATTAGTTTGACCGGCTTAGAATGGATTTACGGGCTGAAATCACTACGGCCTTTCTCCGCGGCCGCGCTGTGTGCATTTCCACGGCTACTCCCGCCCGGAGAAGGGCGCCTGTGGGCCCGCACGCTCCACCGGCGACGCTACGGGCGCTGCCGGCCGCTCGCCGCCACGGGCAGGCTCGGTGAAGACAAAGCCCGAAAAAGACAAAGCTCCTGCGAGCGCTGCCTCCGGCGGCTCCCGGCAGGGTCCCTCGCCGCTTCCCCGAGGCCGCGGCCCCGCGCTGTACCTGCGCGGTAGCCCGGGAAGCCCGGCGGGGCGCGGGGGACATCGCCGAGAGCGCTGCGGGCGCCGTCGCTGAACACGGAGCTGCTGAAGGACACCAGCCGCCGCCTCAGCGGCTCGGGCAGCGTCGGCGGCCCCTCAGCCCGGGCCATGGCGGCCGGCGGCGCCGCGCAGGCGCGAGGGGCCCTCAGGGGAGCGGAGCCGGGACGGAGCCGGGTGCGGGGCGGGAGAGATGCCGGGTTTGGGGCGGGGGGAAGCCGAGCCTCCGCCCCGGGGATGGAGCCCGAGCCCACGGGGGCGCGGCGCAGGGTGTCAGCGTGAGGCGGCGGCGGCGGCTCCCCTCAGTGTCAGCGTGAGGCGGTGGCGGCGGCTCCCCTCAGTGCCGCCGTGGCTTTGCTTCGTTTCGGGTCAGCCAGAGGGGGTTTATTTATTTATTTATTTATTTATTTACTTACTTACTTATTTATTTATTTATTTATTTTCCTTCTGTTCTACGAGAGCAGGGCGTGCTTTTCTGAGAAGGTGACCAGAGTGAGGAAAGCTGCCGTAGAACCGCTCTGCCTCCGTCTAGATAAATCCGGGAGAAGGATGGTCCTCGATGACGGCCAGAGAGAGAGGGGCGGGGAGTGAAAGAATAGTGAGCCATTCTGTGCTGCCACTTCAAGTGGATAGGAATGACTCATTTTACCAGAGATGCGGGTGTAACTGAGCCAGGACATACCTTTTCCTCAAGGAAATCTGTGTGTGCTACTCAGGAGTTAAAAGCTGTGGTGAGACCAGCACATCTGTTCCATCTAGCCGCGTCGGCTTTGTCCCTTACTGGAGGTTTCATGGAATCATGATAAGTCCATAATGCAAACCAAACTTCTTCTTGTGCTTCTTTTATTTGAAAAATATAGCCCACCTAGAAATGAGGTAATTTACTTGTTAGGCTTTTCAGTCACCTTAGGGAAAAAAAAAAAAAAAAATGCCATCTCTAGGCGTGCAGAAAATTATTTTCTGTGCAACCAGAATGAAAGAGAGCAGCTTGCACCTTTTACTATGGGAAATTTTTCTGTACTTAATGTGAAACAGAATGATAGGATGAATCAGGTGGGAAGGGAACTTAAAGACCGCAGTGTTCCAAGCCCCCTGCCACAGGCAGGGACACCTTCACTGGGCCAGATATGCCAGCTCACTTCTGCTCCCCCATCTCAAACCATGCTCAGCTTCTTCCCTGATCATGCTCCAGTGTGGCTTTCCAAACTCAGTTATCTCCAACTAAATAATTTAAAGCCTAGCTTGAATTTAATTTCATTCTATACCCCTGAGAGGACTACAGAGAAAGATGGCTAAACAAGTAGGAGTTCTGAGAAAGCCATTAGGCTTTTGAGATGATGAATGGTGTGGTATTAACAACAGATACTTTAAGGGCTTCTCCAAACGTGGGTATGCCAGCAGGAATCGGCATTAAAAACCAGATGAAATTATAGAAGAGTTTAAGGATCATTTTTATATTTGAGGAAACTTTATGAAAGCCAGCATTAATGTTGGATGGGTTTCTAAACTTTAAGGAGTGCAGTCTGTATGTGTTATCTTGCCAATTGCCAGTAGGTACTGGAAATTATTTCCCTTTGGGCTCAACAGCTGTAAATGGTGACTTTTGCACTGTTTAGCCAATATCTTCATGAAGTTCTCTGCTACAGACAGGGGCAAGGTGAGGAGTCTGTATGAGATTTTCAGTGAGATTGCCAGGAATTTTGTTTTCCTGTTGTTGCCTTGGTCCTGACCTGATTAACCACTCTTCAAGTTAGGAAAACTCATCCCATACTCTCAACTGCTTAAAGAAACAGCCTCATGTGAAGTAAAGTATGGCAGAGTTTTGATTAAGTCAGATATTCATGGAAGTCTCAAGGGTTGTTTTTTTTTTCAGGGTATAAGTTGGTGGCATGTAAAAGTTCCGCCTTTAAGGATTTTCCTTTTGATTACTGTTTCTGAATGAAAGATGGAAGACTTTTTTTTCTGAGCTACACAATGTTATTTCTTTTCCTGATGCCAATGGCTTTGGGTGTGGACCCTGGTCTTCCACATACTACTCCCCAATTCTGAAAACTTTCAAAGATACAGCCAGGAGCTCTGCAGCAGCCAAAGCTATTGTGCAGAATTGGGCTTTGCCCTGAAGCAATCCAAATTAGCAGCCAGGAAAGTGTAAAACTGAGGAGCAGGGAAAGGCTGATGGCATGCAGACACCACAAGAAATGTATGGATTTGCCATGTAGGCTCAGCTTCCAGACTCAAGGTGGGACTCTGATATTTGGCAGCCTTCCATTTTCAACAGATGGCCCGGCATCCTGCATGTCCCCACAAAATAAAGTTGTGCACGCTTTTGTTTAATATTTTTGTCTGAGCAGACACTTAAAATATTCCCTGAAGAGAAACTCTTTGTTTTTTACTAATTCTGTTTGATTTTTGTTAGACTATATCCTCCTATTTTAAACTTTTTATCTTTCAGCAATTTAATGATGAGAGTTCTTTTGATTTTCTGTAGGGAGGGACAGAGAGCATCCCTTCAAACAGAAGAAAATCTTGAAACTTGAAGGATCAGAATAGCTGGGGCATCTCCATTGACACATCAGAGCTTTCTGTAACAGAAGGGTAAGAATCTGTGCTATGAGTAGTGGAAGAAGGAAAAACACTGAACTGTTACATGGCTGTAACAGAGACAAATAAATAAATAGTGTCATATTTCCAGCTTTTGTGACAAAACTCTAGCTGGCCTTTTCCTTTCTTGATGGACAGGCATTCCCTTACTGGATCTCTGTCTGTCCACAAACAGATGTTTACTTAGAAATAACCAGATTTCCAATTCTCTGTGCTTCAAAATAAGATACTGAAACACGAAACTGGAAGAAATAGGCTCGCAGTGGCACAGCATTTTAAATGACTGTTTTATTTCTCTCCACACGTGCTAGCTATAAATAAAACAAAAGTCTCTGACAAATCTGCCTGGAAGCTTTCAATCAGAGAAATATTGGATCTTTGTGTATCCACAGCAGCCCAGCTAACTTGGTAGACACTGGCCTGGCTCCCAGACCAAAGCTCCTGGGGCTCTCTGGCAGCAACACAAAGCCATAAACACCAGATGCACTATATCCATCGAAATGAAATATCAGCAGTTTTGCACAATTGGCATTTCAGCAATGCAGGGCTCAGTTAAATGGTTCCAGTGGTTTACCTTTGCACCTGAATCACAACTGCTGTATTTCTGAAGGTGTTGGTGTGGAATCTCACAAAAGCTATTTTCCCTGGCGTGCCTGTGCTGCTGTCCCCTGATGTGTGGGAGCAACAGAAATTACTCTCCTCCTTGCTTGCTCCCTAATACCTGCCTGGTATTTTAGCAAAAATGCTGGAAAAGGTGTGAAAAATGCTGCTGAACCAAGGTATGTGCAGGCAGGCAGAGTACAGGCTTGCTTCCTCCTCATGTCCTCAGAATGGAGTGGCAGATTGGGAATTTTAACAAGTTACAGATGCCACAAAGACTCTAGCGTGTGTGATTGAAAGGATCACGTTATTAGCTGTGCCAGTGCCTGCCAGAGTAATTTCACAGTTGTGCTTCTGCCTTGTGATACCCCAGGACAGTGGGTTTTGGGTTTTTTTTTTTGTTTGTTTTTGGTTTTTTTCCTCTGTGTCACTTGTGCAGGTTTTCATTTCACACTTACGGAATATTTGTGTCTAGTAAACAGTTATTGTTGCTGATGAGACTTAGCCCAGGCCCTCGTGTCAAGTATTATCAAGTGCATATCACTGCAGGGATTCCATGCATTGAAAATATATTGGCTATTTTAGTCTTAAGCATAAAGCCAGCTGGGTAAAAAAAAAAAAAAAAAAGGAAAAAAAAAAAAAAAAGAAGAAGAAAAAAGGGCTCTTACTTGCTCCTGCAGATTGAATTTCTCCTTGCTGTAATTGGCATTTAGTTAGAGCCACTCCCTAGGTTGTTTTATTTTGTTGATTCCTGGTTTTGTCAAGCATGCTGGGAAGGTCTGGAAGCTGGCATGGCTATTAAACTCTATTAAACTATAAAAGTTTTACTGTTTGTATTGCAAAAGTTTTCAAGATTTTCATGGCAGCTGAGAAGGTTACTGAGAGTGGATGGATTTTGAGCCAGGTTCTCACTAAAGATCCTTGCTGGGGCTTCAGTCTTGGTCCCATCTTTGCGTAGACAGGCAAGCTGATCTTTCATGCAGTAAATTTAACAAAGTATTACTTGTACAATCCAAACTAGCTAGAGAGGCTTCACCTCCTCCCTCCTGGTGGGTTCCCCCAGAAAGCTGCTCACGGGAAGGAGCAATGTGCTTGCTGAATGCGTCTGTCCTTCTCTGCTGGTTACTGGTTGAGGCTCATTGCACAAGGCTTTAAAATTTGGTTCTTCATGGAGCTCTCCCAGGCGTTGCTTTGTGGGTTTATGCTCCTCCAGGTGGTCAGGCTGTTTGTGTTCCCTGGGTACCACACCAGGTGCTTCACCTGCAGTCTGTGTAACTTTTGCAAAAAGGCTTTCCTGGGACGTGGGCCCTGGCAGTTCCAGTGCTTTCTCTCTTTATTGCAGAATGCAAAGATGGCTTGGTGTTTAAACATTTACCTCCAGTCTGTATCAGCTGTGCAAAGGCAGGATTGATTTTGCTGTTGCACACTGCTGACACGTCCCTGGCACAGTTGCTTTGTGCATCCTTTGCAATTAGCTCCAGCCTGAATCCTGAGTGAGTGATGGAGGATAACTCCTGTAATTTGATCAGTTAGGAAAAAAAGAAGCCACAAGGCAGAGAGGACTGTTGTTTGGTTAACAAACTGATCTCAGGGTTAAGGCTTTTGTTTTTAGTCTTTGTATTCCTATTTGGACAGTTACATAAACGCCTAATTTCAACAGTGTGAGTACGCCACCGCTTCTGTGGAATCTCATTGGGAGTGGCAGTGGCACCCTAAATTGAGGTTAGATATTTGATATACATTTGGATGTGTAAATCTGGATTTCTAAACAGGGACAATCTCTCTCTCTGCTTTGAAGCTTTGCTGAATGCAGAGGTAGGTATGAATGCAAGGGAGGTGTGGTCTCGGGTCAGCGCCGTTGTGTTTCCTTTGTTCTTTTCACCCAGGCCACCTTTATCCTTGTGAGAGGTTGTGAGAATGACCAGGAATCCCACAAATCTTGCTGCCTAAGTGTAGGAGAAGGGAATACACGGTGACTCTGCCCCTGAGAGGTAACAGCTGTGTTAATTACCCAATACAGCCTCACCCCTGATGAGTCAGGGCTGTATCCAATAAAGATCAGTGTGATAAAAGGGACTGGGCCAGCTGGTGAGGGGAGATTTATGGAGGAGGAACCTCGAGGAAGCGGGAAGGAGAAGATTCTGAAGAAGAAGAATCCTGAGGAGAGAGAATCCCTGCTGTGAGGTGAGTCTGGGTGTGCAGTTAGAGCCCGTTGTGGAACCTGCAGTCACAGTCTGGCTGGGTAAAACCCTGCGGTCAGAATCTGCAAACTGATCCCTGCAGTTAGAGGCTGCAGGGGAAACCTCCAGTAGGAGCTGCTGCAGAGTCAGTGAATGGTTTGAGTCAGGATGGCTGAGCTGTAAAGAGGAATAAACCAGGACCTTTCTCGTGCTGCAATAAGCAATTGCACCTTAGTCTCAGCTGTTATAGTTACTGTCATAGTACAAATGATAATTTTGAACTCCCCAGCTGTTCTCTTTGAAATATAAAATTTCTATATTTCTTCTGTAGATGGAGTTCCTCATGGTAGCAGAATCTATAAAGTGGTGCTTAAGACTGGAGAAAGTCTAGAGAAATTCTTACTATAAAGGTGTTGCTTAAAATCAAGGAATTCCTTTCCTTGCTGAATAATTCCCATTCATAGTGAAGGACAGGACTGAAGGATCAAATCCAGCTTGTAGGCTCGTTCTCTTTTTCCCTGAAATGCTTTATTACAGAACTCAATTAAGAGCAAATTTCCCCCTCAAATTCTGTCTTACAAGGTCATGCCTGCCTTTATGAAATATTGAATCTGCAGCTGCAGGATTTATTACAACAGTATTTTAAAACGCACAATGCTGCTGCTGCAGCAGCTCCAATTAGAAATGCCCTGAGCTCACTGTGCAGGCCGAGCATTGTTTTCCAAACTGCAGCATCCACATCAGGAGGCAAGTTCATACATGTTGGAAGTCCAAACAGAGATACCTGTGGGGAAAAAAACTGGAGTCTGCTGAGAAGCGCTGCTGTGCTGTGATTTCTTACTTCTTTAATCTGAATCAGCTCAGTTTGAGCCAGGTTTTTGCCTCAGTAACATTACAGAGTTGTAGCAGTTTAGTGGTGAGGGAAGAGCAGGGCTAAAACCTTCAGCTTTGTGTTACAGTGTGATCAGCTTGCCACTGTGGCCAGTGAGAAGTAATTAAAATGGAGGGTGGACTGATGCTGGGTGTTTATCACAGCGAGGCTCCCCTGCTTCCCTTGTGAGGAAATCTAGTAGGCAGACACAGGAGAAGATCCAGGAGATGAATACACCGGGAGGGTTCTGTTGTACACTACAAATGGCCCACCGTGGTACCAGGCAGCCTGTGCTGATCACACCTAAAGAACATCTCCTTTCCTTGACTATGAAACGTGGCAACCCACTGCAGGAGGGCTCAGGATTGGCACTGTTGTCCTGCAGGGATAATTAGGAATTTACCAAAGCACAGCAACAGACGCCTTGAGAGACGCAAGTGTGATTAACTCCATAAATACGTATTATGAAATCATGGGCAGTGTTCTAACTGTAATGAATTCCCCCTGAGGGAAAATATGCCTGAGTCAAGAAATCAGAAAGAACTTGATGCCAAATGCAGAATGGAAGGGAATTGCTATGAGGCTGGAGTCTATCCACATTTTTTTCTCAGTTGTCTTCTCCTTTGAAGACTCGGATGAGGAGTTATTTCTTTCCATTTTATTATCCTCTAATCCCCAAAATCTGTATCGCTTTCCTAAAGCATCCTAGCATGTATCATGTGCATGTATACCATTCCCTGGGAGCCTTGTTACTGCTTTAAAGCCACTGCAGGTGAATTTGCTTATAAAAAGGCAAGCACCTACTTGAGACAGCATGAGTATAAGTCAGTATTTGCTCCTGTGCTGAAAGTGGATTTCTGAGTGTTACAATATAAAGGAGATTTTTTTTTTTCCCCCTACAAAACTGTGAGACTGCAAAACCTTGGGAGTGAATTCAAGAAGTCCTCATGAGGACTGTTTATAATGAAGTCTCACTTGTGAGACGTGGAGGGCCTTTAACATCACGTCTGGGTTAGCTGCTTGAGTTTGCAAGTTAGCCTTAAAGCTGCGGGTGTTTCCACAGTGTTCAGCCTTGCCTCAAGAAATCCTCGTGTAAGAGCCTCTGAAAAAATTCCCTAGGCAGTCTCTTCTTGTCAGTGTGTCCTGGCAGAATGTGATGAGCTACTCCTGCACCCCGAGGACCCTCGCTTGCAGGCGCATCTGTTGGCAGCAGACATAGCACAGAGGAGCTCATGAATTGCCCCGGTGTGAAATCAGGTTAGAGGAGCACAAAGCTCTCATAAAACTGCCTTGTGCCAGCAGCGGGTGGCCTCAGAGCCTGGACTGACAGCACTTTATTCCAGCCATTATGTCCCAAAATCTCATTCTGGCAAAGGGCGGAGTCAGCCAAGTGGAAAAAACTTATTTCCATTCTGATCTCAATGTTTCTTTACTATACCCCAGTGAACTTCACTGGTAAATATCTTAGAGCAGGTTTTTTTTGTTTCTTTTTTCTGTGTGCCTTCCAGAGCAGAGGGAAGGACCAGTGCTCAGTAAAACTGAGCTTTAGAATGCCAGGTTATCTGTGAGAGAAGGCTTGTCAGCAACAGTTTTCAGTGCAGTGGGTAAAAAGCTGGAATTCCTTGGGGGCTGGCCTGGTTCTGCTAAGAGTAGACAACCAGTGTGGGTCTGTCTTCAGTCCTGTGTGCAGTCAGGGTCCTGACAGCACTAGGCACTCTGCTGAAGTGGATTAAATCTGTGATTTGGGGTTTTTTGGATAAGGAAGAGCTTTAACCTCGCATGTGAGACAACCATATAACTTCACGAGGCACTTCTGCACTGAGCTTCCTAAGGCTGAGTGAAATGAGAGCTTGTTTTGTGTCCAGTCTTGATCTGACTGGGTTCAGCACGTGCTTAAGAGCTCTGCTGAGCCTAGGCTGAAAAATAACTTCACACGTGGGAATGCTGCAGAAAGGATAATGATGACAATTAGCAAAGGCTTCGTCCAGCCTCCTCCCTTTGAGCCTCAGCTCATGGAGGCTTTGACATTAATAAGATGTTGAGATGTAGACTTTAGTTGAAGCAGAGTTTTTCATCAGATTTCTTTAGCTTGGGTTTTGTCCCTTTTTGCCTATGTGTGTCTTTCTAGACTCAAATACTTCAGAGAAATTGTAATTTAAAAATCCTTTTCTAACTGCCTCTGGATTTTCAGTCATGGCTCCCATCAGATTTAAATGCTATTTGATTTGTAAACTTTGGCTGATATTTGGGCTGATTAATTTCACATACCGGTTTCTGGAAACTGCAATACTCCATCTCACTGACAAACACTGCCCCAGCATATGGAAAATGGCAAGTGATCCAGCTGCAGGTAGAGATGCATTAAAAAGATCTGGTTTTTCTGCATGTGTCTGCCTTCTGAAATGTCTCTGCAGCTATTAAATAGATAGAAACAGATTCTCAGATCGTTTGTGGCATAGTAGGATATCTCCAGAAGTCAAGACTGAGACATCTAGATCAAACATCTGTAAGATACCTGTGTCTTTTTTCCCAGGTATCTCTCAGAAGGTGCCTTAACACATCTCTATCACACTCAACCCAAATTAGGAGCAGTTGTTTGTTCTAAGCTAAAATCCTGATCCTGCTGAGAGCAAGAAAAGTTTGGTTGGTGGGAGTCAGGTATTTGGGTGATTTCTTTCAATTGTCATCTGCAACACGCTTCTTATTTTGCTTTTTGAATATATCACTGAGCTTCCTCAGTAAGAGGTGGTGATTTTTACAGCTGGAGCCTGAATGAGCCTTTGGTCACCAGCTGTGGTTACTATTTCTGTCTGTTCTTCACTTCAGTCTCTGATAGTGTGCCCTGTGGATCCATGGGGTGCTGACTCTTGTAGTACAATTTAGCGTTTAGTGTGCAATCCTGTGCCTTCCACACGCAGGATTGCTTTGTGATTGGCATTTTGTACGGTAAAGAGGGGATGAATTGCAAACTTCATCCTGAAATATAAGTGCGGGCATGGCCTGGGTGGCTTTTCAGCTCAGCCCCAGAAAAAACAGAATTTATTTCTTCTCTGGTAATTTTAGCAGATATTATTTAAATATATTGTTTGTTTTAGACAGCTCTGAAACTCTTCCCTCTTACACCCTAGGAACTGGATATAGGTGGAGGCTTTATGATTTGCACAGGTAAATGTTTTGTTGCCGGAGTTCTAAGGCTCTTCCAGAATGCTCTGGCCAGTACAAAAACTGGATTCCTCCACTAAAAATTCAGAGTAACTTCACAGACTTAAACGAAAAAAAATTGCAACTGCAGTTGGCCTAAGGGGTTTTCACTTCAAGCTCCATGACTTTTCTCAGATGTTTTATTTTAGAATTTTAGAATTGTTAGGCTCATCCCACCATGATCTTGGCCTTCTTGGGTCCCTCTGCAGGCACAGCTGTGTGAAAATGAATTCCATATCCTTGTCAAGCCCTCATTTACTTTGCTGGCCAGTGCATTTAGAAAGCTGCTGTCAGTCTGGCTGATTCAATTCCACAGGACATCTTGATTTTTTTTTTTTTATTTTTTTTTCCACTGCTGCTCTTATTACTTT
This sequence comes from Hirundo rustica, assembly GCF_015227805.2. Classification (NCBI taxonomy): domain Eukaryota; kingdom Metazoa; phylum Chordata; class Aves; order Passeriformes; family Hirundinidae; genus Hirundo; species Hirundo rustica. The sequence goes on from NC_053452.1 coordinate 1,650,535, forward strand.
ATTCCTGCATGTCAGGTGGTGTCTCAGCATAGACAGTGACCTACATAATAGCTATTTTTCTTCTGCCTTTTTCTATTTCAGTGTGAATAGTGATTGCAAAGACATTGTTTGGCTTGGTTGTAACCTCCCTATTTGATTGCCTCCTCTGCTTGCTTGGTCCATCAAAGACCCATTGTTTCTCTAGACTTCTCCCTCCTGGTGCATTTCAGGCATTTTAAAATTTCTTTTGGCAATTTATTGTCCTGGATTTTTTTTCTTTATTATGTGTTTCTCATTTTTCCTGTCAAAGTCCATTTCATCTATTAAAGATAGATAAACTGGATTTACAGTGCCTGAAATATTGCTTTGGCCCTAGAACTCGCTCTCTGCCCCACCATTAGAAATTGTTGCAGCTTTTCTGTGTCTTTACTGTAAAGAACCCATCGAACTCGGGGATGTGTAGCACTTTTCTAGCAGGAGACTATTTATTTAATCCCCGTGTAGAGAATCAGAGCGCAAAATCCTAAATCCGTTCAAACCAGTGGGGCTTTTCCTGAGCTCCACCTGGGTCGTGGCTTAATGATCAGGTTTGTGCTCTGTAGTCAGCCTCCCAGCAAGAGGAGGGAAGAAGCACAAACTAGGATTTTCACTCCCAAATTCTGGCAGTGCGCTACAGCAAGAGGTGAGGGACTCGGAGCACCAGGTTTTCTTCTGGTAAAAGATACTTTAAAAGTCGTGTTCTCGCATTTTGGCTGTAAAATAAAGACGTTTCTCGGCAGCACAGCGCAGTTTTGCTGGTGTACTGCAGTTGCATGTGAGGTTCCGGAGATGAATCCATCTGGGATTTGCTAAGCCCACAAAGCAACAGCTAAGCCTAAACTGCGGAGGGTTTTTTCAGGTGCTTAAGTGTGTTGCCTGGAGTAGGCCCTAATTTATTCCCCATGAATTGCGGTGATGTGTGCCGCTGCAAGTGCTCTGGTTTGATGGCAAAGCCAGTTTATTCTCCCAGCAGAGAAGTTTGCTGAAGTAAGTTGGGTTGAAAAGGCTTCCCCTCTTGCTGAAGAGCAGCTTGAACAGCCAAAGCTGTCGAGAGCGTTTATTGCAAGAAGCAACGTAGGGAGCTGGAGATAAGAGCATTTATCTCCACGTCAAAGCTACTCAGTGTCTTCACTGGCCTCCCAGCACGGCAGCAACGAGGAGCTCAGGCTGGAGATGCTGGGAGTCTCGGTTTATCCCACAGAAACGTGGCACACGTCAAATCAATTACGCGGTGCGAGCGTATTCCCTGTCACCAGCCAGTGCTGTGAGAAAATGTGTTCTCCTGGGCGCTGGAGCAGTCTCCTCCCTTTGGATGCTGATTTAATTTGAAATGTATATTAGGAGAGAGAGGGAGAAAAAGAGAGGAGATGGAATCTCGTACGTTCTGCAGCAAGTTGCCACATCGATCTTGTCGCTTGGCAGACACAGCTGGACCCGAGGCTGTGAGTCTGTGGGATGTGCTGTATTTCTGTCACGAATTGTCAGCCTCAGAGAAGCTCAGGAGAAACAGAGACACGCTGTCAGAGTAGAAAACCATTAACAAAGGGTACCAGCAAGCTGTTGAACGGCACATCAGAGCAGTTGCGTTTTATGGGTTGTGCTTGCCTTCAACAGCTACAAATGTGCTTTGTCCTCGTCTCCTCCCCCATGGAGCAGTGATGGGGAGAGGTGAGACATTAGGGGAGGACTGGTGTTTCCGTGGAGGCTGCTGTTCTTTGTGGCTGATGGCACCTGCAGTCCCAGAGGAGGCCTGTGCTTGTCCTTGTCTCTGGGACAGCTCCTCCATGCGGGTTTTTCCTCTGAGTTTGCACCCCAAAATGACAACCTGTGTTACACATCACTGCTGGCCAGTTTGGGAGCTGATAGGGTCACACTTAGGATCTGCAGGGACCTAATCCTGGAATGAGAAGCTTTCCTGAAGTAGCTCTGTCCATCAGGAATGTGGCTTAAAATCCTGGCTTTGCTTAGATGACTGCTCTGGAGGCACTGCAGATGGGGCCACAGGCAGGCAGCTGGAGCAGCATCCACCAGAAGGTGCAGTCCAACCCGACCAAACCAGAACATCTGCAAACTCATCCGAGTGAAGAGCGGGCCTCTGGTGTCCATCCCCCTGCCTGGATGTCTGTACCGCGCTCCGTGGAATGATGTCAGCGCCTCGGGACGCTCGTTTCTCCCGAGCACCACCAAAACACTAGAGAGCGCCATGGATTAGCAGATTTTGGCTTGTGAAGCGCAGTCTTGAGGCTGTGAGTGCTCCCCGAGGGCGAGGATGCAGAGGGAGCTGTGCTCCGGGTCCAGCCCGGGAAGATTTGGGGATGGAGAGGTGGCTTCCCTTTGGATAGGGGAGCTGCAGGTGCAGACCAGGATGAAACGTCTCAGGAGGTGGCCACGAGGAGCTTCACAGGAGGATTGACTTTGTTTTTGAGCTCACACTTCCCAGCCTCGTGAGGAAAACTTTTAATTTTCGAATCCTTTGATGCATGAACAATGTTTAATGTTTCAGTACGTTTGAAGGACCGAGTCATTTCTTTCTTGCTCCCACCCATGCAGAACTCATAGACTCCACGTGGGCTCTACTCTTTCCTTCCTTGTGGGAAGGTGAGAAGCTCATGAACATTTTAGCAGTGCCCTTGCCCTTACAGCATGCTCTGTCCTGTCTCTTCTCCCATCATCCAGGACCACCTGAAGCTCCCCTCTGCCCCGGCCTGGGCAAGCAGACTGCATGGAATCGTGCTCCTCTTAATCACTGATCATGTGGTGCTGATGACTAAACCTCCATTAGAATGAGCTGTCCTTTTTTAAACTCCCCTGCAGGAACAGGAGGCTTCACTGAAACCTGACTTACCTTTCAGAGGATGCCCATCTCCATGTATTCAGAAGTATTTTTTCACACAGAAATTTAGGAGTTTTTTAAAGTGAGGTGATATGTAGGTTTTTTTTATTATTATTTTAAATTCATTATTTTCCTCCTCCTTTTCTTGTGCTGCTTAATCTAAAAGGCTAAATGAAGTCTTGCCACTATTTTTCATCTCATATTTCTTATTGTTTTGTGGATGTTTAATTGTCTTGACATTTCTGCAAGCATTTCCTGTTATGAGAGCTCAAAAATAATCAAAGTGAAAGAAGAGGGTGGAAAAGGAAAAAGATGGTAGTGAAAAGATGTCTAGGAGGAAATGTTTCTACTGAAGTCACTAGCAGGAGAAAAAAGATGAGGGAATACATTTTTACCCCCTCATCAAAATTCTTAATGATGTAGATGTTTAGAAGCTTAATTGAGGGGGAAAACCCCCAGATTTTGGCACATCTGAATCCTTGGCAGCAGTGCTGGAGGGCAGGAAGCACCTGTGTGCTTGGGGGGGAACACCATGGATAGGAAGAGTTTGTGTCCAGGGGGAAAACATCCAAGGGGAGCCTTTGAGAACTGCCTCTCTGCTGTCCGTGGATATCACAGATCCAGGCTGGTGTTTCCAGGCGTGATGGTGTGCCTGACAGCACAGGAGCATTACTGGCTGCAGAAAGAACTTTGCACTAAGTCCCTTTTGGAGATTGCATCTTGTTTGTTTGTTCGTTTGGAGAATGTTGGAGCTATGTAAATCCCTGAAGAGAACAGCCCTGGGCACACAGCTCTTGAAAGGAAAAAAAATGAGCACCGAGTTAGAAAAATGGGGCAAAGCACCCAGAAATACATTAGAATTCAGTGGAGGTGTTGGAAGTGGATAATAGGAAGGAACTGGAAGGTTTTGTGATGGGAATGTTGCCAAGCTACAAATATGCTATAAATGTCTCGGGGACTGAGGCACACAGGATATAAACTGTCTGAAAAAGAACAGATTTCGTGGCTCTGCTACTCTGAGAACAATGTGTTTACTGGGAATGTTGGATTAAAACTGAATTTCTCCATCAACAACTGCCAGCAGTGTGTGCTGCAAGTGGGCAGGGGACTTCTGCCTGCATTAAATTAAGGAGTGCAGTGTTAGGAATGGTTTCCTTACTTGGGGTGGTGTCACTCCAAGCCTCAAGGTAATTTATATCTCAGGTAGGCATGCTGTAATTTAATAAGGCTAAATATGGACAAATGGAAGCCTGATGTGGGAGCAGATGCACTGGGAGCAACAGCAGAGTTTAAGGAGAGTAATTGAATATTCTTCATGTTGTAGGAACAAGCATAAGCAGTTGGTTTTTTTTTTTTTTTTTGATTGGATTTTGGGACAAAGCACAGCTGGTCCAAAGCTTTAGCACGAATTGAAATGCTGCAGCTTATTAATGCACTAAGTGATTATTTACAAGTCCTAGTTTTTAGTTTGGCTGTTTAATACTGACAGCCTCAGAGTTACGTAGCTCGTTGCAAACATAAGGATTCTTAGGAAAAATCAGCTGCTTGTTCTTGCAGTATTTGGCAAGGCAGGAGAACTTAGTCACAACTTGCAGGAGGTAATCTTGTATCTTGGGAAGAAAGAGACAGAGAGGGTGTCAGTATCCTTCTGGTCAGTGTAAAAATAGCAAGTTGGGAAAAAAAAGTCACACAGGCGATTTAACCATTTTTCATCTCTCTGCCTAGGGAACCAGGGAAAAGTGTTTGATAAATGATCACATCAGCCCCTCAGCAAAAGAAAACCTTTCTGAGCAAGGAAAGAACTATCCTTTCCCAGTTACTTTGTAGTTCTTACTTTAGTTTTTTGGGAATAATGGTCATTTGGGGACTTCTTTTAAAGTGTGGGTATGGTTTTTGTGGTTTTTTTTTTTTTTTTTTTTCCCCTTACAAAGAAGAAAGAAATCAGCATGTAGAGACATTAATTAGTTGTGCTCCCCTTGCTCCAGGAGCGCCGGTGGAAAAAGAAACCCAGTGATCATCCTTAGTGCACATGGGCTTCATAACATTTGGCACTCAGGATGAAAGCGTGTCTCTTGACAGCCAGCTTGGTACTGGCAGCCTTTACTGCAGGCAACAAATTAATCCACTCAACTGCGTTCTGCATAATTGCTGATACTGTCTTAATTGGTGCCATACGTTTCCCCGTGTCGACACGTCCATCATGGTAATGTCTGGGGACTCTTGTTTCCTGCACAGCCTGCTCCATCCCAGAACTCCTACCTGGAATGCCTTAGTGAGACATTGGCAGAGGGAAAGGCCATGGTTGGGGCATGACTCGAAATTCATGGGAAGAAGAAGTGGGACTCATGATTTCAGTGGTGGTTGGAGATGAGCCAGCTCTTCCGGGGCTCTCTGAAAGCAATCCAGTTCAGCTGAAGTCAAGTCTGAGGGCAAAGGAGCTTATTCTCCAGCTCCCAGGAAATCTGTGGCAGGGTCAGGCGAGTGTTTTCCAAGCCCTGGGGCATCCAGGTCAAAGCAGCTGCAGAGCTAACTGACCCCAGAGCAATGGCTTTGTGCATTGGGATTATTCCGAATTTCATCCATTAATAAACTGGCAGCCAAGGCAGAGCCTGGAGTGCAAGTGCAGCCTGTGTCCCTCCTCTGTGCGCTGTGCTAACGGGGCTGGGGAGGCAGGGATGCAGCAGGGGCACGGATAGACAGCTCCTGAGAGGGAACAGCCATCTCAGCACCAGGCAAAGGCGCTGCTGATCCCTCCCTCCCTGCCACGGCACTGGGTGTCGTCACCTCTGAAGTGTCAGCCCCAAAAGATCCCAAGTTAGGCACTGAAATAAAAACACTGCAAGCTGTGAAATGCCTCCCATTTAGCAGCTTTCCCCCTAGCTGCACTCATGGGCATACCAGCTTCTTTGGGGTACCCTTTAGGAATGACTCTTCTGGTATAAAACAAAGGTTTCCTTCCTCTATCTCCAAAGTCTTCTTCCCCTCAAGAAACAGGTCTCTTTTTCCCTGGGAGCAAAGGGCTTCATATCACTTTCTGTCTATCATCCTCTGTTAAAAATTCTCTATTTAATCTCAGTGATATCAGTCCACAGCTCTGACTAGAAGCCCACATCCCCCTAAAGACCATTCTGTGTGTTACAGGGAAGGTTCAATCCGTGGTTGATTGCACACCTAAATGAGAAGCATTGGTTCACTGAGGAGTTCCAGCTTGCAGTCGCTGGAGTTTGGAAGCAGCCAGGACCTTTATGATGGGAACAGAACCGTTCTGTGTTCCAGCTGCTGGAACCATGAACAGTTTGTCAGGCGCAAGGCAGCGAACAGCGAGGAGGATCAAATGTTGGGTAATATTTTATTGGGTAGGTGACAGCCCTGCTAAAAGCACTGAATTATCTGGTTTGGGAAAAATGGCACAAGAGTTTGGGAGGTGAAGCTCTGCTGTAGGGTAAATGTGCAGGGAGGACAAGGGACACCTCAGACACCTCCAGGTGCCACTTCACTCCTGCAGTGAAATTGTTCCCTGTAACATTGCCTGTGCACAAAAACATGCCCACACACTCCTTGCCTCTCTCTGCTCCTGACATTAATTGATATGAACTTCACCTCTTTTCAACATTTCATGTGCCATCATTTCTTCTTCAAGCTATTAGCTGTTTTTAGCAAAAACGTGTATGTAGAGATGAGAGAAAGCAAGCTTTTCCCTGTCCTTTTGTAAAGCCATCAGGGTGCATTTAGGCCAATGCATGGTTGAAAAGCTCATTTAAGAGAGCAGCAAAACACTGGCAAACGCTTGTTTTGCAAAGGTTGTCAATTCTGATGTTGACATTTGGGTGTGGAGCAGAGAGAAGCAGAAGAAGAAATGCCAAAATAAATGTGTTGCCATATATTTTGGGGGGAATAAGGTTGCGTGGTTTTTTTTCAAGTGTGGCTAGTAAATATAAGTCTGCTGAGCCATAGTGTTTTATTTGAAAGTCTTCACTTTCTCAGAAACCTGTTTTTGCCTGTGGAACGCAGGGGCAGTATTGGTAATCAAAATGCCAAGAGAAATGTTTGGGTTTTTTTGAAAGCTGTGGACTCCCTCACCCTTTGTGGTTTCCAAGAACCAATATTGGGAAAAAAACCCGAAAGTTGCTTCAGAAGGTTCATGTGAGAGACAGATGCAATGGCTGATCTAAAGGAAAACCTTTATGAAAATGGGAAAAAAAAAAAAAAAAAAAAAAAGCTAAGTGAGCTCTCTGAAAGGGAAAAACCTTATACATTACTTCAACCTGCTAGGAAATCATCTCAGCTAAGCTTTCTGGAGCGCTCTGAAACATTTCCCCACACTTCCCCTGTAGCAAGAAGTCCTTAAAGAATCCTGAAGTGTGTTTTGTCAGCACTTGAAGTCGAGATGACATCATCTTGTAATATATGTCTATAAAATCAAGGCATAGCAGCCTTCCCTCTCAGAACATGTGCTGCTCTGGAGGAGACTTGAACACTGCATCTGCTGCTCAGGGCACAGAACTGCCTCCTTCCCCTGCTGCTTTAATTGCCTCCAGCAGCCTTTTCTAGCACAGCAAGTTTATATAATCTTTTCCAATTGAAACTTTATTCATGTTGAGTAAGGAGCTGGACTTTGGATACTTTGTCTAATGGAGTTACTTGAGCACTTGGAACGTAGGGACCTAAAATGATAACAAACTGGGCTGCTTAATGCTTCAAAATTACGTGTTATTTTTCATGAGAGTTCTATTTTAGAATATATTTCTGTTATGCAATCATCAGGTGCTGTTTTTCCATATGATCCAGTTTAATCAAGATGCCATTGTTTACTCCTCCTGTGTTTCTAGTAGTATTTTTTGGGGGAAGAAGAGGTCACAAATAGATTTGGCTCAAATGCTGCAGTGGCTTTAGGTTGCTTCTCCTTTTGACCAAGTCTAAACATTCCTTATCCTCAAAAAAATGTCACTTCTGGAAGTGGGGATGCTTTGTTATCACCTCTCAGAGGCTGCAGTGAGCCTTCAAAAACCCTCTGTCAGCTCCCACCTTGCCTCCACAAACACCTCCAGCCACTTCACCCTTGCTCAGCTCCTCAGGGGAACAGTTTCAGCCCAAAACAGGACCCTCGTAAATCACATATGAAAAGTGTTTTACAAGCCTGTGCACCAAGGGGGGAAGGTGCACACAGGGTGCATTGTGTGGCTGTAGCTGAAGGCAGAAAGGGCAAGAAAAGAAGGGGAGTGAGGCCACAGAAAAGTCCCAAAGGAAGAGCTCCCAGCTGGGCACCAGCATGACCATGAGCCTGGCTGGCTGCTGGCTGCACTGCATTCAGCTCTGGGAGGATTTTCTGAATTCAGAGGCAGGGGAGGAAGCCCCAGGAGCCAGAAACAATTCACATCCCTGCTCGGTGAGCAACGAGGCTGCTGATGGAAGTGGAGGGGAAAGGATCAGCTTCCCTGGTGCCTTGAGGGGGGGTCAGAGAGGGGCTGTTTGTCAGGGAGCAACAAATCACTGTGAGACCCAGAGTCAAAGGCAAAATGTCCTGAGGATCTGCTTGGACTGAAAGCCCAGGGCTGGATCTGCTGACAGCTGGAGGTGTTGAGAAAGCAGCTGGGCTGCTGTCACCCTGTGGCCAGAGACCATGCACTCTGTAATTTAAATTAAGCTGTCATGGACCTCAAGATTTTTGTGCTTTCATCCTGGCCCACCCAAATTCTCTCTACTTGATTTTTTTTTTTTTTTTCCCCCCTCAAGGATGCAGGCAAGACCAAGGGAGAAAACAGCCTTACATTTAACATAATCGTAATATAAATATTTGGGGGAACAATTTGAAATCATTTTCATGTTTAGCTGTAAAAATGGCTTTAATATTTTAGATGGGCTTTAATCCATCCTCCTAAGTCTTCCCTTTTTTCCCGGGGTTAAACTTGAACTTCATAAGCACTGCTGATATGAAGAGATATAATTAAACAAATGTACCTAAAGGAATGACATGCATTAGGATTCTGCCAAGCTTTGTGCGGGGCTTACCTCTCTCACCTCTTATTTGGTGTTACACCTGGGCTCTCTCCAAAGCTCTGTGTGCCTTGTGTGGCTTTCTTGGCCTCACTGAGGCTGCAGCCCAGTGTACAGTTCCCCTGGATGTCTCCGTGGGAGTTTGATGCCAGCACCACATTTAAAAACAGAGCAGGGTGAGGCGAGTCTGGGCTGCCTTGGATGTTTTTATCAGCTGCTGGTGGTGCTGGCTGCCTGTGATGTTGCTGCTGGAGAGGTAACAAGATCTTGCAGTGTGTTGACAGCAAGCAGTGATTCTTCTTGGCAGGCTCTCATCTGGGGGCTGCACTTCCCACTGGGAAGAGGAACAATTCTTAACAAAGAGTGTAACCTGCACTTCCTGGGACCTCTCAGTGGTCACAGCCTCTGCTCAGGACTGTTACTGACCTCATTTCATGCAAGGTGGGGTTTTTTTTTGGTTGTTGCTGCCCTTTGTCCTACCCCTGCTCACCTCTAAGGGGGCTCTGTCACCACCAAACCTCTGCAGCAGCACAGAGAGAACTGGGCACTTGGCCCATTTCTCAAAAGCAAGAGGAGATGAGTGAATAGCTCTGTATTCTGTCCATGAGGAGAGTGAGGTCATGGTGATGGCTCTTTGTGTTGGAGAGTTCATTATTAATTGCGTTATCTCAACTTTCATGCTGTCTTTGTGATGTACCAAGTGACCACCCTTTAGCAATGCAAAGCACTCCACCTCTGGGTTACAGAATACCTCTGGCTTTCATGAAATTTGTTCTGCTCTGTGTGTGCACAGCATTCCTTTCCCCTTAAGAAAGGCTTTTAAGCGAGCCAGACCAGAAAAATATTTACATTTTTCTATAGCATTTGGTCTGTACACAGTCAAACAAGCGTGGCACTGACTAAGAGGTTGTGGGACTGGGATTCAGTGGGAATGTGGCATCCTAAGCTGCAATGGGCTGGCTTGCCTTGCTCCTATCACTGAGGAGGAATGTCACACAGAAATGTTTCTGGGGCCATCAACCTCCTTTGCAGGCGCCAGGAAGAGGCAGTGTGTTGTGCCTATCTAGACACAGTTCCAAGCAGCAGATTGTTAACAATATTTTACTCATAGGAAAAGCTCTCTTCTGCTTTAAAGAAAGATGTGGTGTTTGTTCAAGACGTGTTTGGTGCATTAAAAACCTCTCCTGAGTCAGTCTTGATCCCTCAGCTGCTGCCCTGCATGCTGCTGGCATCAGCTCTGAGATTGGTACAGGATCTGGGCTTTGGGGCTTATCTTGCAGAGCAAAGGTTTGGGTTGTTGCGTGTCCCTCGCTCCCTGTTCTTTGTACCCCTGTTGTGGCAGCTGGGCAAAGAGCTGGAGAGGGACTTTTGACAAGGGCATGTAGTGATAGGAGAGGATGGCTTTAAACTGGCAGAGGGCAGGGTTAGGTCAGGTACTGGGGAGAGATTCAGTGGGATTCTGACTTCAGGCGATCTGTCACGTGTCCTGTGCTGTTACAAGGGAGCCTCAGGTAGCTGCAGAGACTTTCCAGCATGCCTGGTGAGCAAAAGGGAGCAGCTTTGGCTTGTCTGAAAATCCCAGTGAATGTTTAGTGCAGCCCCCCTTAGCCAAACCCCTCATCCAGGCATCCCTTCCTTTTGGCTGTACTGGAATAGCCCTGGAGAGAACAGAAATGCAGGGATCAGGCCCCTTGGCTGTCCTGAAAGACATCTTTTCCAGATGTTAAGGCAATTAACTGTCTTCCTCTGTTAGGAGAAAAAACCTTGGACAGGATTGATATCAATTTATATATTTTAATATGAATATATATATATATGTATATCATTGTGGTTAAGCTGTCTGATGTATCCACTGAGAAGTGCAGAAACGGTTTCTGTAAGAGCCACAGTGTATTTCCCTGTTGTCCTGGGTGGATGCATGAATATGATTTTATCTATCCTTTCCCATATAAATGTCTGCATAAATACAAAAATACGGCTCTGTATCTATCATTCCATGGCTCTCACCTGCCATTTCTCTATGGACTGCATGTGTGATCAATCAGTCTATCATCTCAGAGACAGCACAACAAAGTTTTTGTGGTTTTCACAGAAACACTTCTCTTTGCTTTGACACATGAGCCAGCTTTGCAGGATGATGCTCTGAGGGGCTGTGAAGAGCTGGAGGTGGCAGGTACGGGGCTGGCACACCTGAGCTGCTCCTGCCTTCCCTGGAACATCCCCCTGAAGCCCACATTTATGGTAAATACTTCCTGCTGATGGCATTAATGCAGGAAATACTAAATGGATCTGATGCTGAATAATACTTAGAGTCTTACGTTTCCTGCTAGCTCTATGTTAATGTAACATTAGTTATTCCTGACTTACAATGCTGTTGAATGTTGATAAAGGCTGAATTGCTACTTGAAATGCTGATCCTGACAGTCTTGTGGCAGACACTAAAATGTATTTTCCCAGTCTTAGAGGGGGGAAAAAAGGGAATACATTACTACTCTGACTGTAGCACTTCAGAGGAAACATTCCAGTCACATCTCAGGGAGCACTCACCTGAATCCCTCTTACATGCTTATAAAGTAGGATCTTGAGGAACCTTCTTCCACTGTCCTTCACAAGCAACCACTTGTGGCCTTCGCTGTAGGGAAAAATATTCCATCTCTCAGAGGGTGTTTGAGGTTTCTGTTTGTTTGTTTATTTCAAAAGAAAGCATCTGGCATTTGTGTGCAAACATTAATGAGTCATTTAAAACAGACTCAGCATTGCACTTGTGAGGCTGGGATCTTCCAGCTAGAAGAGAAGAGATGAGAGGGAGCTGGCACACCCTGAAGCACTCACGGCTTTCCAAGGATGAGGAAGGGACACAAATTGAATTTTTACCTCCCTCCTTTCCCCACCTCACCACAGCTCCAGCTTTCTAAAACCCCTTGGTGAGCACTTTGAAAGCAGAGCTAAAATGCATCTCTTTGAGGCTGCTGTGCCCTCTGTGGAGAGCCCAGCACTCAGCTGTGGGTCTCTCCAAGGAAAGCAGTTTATTTCTGGCACTGCTCAGGGCCACAAATAGAGCTGCTGGTGGGGAAGGATGAGTGTGGGTTGGTCCTTTCTGCAGTGTCAGCTGGCAGCTGGAGCCACTTGAGTCGTTAAAATTCAGAAATGTGTGATAAGTGAGGCTCTGAGAAGACTCAGCCTTGTTCTCTGAGGTTCCTGAGCAGCACAGGAAGCCCTGGCTGGACCAACATTTGATTCCAGCAACGTTCCGGCAGATGGGGATCCGTTGCAATATTGGGGCTAAAGGAACTTCTGGAGTTTCTTTACAGATATACTTTATACTTTATATATACTTCCCAGTATATATAAAACATTTAAATCTCCAGCAGTGTAATAACACTCAGAGAATTCCAGTTTTGGGAGCAAGAAACTTTCCTGCTTTAGATTTATCTCTGGGAAGGAGCTGTAAGCTAAATCTCCTAACAGGAAAAGGTACTCCTGTGTCAGGTTACACTTCCACCATCTGCTCTATCACTGGCAGCATCATGGTGCTGTGCTGGCTGTGCCAAGGATTTTCCTTCTGTAAAGCCTACACACTCCAAGATTATTAGAAAGAAGCTGTTGCATTGCATACAAGTACTTGATTTTGTTTCCTGCTTGGTTTTGTCCATTTCTGCTTCTCAGGCCTTTCCTATAGAGAGGAAAATGAGAACTGAAGCAACTCTAGCACCTGGGATACGTTTGAGAAATGTAGAGATCTGTGTGATCCAGACATCTGCTGAAACCTCCTCCATGCACCCAGAGAGATGCTCTCTTGTGTTCCTCCCCTCTGTCACAGTGAACTCATTCATCTTCCAGATTGCCTTTGGAATTTGATGGCTGCAGAATCCTGCACAGAAACTCTCATGGAAGGGAGAGCAGAGACTTCCCCAGGCAGTGCTCAGCAGTGAAGGCTGCTCAGATGGACTTTCCTGGCTGCTGCTGCAGAGAAGGCTCAGGACATGCAGGTACAAACACCCCTGTTCATGGAAGTAGTTTTCATTTGAGGAAAAGCTATAATTTTTTTAAAAAAAGTTATTTTAGATAGGTGTAGCTTAATTGCTTTTGCCTTTGGGAGCAGCTGTGCCTCTGGAACAGCTTTACTGTCCCAGCTCCAGAGGCTCTTTGTGCTGCACCGGCGTTCACAAACCCTTACAGCTTCCATGTGGAGATGATGAACCATGATGTCCCTCTGTCTCCTGGGGGTGTCACTTCCTGTGCACAGCTGGGTCCGGGCTCTGGAGATGGAAAAGGGGAGAGTATCCCAGCCTGTCAGGCTCTTTGGAGGAAGTGATGCAGCTGGTTTGTCTGCTGAGGTGGAGCTGGGATGCCTCCCAGAGATTGCTCTGGTGTTTGGTCATCATCCCACAGGCTTTGGAAGGAAGGTCACTGAATTTTGAGCAGGATGCTTCATACTCCTGAGTACTGCGTGCTCTAGAGTGCTGTGGGGATGGAAAGTTGGAGGTGAACCACATGAAAGTGGATGTGAAGGAGAGAGCAAGCACCTTTCATGGTAACCAGGGTGCCCAAACTGGGCCAATGCTGCAGGGAAGGATTTTGGTGATCCTCTCTTTTAGTGCTGCTTGTGAGGCTGAAAAAGGACCCCAGCTTGTTCAAGAGAGAGCAGATATCCAGGGCTAGGAATGTGAGCGAAGGAGGGGAAGCACAGGTGAGGTGGTTGCTGAAGGAATCACAAAACATCGAGTGTCTGCAGAGGGGCTGAGCTTCTGTACCCAGGCTAGTGCAATAATTAATCCTTTGTGAGCCTGACAGACGCCTGCAGAGAAGCAGAAACAAAAGATCGTGGTGAGACAGCGATTAATGCATCGTTAGTTGTCAGATTAAGACTTTTGGAAGTGGGTAGATAAGCCCTAGGCCAGGTTGTTGATTGAGTTTGGGAAAACTGCAGTGTGGGGGGAGCTGGGCTTCAGCAGTCACTTACCACAGGCACTGTGCTTTGTCTGAAACCAAGCTGTTAGCAGGACAGGAGGAGAAATGGGTGTGCAATATAACAAAAAAAAAAAAAAAAAAAAAAAAAAAAAAAAAAAAAAAAAAAAAAAAAAAACCACAAAACCCCTCTGCTGAAAAAATCACTGAAAAAGTGACAAAAGCCAGCGTGGACTCAGCCTGTGTTACCCTGGCATCTTTGCAGGGTATGGAAGAGGCTGGGCGATGGCTGCAGTTAATATTGCTGTCATCCAGTGGCATCCCTGGGAAGGAGGGAGGGGAATGCAGCTCTCTGTGCTTACAGCTGGGAGGCTGCAGGGGCTCTTGGGGAGCTCGGGGTGCCCCAAGGATGGGCAGCAGAGAGGGTGGGAGCTGCTCGGGGTGTTCCCAGGGCCAGTGCAGAGAGCGCTGCTTGTCCCCGTGTGAACGTTCCTGCGGACAATCACGGTATTTAACACACAGCATCGCTCCGTGGCTCTGCCCGGCCCTCACACCGCTTTCCAAGCTTCTTAACGCTTAGATTTTTGGCAGGTTTTGGAGGAGGGGTTTGCAGAGGAGCACATCACCACCAAGGGCTGGAGAAAGAGGATGGCTGTAAGCCCTGCTTAGCCTTGGTTAGCTTGGCACGAACACGTCCCTTCACCTCGAGTGGCCAGCGCCGCACAGGACCGGCAGTGAAGTGGTAATGATGGCCACACCCGGCCCTCCCTGTGTTTGCCCGTTTTTCCTTGGGTGTCTGAATGGAAGTGCTTTAATCCTTTCGGTTCTTCGCAGGAAAGGCTGTTGCCACCCTGTGCGTCCCATGGGGGTGATGAGTGTCACAGTCTGATCCTGCTGTTCCCCGTGCATCAGGGGCTCTCTGGAGCTTGTTCCAGCTCACTTCCAGCCTCAGCTCCCACTTTCAGTCCTAAAGTGTTTTGTTTTGTTTACTGGATGTTTTCTCTTGTTTTCCCATTGTCATTCACTGCGCTGAGAGCCGCCTCATTTCTTCTCCAGAGTAATATAAAACAAAAGAGCCTTCCCACATCCTCCCAGGGCTCATTGTCTGTAGGGAGCTGCAGCAGAGCTGCTCAAAACCTTCCAGAACTGAGCTCCCGTCCCTGAACATGTATGTTGGGCTGATGTAAACTGGTGTAGCTGCACTGACGTTGGTCCACCTTACACAAGCCAAAAATGTGGCTTAAAGTAAGTGAATCACTCTGCTGGAATGTAGCCAGCTCCAAAGCATACCTGTCCCATGGGGTTGTTGAGACGTGGAAGCTGCTTCCACCCTTTTTTGACTGATAACCCACGAACAATCTGCCGTGGAAGAAAGGCTGCAGCGCCACGTGTGAGTCCCTTTGCCCTCTGTAAAACGTCACCGGTTTTAGAGAGGGGTAGAGACAGTCCCATTATTTATACAGCTCCACAAATGAACTCACCCATCCATCTTCTGTCTTTATATATTTTTTTTTCTTTTAACTTTTCTGATTTCTGTGGGGGACCCCAACTTGCTGGTGCCCAGAGGTTCCCTTGCAGTAAGGCTGCAAGACCCCGGGCTCCTAACCCCACACCAGAAAGGGATAAGGAGATGGAGCTGGATGGAGATGGGCACTGCAGCCCTGGGGCTGCCCACGTGTGAAATCACAGGATTTTTCCGAGGTAAAAGGCATCAGCAGCGAGCACTGCCAGCCCTACAAAGAGCTGCTGTGACGGGAAAGTGGAGTTTATTAACTCCAGATTTTGACACCGAGGCTGGCATGCCAACAATAGGGTCGGGACACAAAGGATCCCTTGCAGATCTAAATCAGGGGAAGGCATCTCCAAAGGCTCCTGCCAGCCTGAGTCACACAGCCCCTGTGCCAAGTGCCAGCTGCTGGGTGGCACCGAGCCCGCAGCTGAGTCACAGCTCAGGGGGCATCGCTGGTGTCCTGATGAGCAAAGCCACCAGGAACGGGCTGTGCTGACTGCAGGGCACAGCTGGCCCAACCAGGGGGCAAAGGGGGCTGGGGGGCAGCTGCTCACGCTCTAGGGGAAAAGGAGGAGGTGAGTTACAGGTGGAAAAGGTGGAGTTATAGGTCCTGTGGTGGCTCAGGTGAGGACAGGCCTTAGGGAACAAACAGCTAAAGGATTTGCCCCTGATGGAGGAAGCTGGGCAATCGCTGTCCCAACTTCGTGACCCTCCAGCTGCCTGGAAGTGTTTAGAAGTACCTTTATCGTGCCATTTTGCCTTCAGGGACAGATGGAAAGGCTGGAAAGGTTGTTTCCTGCTGTGCTTGATACAGCTTCTCGGCTGGAAATAAGCATCCCTGGAGCTGAGCCAGTGCAGAGGACGCGTGTGTGTGTGTGTGTGTGTATGTGTGCACCCTTCATGTGTGCTGGCACAGCGCCAGCCTTCCTGAGGGAAGGATGGGAGCCTGAGCCTCCCCTCCTGTGGCTGCCCTGGACTCCCACTCACCCAGCTGGCTGGCAGCTTAAAGCCCTGCCGGGAAAAGGAGCCTTCCCCTTGTACAACATCCTTGAGGAAGGTTTAGAGAGGGTTGGGTACGTCAGGAACAGCTGTCAGGATGGGGAAAATGACAAGTGAAAGGTTTCTAGTGGGTAGATGAGTAATTGTTCCTTTTTTGTTGGGTTTGTTTGGGGGTTTTTTTTGTTTGTTTGACAAGGGAAGGACCATATTTGGGTCTTGATGCTAGGTCAGGATTGGAACTGGAACTTTAAATACCAAGCCCCCAAAGGTCCTGCTGGTCTCTCAGCCTTGTACTCACATCTGAGACACCTGAGCACTGAACAATTTTCTTGCTGCTGCTGAACACAGTAGGACACTGGGGATTGTGTTTTGCTGTTCAAATCTCCTGAACTTGCTCCTTTTCATGTCCTTTTAAATAACTGATCATCTCCAACCTTCCCATTTTGCCTGGAGTATGAATTTTCATGGGGATGCTTTCCTGTTTGCACCCACCCTGCAGATCTTGCTGTTAATCTTGGATTGGGCCCTTGTTGATATTTCTGCAGATTAAATAGAATTATCATAGGTATCTAGAACTTAAAATTCAGGTGAGAGCAGCTTGTCTGGGTGCAGGGATAAGCATTGCAGAGACAGGCAGAATAAAGTTCAGTTATTTTTCTTTCCTTTTTGTGCCACAGGACAAACCTTCCTCAGAAATGGAGGCTTTGCCACATGTTTGCTATAACCAGCCAAATAAAATATTATGTTTGTTAGCATTCAGGGTCAGGGAAATAACTCAGGCTCTGGGCTTAGCATTTTTTTTTCTTCCTCACAGTGGCTTCTGCTGAATGATAATCTTTAAAACTATGCATGTGGAGGATCAGATCCTGACCCCCATTGCACTGCTGCAAAAACTGCCCAGCAAGAATTAAGCGAGCTGAGTTGGTTGTTGCAAGCACTGGGAACTTTTTCTGCACCAAAACAAGGGAAAAATCAAGCTGGAGTGGGCTGGAGTTATTCATAGAGCTCACTGTGTTGAGTAACTCAGTAGTTTTCTTTAAAAACTTTAAGCTTTCTTCCTTTGCTCTCAGTGGCTTGGGTTTTTTTCGCTGTTTAAAATTGATATTTTGTTTTAACAATTATTCAGTTTGGGCCAGTTTATTTAAAAAAAAAAAAAAGTCTGCACTGAGTTTATCCATAACCTCTGGAATTCCAGTTTTGCCTATTCTCCATTTTCTCATAACTTGACAGAAGTCTGAGCTTTCCTCAGAGGGATGGATCACGGAACAGAGAACAAGGAGGAAGTTTGTTTTCATTACAATGTAATATTAAAAAGACATCACTTTTTTGGAGG
Organism: Hirundo rustica; assembly: GCF_015227805.2. Lineage (NCBI taxonomy): Eukaryota > Metazoa > Chordata > Aves > Passeriformes > Hirundinidae > Hirundo > Hirundo rustica. The sequence continues at coordinate 1,668,130 of NC_053452.1, forward strand.
GGGGAGGATTTTGGTTTTGCTTTCCATCGAAACTTTTTCTTTGCTCGTGTTTTTCTGTTTTAAACCAGCGAGAGGATTTCAGAAGCTCCATTTGCACCTTTGCCCTTAGGAATGATAACGCTGGGATCCTACTGAGCGCTGCTGACCAGCTGCTCCAAACTGCGCTGTGTTTTCCCCGGTCATTAGTCCCTCAATCTTCCCAAAGTCCTTCTCTTTCTACTCCACTGGGGCTGCCCTGTGTGGCAGGCAGCTGCAAAGCCCAGTGTGGATACCCCCTGCTAGAGGAAAATCCCAGGGAAGGAGGGTGAAAGCACAGGCTCTTTCTAGCTGCACCTTCAGCCGGGACTTTGCTGTTTTGCTGCTAGTAAGGGAATTGTAATTTTCTTTTTTGAATCCCTCTTTTCTCACAGCCAAAGCCCCACTGAGGGAGGGTCACTGCTGATGTGGGAGGGTCACAGCTTTGCTCCAGAGCACCTTCTGCTGCTGGCTTTGCTTCTCTACCTGCTGTTTATAGTAGGCACTCGTCACAGATGTAAGCTCATTAATCACCCCAAGCCATGCTTCCCTGATTCCATTTATAGCTCCATTCCCTCTCTATTCCTCTTCACACCTCAGTCACCTCTCGGTTCTAGGAATCTGGGGCTTTGCTTTTATTTAAAAAAAAGAGGAAAATTTGGAAAGGCAGACTAGGTGTATGTAGGATACATTTAGTGTTAGACTCCTTGGCCTGAAGTGTATCAGCAGTGCCTGGCAGCAAAGCCGTTGCATTAAGTGAAACAGAGAGCATTTACCCTCAGAGGTTAACAGGCACAGGACAGACAAACAGGAGCCCTGCATCCTCTTGGGATCTCCTGTGTCCTGCCAGCAGCTGAGATTGCTTTGCTGCCCTTAGCACCGGTCAGTGCAGCGCTGACCTTGGCCGCCAGCCTGGCTGGGAGTCCCAAGGGCAGCCCACAGGAGCAGGGGAAGGGTCACCAAATGTGAAACTCTCTGCAGAGGGGTTTGGGTGCCCAGACATGCAGAGAGGCGCTTCTTGGCCTTTCAGAAGTGTGGTGGATTGAGCACCTCTTCCCCCTCCTTCTCCACTGACATTGGTGTCTGCAGGGCTGTTCCTCTCGCTCCTCTTTTCTCTGGCTGCAGTTATGTCTGCCCAATAGCAGTTTTTCTTCCCTTCTCACAGATGTTGTCACAGAGGCATTACTGTCATTCCTGATTGTCCCAGCTTTGGCCAGCAGCAGGTCTGGCATTGGCCCTGTCAGATGTGGGGGAAGCTTCCAGAAGCTTCCTACAGAAAGGATCCCTGCAGCCCCCCATCCTATCAGTACCATGCAAACCAAATACACCGAGTTCTTTGGGAGATTGGAGGGAGAGAGGAGGAAAATTCCCCTTTCAGGGCTTGAGTCTGAAGAGCCTGACCCACTTGGAAGCCTTGAGGAAACCTCATGGGGCAGCTTTCTTCATGTCTAGGTTCCTAAACACCTTGGCAAATCTGCTTCAAAATAGTTCTGAACTTCTGTTGAGCAGTTTCTGCCTGCCCCAGGCTGGAAACTGAGGCTCAGCAGAGTTCTCCTGGCTGTGGGAGGACAGTAGACAGCCCAGAGATGGCAAATGACTCCTCCAGCAGCATGTTCTGGCTGATGCGGGTTTGTGGTGGGTCTGTCAACAGCTGCAGAGAGTTCTAGTCCTGGGAAACAATGTGTCAGCTGCCTGGGTTGGGCTGGATTCTTGAATGCTTTATGTGAACCGAATGTGCTGCAGCATTGCTTTGGGATGAGCTGTGCTGCCCCCAGTGCTGCAGCCCTGCTGCTTTGGAGCATGAGTTTTGCCAGTCCAGGCCCAGGAGGGGCTGCCAAAGATGGGCTGGCCTGCAGAACTGTTCAAAAGCAAATCTCTTGTATTTATATAATTTTGTCAGTCTCTTTCTGCATCTGAATTTTAAACATCCCTTAGAAGGCGGTGCTGCTTTAGTGGTGAGCCAAGTTTTTCTTCTAAAACACATGTTCCCTAAAGCCTTCATCCTTTATTTCCTTTGTTCTGATTTGCTGCCCTTGCCTTACCACATATGTGAAGAACAGTGAAGGAAAAACCTACAGAACCCAACAAAGCAGTCCTCTCTTCCCTTTTCCCAGCCCACATGCATCAGGATTAACACCCTGAATAATTTACATCAAGTGATTCAACACTGAACTGATTTATCTCTGATTTCTTACCTGCCTTCAAGTAAATAAGCTGATGAAGAGCGTGTTGGTAATGTGAGGATTATGGTAAACCCAGAATAAGCTACTGTGGAGAGCTGAAAAAAAATGGGGTAGACACTGAATCTAGAGAAGGGTAGTGAGATTAAAAAATAAAAAACGTTGGCCGCCTTTTCTAAACAGGCATTGTGTGGATATAAATTTTTATGTGCCTTTTATCAATACCTAAAACGGCCTAGTCAAAAACTCTCTCCCACAGAATAAAGGCTACTTTTTGGGATCCCAGGGTAAGCATCAAGCACCCGAGGCATGCAACTGCTAATACAAAAAAAAAAATCCCCAAAAAACTGTGGAAAACTAAAATTAAAAAAAAAAAAAAAGTGGAGTTTGTATGAGACAGAAAAGTTCTGTTGAAGTTTTTGTTTGGGATGCTCTTGATGGGAAGCTTGTTGTCATATTCAGGCCTGTTAGCTGTATTAGTTAACAAAGGACAGCATTCAAAAGCCTGCTCAGAGGCATATTTGTCTTCTTTTTCTTTTCAGTTTTTTTTTTTTTTCTCCTTTCCAAATGGAAACCAACTTTCCTAGCAGAATGTTTTCAGAGAATCTGCTTGCTCGAAACCAAAATGAAGCACCAGCTGTGCTTGCAGCAAGCTGCAACATCTCCTTGCTGGCTGGAGGCGTGTCTTGTCACAAGTGGTGCTGTTCACTCCTCTGAGGTGAGCTGCAGACACAATTTCACTTGGTTTCTTCCAAGAAAGAGCTGTACTCCACCCAAGTTCAGTGAACTGAAGCTTTAGTAAAGCTCGACCTGAATTTGTGAGAATTTGGGCCGGATAGGTGGGTCCTAGTGAAAGCTGAGTCAGGCTTTGACCCCAAACCAGCAAAGCTTTCTGATTTTGGTCGCCTCGGGAGGATTCAGTGAAGCCAGGGAGTCAGGTATGGTGAGGAGGCAGAAGCTCAGTGCTGAGTTTCATCTAAATCCTAAAGTCGAGATGAAATCCTAATATGAAATGCTCAGACTGCTGCTTTGATGAAACTCGGGGCACAAGTGTTGTAAAATAAGCATCACTGAGCATCTGTAAAATCATAATGCAGTGACTTTAGACTGCTTTCAGCTCCAACCTAGCCATGCTTAAAGGAGTGTACTTGGTCCCAAAGTCCAGGAAATTATTTGTGTTCATATGTCTTGTGTGGTTCTTGGGAGCTTTCTGAATGTGCTCAAACTCTGTTTTGTTTAGGGGGAAAAAGGCAAGCCACACTTGCCTGCTTGAAAACTGCTTGTGAGAAGGTCTTTCTCAGAAAAACTTAAGAGCCTTGGGCCCTTTTTTGTTTTCTTAGAAAACAGGAAATGAGTTTTAGTTCTGCAGTTGATTTCTTAAGTGATTTGCTCTCTACTATCACTCATGAGTTCTGGAATGCTGCAGAAATTATCTGAGGGCATTTTCAACACTTCAAAATTAAAATCAAATAGCTTGAAATTGTGCCAGCATTTTAATGAAAATTATTTTCTTTAAACAAACACTTGAGGACTATATATATATATATATTAATACTCACAAGAGTGTTCTTAACCTAAACACCTTTTCTTTGTGTTTTTTTTCAAGGGCCTTGTCTGCGGTGCTACACCCAGCTGTGTCTTAGGATGCAATCAAATTCAAGATCTTTTCAGCTGGAATCTAGATGAGCCGGGAACACTCATTTTCACACAGCACAAAGTTGTAAGTAGGCGTGACTGCAACCATCATCTCTGCCTCTGTGCCCACAGAAATGTCTGGGCAGAAATACCAGCAGGGCCTTTTGCTGCATGGGGAGGGTCAGGCACAGAGTGTGCAGCTCCCAGGTTGCCCTCGGTCCATGGACTTTTTGTTAAAGTGCTTTTAACCAGTGCTGTCACTCCTTTGCTGAGAAGGACGCGTGTAAGCAAACAGCAGCACACAGGATCCCAGGGCTCCCATGTGTTTCTCCAACATTTTATATTTTCTGATATTCACTGGGAGATTAACCAAATGAGAGCGGGCTGCCTACAAGATAAATTCCCTAATAAAAATGCTGCAGCATCCCCAACTTTCCTGGCCTTTTCATGCATCAGTAAGTAAACTCTTTAAAGAGCTGGTAGCAAGGATCTCCCCACATGTAACCACTGAAGTTACAATACTGTGACCTAGAGATGCTACAAACAAAAAAAAGCTACACAAACCCCTTTCAGCCCCATGGACATGGCAGCCCTTCAGATCATGACCCCAGGATATTCTTCTTTGACACTTAATGTCACATATTCTGAAGATAAATGCTGTTACCCTCAGCTTGCTTCTGCTCTGCTGGCTGGGGCTGGAGCTGCAGAGATGTCAGTGCAGGTAGGACCTCCCAGAGGTGATGCTGGCCAGGAAAATGCTGGCTGGGAAAAGGATGTGGAGTGTGTCCAAGTAAGAAGAGTCTGGAAGGAGTTTGTGATGGTCTGTTATTTCTCTGTTAGCTAGGAGACGTGAAACTTCCTTTTCCGGATGAGCACATTTTGTGTTTTGCATAAGAGAGCAATTGCTTCTTGTAAGAGTTAGCATTTCTGCTAATTTAATGAGCTGTCTGTACAAATGGACTGCATTAGTCATTGGAAAGACCTTTCTCAAGTCCCACAAGCATGTTTTAGAGCTCTTGATAAAGCCAGTAGCATGCTGGACTTTCACAAGCAGAAAGACTTCCCAAAGTATGCAAGTTATTCCTGGCATGTTGTATTCTCAACACGTCAAGGAAACGTGGATTATTTTTACACAAACAGCAAATCAAAACGGTTCCTTAGCAAGCTCCCATGGACGTTCCTGGACCCTGAGAAGGAAAAGAATAAAGAAAAGTAAGAAAAAGAATTGCTTCTGAATTAGATGGATCATGTTGTCACACCTTCAGATGTTCATTTGGACCTCTGATGAATGGTGGAGGGAGCGAAGGATAAAACAGAAAGAACAGACAAGGACCATGAATTAATCTGGATATTTCATGCTTGAGTGGATTTTTTTTTTTTCCCATACTGTGAATTTATCTCCAAATGTAGACTCTGATGAACTGCAAACACTTTTGGAAGTTCTTTTAATAGCTGTTGTTTGAAAGGTGTTGAGAGGGAAAGGATCTCTGGAGCTGAGCTGGCCAGAGTGCAAAGGACACACCAACATCTTGCTGGAAACCACAAAGCAGCACAGCAGCAAAAACCCTGGAGTGTCCTCAGCTCCCCTGACACTGCAGCGCACAAATTCAGCTTTAGGTTTCACAAACATTGGAGGCTGTTTTGAAAACTCCCTGTTAAGGATTACAAATGCTGACTGCAGTTTGTAGGCAAAGGCAATTTGATATCACAGCTCCATGTTTTATGTCTGAGCTCGTGTTACCCTGTGCGTTAGATTGCCTCAGCCAAAACCCAGTTCTGACACCCACCAAATAATCCTGTGATTATGGTAAAACAATAAAAAGTACTGCCTGACCTCAGCAGTTTTTCCATTTCAGCGTAAAGAACTGTTTTTCCACACAGTGGAGGGATTTTTAACAGAAAAGGGGTGTAAAGCATGCATAAAAATAGTGACACTTAATCCTCATCCCTAGTTCTTTCTGTGGGTAGTGTGTTTGCTGGATCCATGCTCAAATTCGGAAACAGCTCTTGCTGCTTGGGCTTGGTGCAGACTCAGCCAGCTGCCTTGAGCTTCATCTTGGCCCAACTTCTGTAATTAATTCTTACATAGATGGGTATCAATAACTATCAATAATTATATCTTTACTTAGTGGGAGGGTGGTTTTATTGCAATACTTTATCCCAGGAAAAAAAAACCAAAAAAAAGGGGAAGAGGGAACTTTTGTGCAGCCAAAACCTGCAGTGGGTGGGTGCTGTTGGGTTTGGTGCTGTGCAGGGCTGGGAGCTGGACTCGGTGATCCCTGTGGGTCTCTTCCAGCTCAGCTCATTCTGTGACCTCAGGGATGGTGCTGCTGGGTGAGGTGTGCTGTGTCTGCACAAAATCAAAGTTCACACTGCCTTCTCTACTTTCCTTTTATTTTTCTAACCTTGCACCTAAAATTTGCCCTCTCCCCTCTGACAGGCCTCAAGAGGAAGCTTTGGATGCGGTGCCAGCACAACAGCAGTGAGAGAAAGCAAGGCAAGTGCCTCCAAGATGTAATAAATGCTGCTGTTATTTCCTGTTGTTCATTAGAATCTCCACTCCTGACAGCTTGAGTTAAATCCTAAATATCCTTTTTATTTTTAGGCAGAATACCCAGCAAGTTAAAAAAACAGCATCACAAGGAGGTCCTAAGATGGGGCTTGCTCCAGTTTTCCTGCTGAGCATGTGTTTAGGAATTGCTGCTAAAAGAAAAGGCAGAGAGGATGGTAGTTGCTGTGCTGTCACATGGCCTGATACAGCACAGAATCTGCTTTGCATTCTTGAAGGGAAATTATCCAGTGCTGCAACTCACAATTTATAATTGGTTGCGTATTAATAGCTAAAAAAGGCAATAAAATCCACTGTGTGTTTAAAAAAAAAATAGTAAGTAGGAGTATTACAAGCTGAGCAGTGAAAATCTGGAAGACTTCTTGGCTGTGTGCAGTGTTGTTTCTCCCGTATTAATTACAGGCAATTTAAAATCATCTCCTTCCTTCAAGGAAGGATTTTGTTCAGCGTTTTTGTTAATTTTAATCTCGCTAACTCTCTTGGAACCTCTCCCTCGTGCCATAACAGCGAGACATGCTGCCTCTTTTGTCCCTGCCCTTTGGGAAACACAGTTACTGCTGCTCCTTGCCTAACCCCGCTGTCCTGACTATCAGTACACTTCCCCTGAAAGGAAAAGAAACCAAAACTCAACAGCAGAATTGTTCTTCCCCCTCAAGACTTCACTTTTATTTGTGGTATTTGCGCTAGACTGTGAGAGTGCCTCGTGCAAATCGGGGGTTTAAAATGTGTGGTGCTGTATTAGAGTGGAAAGCTTGTTATTCAGCACACTAATTATTTCTGAGTCACTGTATTTATGAAATGTCACGTAATAACTACTTCACCGCCACGAGAAATAAATAGTGCAAGAGCAGGCGCTTTATGATTTTGACATTTCAGTGTATAAACATATTCCCGAGCCTCTCTGGGGGCTACTGGGAATCAGATAATCTTTTTACGACTTCTGAAAAGAAAAAAAAAAAAAAAAAAGACACGGAATTTCGTAACCCGTAACACTCCGTATGTATCGTTAGTGCTGAGCATTTTACCGCAGCCTCGGTGGCTCGTATTGCAAGTGCCAGCTGCAGAGAGAAAACCTGCAAAGGTGAGGTGGTGGAACTGGGGGGGACAAGAGGGTGAAGCCTCGCAGTGCACACCTCACAGCCCTTGGACCAGCTGTAATGGCACATCCCAGGCCACGCTGGGATCCAGAATTCCCTCTCGCTTTCTCTCATTTCAGGATGGATTACGAAGCCCTTGCTGAAGGGGGATTCCTGCTCACGCTTGTCACTAGAGGATTAAGTAAGTCTGGGGTTTTGTCAAGCCCTGTGTGAATGACCTGTTAACTCCAGGGTAACTGGGACACCTCGAGTGACACTCTGGGAGTGAGCACACAGGGGAAGGAGGATGGGTTGCTGCCCCAAGTGGGCTTCTGAGTAGTCCCACACGGTTCCTGAGAACAATGGGTGGATTCTTACCAGAATATGCGACTTCAGAAATTTTTGTGCCTAAACCCAGGCCTTTTGTGCTCCTCTGCAAAGCTTGCTTGGTGTTTCTAAAGCTGTGGGTCATTTACTCGAATGCTGGGAGAAGTGTCTTTTGACAGAGTTACCCAGCACCTTTTGGGAAAGGGACAAGGGATGAGGAAGCAGTCACAGCTTCAGAAAAACTCAAATTGTTACTGAAAATGAAAGGAAGCCATGCCTGCCAGTCCTCTCCTTTCTGACACAGTGCAGGACAGCAGCCTCTTGTCAGAGCTGCCAAACTGCTCCACATGCACATGAGGACAGAACAGGCCCCTGAAACTGTGGGGGATCTGGCTGGGTCCTGCTTCCTCTGAATTTACAGCAGAGAGGATGTGAGGTGACACATCCTCTCCTCAGTGCTTTCTTTGCCTGTTGGCATTAAAAAATGACAGGGAATGTGGAGTGGGATCTGCCGTACATTTTGCTGGAAGTGGTGAAATGGTTTCCCCTTTCCACATCAGGATAGACTGGTTATCCTTCGGACAATCAGCCCCCTGAGCTGGCAGACAGGGACAGGGAGCAGAAAGGACTCTGGCCTCAGTGCTGGGAAGGTTCCAGAGCAGATCTGTGGTCACACAGCACACACAGGACAGCCAAGGGATGGGTGGTTTTAGGAAACCTGCCTGACCAAGCTGATCCCCTTTTATGCCCAGGTGATTGGTGCCTTGTTGAACACAGTGACCAGTGAGTGCAGGTGGCACGCAGTGCTCTGGTCTGGCTGACAAAGTGGTGCTTGCTCTAAGGTTGAACTCCGTGATCCTGGAGGATCCAACCTCGATGATTCTGATGTTACGTTGTATTTCTTTTCTGACTTTTCTAGAAACACAAGCAGCTATTAAGAATGCCTCTGGCTATTATATCCAAAGATAAGTGTTTGAGATACGTGAGAGACACTCAGGGAATTGGTAAGCCTTCAGCAGAAAAAAATGTCCTGGGATCAATTTCCTGATTCAGTAGTGAAGGCGTCATATCATATAAAATGTAATGTGATTGTCTGTGGCCCTAATAAAATCTTGACTTTTCCACCAAGCTTTCATCTATAAAAATCAAATTTATCTGGCATTTGTCTGCATTTTGAAAGGGATAGGGATTTTTTGAAATAGATACCATAGTAATCCTTTATGGTACGTTAATATAGGAGAACAATAATATGTTGCATTTTTTTTCACACAGAAACAATCAGCTGGGAAATGTGCATGATAATTGTCTTTGTCCTTCATTGTCACAGGGCATTAGCTAATGAATTTAAGCTGTGCTTGGCTCTTGCTCCAATAAGAAAACTACATTAGAGCTCTTGTAGCCTTGGTATTATATAAAACCTTTCAGTGGGTTTTATTTTAGTCTCACTGAGGCCATGCTGCCATGGGCTGAGGAATGCATCTCAATTTTGTGGTGAGCAGTGAGGTCAGCATGAACTGATGTAGTGGGTCAAGCAAGCTGAAGGGCATCTACAGCTCTTGAAGCTGCCAGGTGCCAGACCCTCTTTGTTTGGTTCCTTATACTTTAGCCAAACTTTTCATGCCTGCTCTTGTGACGGTTTCTGGTTCATCTTTTGGGTGGGAAGATTTGCTCAACTCATTCCAGCAGTACTAAGATTCATGCTAGGGAAAAGAAGTAGTTTGGGCAGTGGGTGGGGAGTATTAACAGGAACCACTTGCTCCTTTACCTCTTTTCATCTCCAAAACCAGACCCTGGGCTCTCCAAGCCTGCAGCCCCTCATTTGGCCGTCCAGCCTGCTTCCTTGGGCTAATGCTTTGATGGATAGTGCAGGAGATGCTGTGAATGCTGTGCCCCAAGCCATGGTGTGAAAGGAGAAGCAGTGGCTGGAAAGCTTTGGTGCTCCAGGTGTGCAGGGGGCAGGTGCCAGGTAGCAGAGATCGCCCATTTTCCTAAACCGGCAGCACTTACAGCCCTACTGACAGAGGTTGACTCACACCAGAAGTAAATTCAATATGCATGAAAGGACTCTTGTTCTTCCTCAGTGGAGAGCATGAAGACATACTGTCAGACAAATTAATCTCTCTCTGATAATTTTCTTTTCAACACCACTGAACTGTCGTTTCTCCTGGGCTTTGCCAGAACGTTTGATATATCCCTAGTTTCCCAAAACAGACAGACTCTGCTAGCTTGGCTGATGCAGGAATTTCTGCCACGAAGAGAGAGATGCTGAGATGCCTCTAGCAGCCTTGTCCTGTTGTTGGGCAGGTCCTTTGCTGAGCTCTGGAGCTCTGGTTAGGGATGAAAGGAAGGTGCCTTGGTGATTGATTAGGTTGCATCTCTTAATGCAGCAATGGAATTGTTCCCAGCACTTGACCTGGGCTGGGAGCACATTTGCTGGGGTTTTGGGATTCTTTTTTTTTTTCCTTTAACTTCAAAACTAGTGATTCAAGGTTGCCCCAGGCACAAGAGTGTCACCTATCTCCACAGAGGAAGTAGCCCCAAATAGAGATTTAATTTTGGTGTTTTTTTTTTTTTTTTTTTTTTTTCAATTGGCCCTCTACATGGCTGACAAAGCAGTCACTCCTTCTAGGCATATGTGAAGAGTCAGTAAGATTCCTAAAACTAGTCAGAGAAAAAAGAAATTGAATTTCCCATCCCAGGACCGTGGATATAAGATATCTACACTGACCAACCTCCTCCTTCAGCCTGGGACTCTGCCATAGGGACACAAGGTCCTTAAGGCTGCGTGTCCTCCATGGCTCTTGCAGAGGAGTTTAACAGCAATAAAACTGTGAAGTGGGGGAAACAGGAGGAGCCCAAACATGACCGTGATGTGGCAAAATAAGTCCTACATCCCATTTGTCAGCTCTTTTATTTTTGGAAGATAACTGTCCCCGTGCTTTTTGACAGTGTGACTTTAATATATACAGTCTAAAAAGTATAGATTGAGATTAGTGACAGCTCAGTTAAAAATAACTTGCAGCACCATTTAAATCCATGTGGGTTAATCTGGGCAAAGTGAAGAACAGTTTCTGAGCCTGGAATTATCTAATTTGGCTGTGATTATCTAGTATAATTTCCAGATTAACTAGAGATATTTATCTAAACTGGGTGGCTGCCGAGGAGTTAAAAGTAGGAGCAGGAAACTTTGCAGTCATTTTTACAACACGGTTAATTTTTTGTCCTCTCAAAGTGAGTCTCTCCACACCATTTCACGCCTGCCCAACACCATTACTGCAAGCTCTTGTCCACTTGAATGTCTTGCATACATGAGCAGGTCCTTGGGGCTCATTTTCTACAGCTGTAACTGTGATAATTGTACCACTTCTCCAGCACAAATACACATTTCCACTCTGTGCTTTGAGACGCTTTTCCTCAAGCACCAGCATCCCATTGTGTGATGTTTGGGATTCTGGTTGTACAAGCTGTTAGTTACAAATTTTCCCCCTCAGTCTGGTAGGAACATCTTTTTGCTTCACAGGTTGTCTTATCACATCTGTAAGGTAATTGCTTCTCCACTGGCTTCCAAGAAAGCCTCAGATTTGATCTGTGATGGCCTGTGCATTCCTAATGCCTGTACTCCAGGGAAATGTACCCCTGATACTGATGAACTGCGTGAATGACTGATGGTGTAGATCCAGAGTTAACTCGGCATTCTCTTGAAAGGTGACGTGTATTATATTTGGGCAAAGAGGACTTTCCTGAATAATCTTTAGAGACAGCTGTGTTATGTTTTATGATTTCTCTGCTAGTCACAGAAATGCAGATAAAAGACTTTGCATTTTTCTAGCTTATTATTCTGATTGCATATCCAGACAATGATTTTCAAATAAACAGGATAATGGCAGGAAAAAAATGGATGGGGCTGTACAACCTTCACGTCTTGACCCTCTCACCACTGAATCTGCAGTTTCCTTAGTGCCACCGTGAAGCATCTGCAGCAGGTTAATCAGAGATTTGTCATAGCCAGGATCATGGAAAATGGCCGTGGGAGCCAGGAGCAAGTCTGCCTCTGAACTTGCTCCATCTTTCATTTTCTCCCATAGCTCTTAGAAAGAGCTCCACCTGGCTTCACCCTCTGTCAGAGAGCTGTAGAGAGGGATAAGGTCCCTCCTGAACCTCCTTTTCTCCAGGCTGAGCCACCCCAGCTCCCTCAGCTGCTCCTCCTCAGAACTGTGCTCCACCTTCACTGCCCTTCTCCAGACGCTCTGCAGCACCTCAATGTCTTTTTTTGTCCTGGGGGGCTCAAACTGGAACGCAGGACTCGAGGTGTGGCCTCAGCAGCGCCCAGTGATCACTGCCCTGATCCTGCTGGCCACATTATGTGCTGTTCATTCTAAAAAGAGAGGGAGGAAGGCATTCTTTGCCTCATTAGTGCTGCAGGATGTTGTATACAAGCATAATTATACTCTGCAAAAAGGCCAGGGAGACCACACAGGAAGGGTATTGAAGAACTGGAAAGGGTACAGGAGACACCGAGCATGACAAAAAAAAATTGAAAGTTGCTATTTGTGGACAAAATGCAGGCTGCTTCTTTAGGTGTTTTTTTGTGGTTTTTTTTTTTTTGATAAGAGAGAAGCAAGAGCTACCAAAAGGTGGAAAAATTTAATGGTTATCAAAAGGTAATGACAAAACTCATTCAGACCATTGCAAGCTGACTGACAGGTGAGTTGATAATAAACTTGGAGAAAGCATCACTAATCCAGAGTGTTCTGATCTGGAGCAGGGAAATGATTTTTGCAGCATGGGGTCTCCACCATCAGCTTTGCTCCTTTTTTTGCCCCATCTTTGCTCTTGGCTCCACAGGCTGAATTGCATCGTGACTTCCGCGTTTCAGGAATGCGACTCCTGTCCTCGACCTCCTCTGCAGATAAATACAACCTGCCTTTTACTGCTGTGGTCTGGGGAGAATGTCAGCCAGACAAGAGATAAAGGAAAGACAGGTGAGGATGTCTTTCATCTGCTCTTTTTCTGAACGGTCCTGCCTGGCTTTGCCTACAGCACTTTGGGCAGTGGGGTTAAGAGGAGCGGGCTGGGGGGTACCTGGTGTCTCCAGGGTGGCATGATGAAGCTGCTGACAGGAGAGCAAAGGGGCTGTGACATGAGGCTGAATTGGCATCTTGGGTGCTCCTTTGGCACAGTCTGCAGGGGAGGCACAACAGGGTCTCACCACATCCAAGTCAGGCTCCAGCCAAAGCAAGGGAGAGGGAGAACAAACAATCCATCGGAAAGAGGTGGCCCTGGCTCTGCAGGTTGCCTTTGGCAGCAGGGCTCTCCAAGGGGGCAGGCTCTGCATGAGGAGGTTTCAGAGGGTGGGTACACAGCTCCACTGGGACCTGGCCTGGGAATGCTGCACAGGTGAGCTGGTCCACAGGCAATAGTGGTAACAAACCCCCACCACACTGCATCCAAAATCAATTATTTTGCCAGCGAGGCAAGAACAAATGGTGGTGTTTCTGTGCCTTAAGCACAGCTGGGAGTGTTGCTGAAATGAGCTGCTTTTGGTCTAGGCTGTGATAGGAGCTGGGCTGTCTGGTTCTGCAGTGTGGGAATTGTCTTTTCCCAGCTGCCAGTCTCCAAGTTAAGCTTTCAGAGCATAAATAAAATGGGATATTGCACACACACAACACCTTTCAGCCATCACTGATATTTAACAGAGGGAATATTCAAAACATTATTCCTTCCAATACGGAATGGCTGTTGGGTATTACCAGACCATGTGAAATGATATCTGAGTGGAATTTTATCAGCAACAAACAAGAAACAAATGAAGAAGGAAGATTAGAAAAATTCCTTTTTTTTTTTTTTCTAGCTATACTATAAATTGTTATGTGTGTGTGTATATATATATATGTATATATGTGGATTTTTAAATTACTGTTGAATGTGAAGAAACAAAGAATAAGAACAGAAAATTTGATGTTACTTGTTACAGAAAGGAATGTTCCGGTGCCAAGCACCAGTTAGGGACATGTTGGGGAGCAGGAGGATGGTGCTTTACACACATCACTGAGGTCAGTGCGAATTCCCCACGACTTTCATGAACAGGGGATCAAAGTTTGATGAGATCTAGAAATACAAGGAGGTTAAAACGTGGCAGGTGCACGTAACCTCATGTACGCAGACCTTTGCCTCAGAAAGCAGAATGTTCTCGCAAATCTGACGTAATCCAATTCCTTGATTTCCTCAGTGACATTTCTGCAGGCTCATGCACAGAAGGACGGGGAAATGGAGATTTATGACAGCTATTCCTAGCAAAGGTCATTTCTTGATTGGTGAACAACCTGTCCTTAGTCACGCTGATGACGAGGCGTTGAAGGATAAGGGAGAGGCTGGAGAGCTTTAAAGCTTGACAGGGAACAGCAGAAATAGAGCATAGATGATCTCTCTACTTGGGCCAGGAAGCTTGGATCCTTCCACCATCAGTCAAAGCCAGGGAGCAGGAGGCAAAATCCAGGGGAAAAAAAAAGTACACAGGGATTTCTGTGCAGGTTGTGAATGTTGAGATAGCAAGGGGAAAAGATGAGCCACAGAGCATGAGGTTTTGGATAGGAAGGGTGTCCTTGGTGAAACCAGCTGCTTGTAAATAACAGGGCAGGTTGCTCTGGGGCCTCCCTGGTCAGCTCCAACTTCCCAGCTTGAGCAGCTCTCAGCATCCTGTCCCACGCCACTCCCAGAAAAACACAGATGATACACAAATATACACAAACACACTTCCTCAGCTGTCCTTCCACAGGCAAGGAAGGCAGCAGGAGTGATGCTCATCTGGTTTAAATAGATTGTGTCATAGACATTAAATAATAAAACAGTACTGTTCTTCCTGCTTGCAGAAGAGATTTGACACTGTACCTAAAATGAAGCACCATTTTTTTTGTAATTAGAAGGACCCTTCTGGGAGTCACACTCAGCTACTGACCTTAAAAGAGAGCACTGGGCACCTTGGTGTAACCAGTTTTGCTTGTTTTCAAGCCCATAATACTGGATTAATTAAAAATGTGACCATTTCCCCAAAGGTTGGCTCAGATCCTGAGCTTAAGCTATGGTTTGAGCTGGGTCATTGTCACAAACCAGGCTTGTGGCCAGTCGAGATGTTTGCAATATGGAAATGAAGTCAAAGCGGGAGTTCCTTGCTGACCCAAGGAGGAGCTTTGGGGCTTTTCATCCATGCCCTTGCTAATCCCTTTTTGCTATTTATTAGTTCCTCTGGGCTGTGAGCTGCCAGCAGAAGTCAGCAGAGCTTTTGAGTTGGTCTGGTACAAGACTCAGTCCAGTAACCTGAGAACGCTGTGATGGCCTCTAGCTCCCAATCTGCAGCTGAAGATCTCGCCCTTCCTCCCATGCTAATTCCTCACACCCTTTGAAATCTCCTAAGGCTTTCCCCAAAATCACAAGAACTGCTCTTAAAAACTCTAAAACAGGTATTTTTTAGGATAACTGTCTGTGTTGTATTTCTCCCCACAAAACCAAGGCAAAAGCAGCCTTGCATTGTGTACCTCCCAGGCCTGGTGTAACTTGAATCCAAAAGCTATGAAGGAAATGGAAAATGTTAATAAATAATGATGTTTGAAACACAAGTCACTGAACAAACCACCAGACCTTCTGTGTTTATTCCACTGGGCAGAAAATGTCTCAGTTTGAGGGAAGTAAGATCTTGGTCTAGGTATGTCTTAGGAATTAGCCTGGGCGCTGCAGGTTATTCAGGAAAGAAATCAGAGAAGCTCACGGATTAACTTTTGGTAATATACTCAGAATAAAGACAACTTTTGAAATAAAATCAGCACAACTGATTACCAAGGATCTCCTCAGGGCCACTGGAATTTTAAATTGCCTTGCTTGATCCACTTCACAGCTGCCAGTTTTCCATCTGGTGTTTTCCAAGTCAGAACCAAGCATTTGTGTGCTCCATACTGCATGTTCTCAGTGTGATGTGCTCTGGAAATCCTGGCCTCATTTCCCAAATCCTAAGCAGGTGATCTGCACTTAAAAAGCCCAGTGATGTCTCTCTCAAGTGTGTTGGAATTACTCTGTGTTCGTACACCAGCTGCAAAACTGGGACAGATACGTTAAGACAAATGTACAAAATCTTCAAATTGTAACTTCAAAAATATTCAGGGAGAGGAAAAAAAAAAAAAAAAAAAAAAGGATTTTCCAAGAAATCCAACTGCATGAGTAGTACAACTGTCTGCAACATTTCAGCGCAACACTTTAAGAAAAAGGAGAATCACTGCCTCTTCCAGGACAGCTCCAAGCTCACACCCTCTGGCAGCTGGGGTCAGGGCTGAAGACGAATAAATACATTCTAAGCAAAGGGCTGACCTTTTCAATAGCCCAAATCTTCAACCTCTCCAAAGTAACTTAGCTCAGCTTAGGCCTGTGGCCATCCACAGTCATTCTTTCTCTCCTTTCACTCCAGCCACTGAATGCTGGCAGCCTCTGCGATACGCCAGCTTAGGGGAGAGGAGGAAAACACTGGGACAGGGAGATTCCCAGACTGTGCATCAGGCTCGGGCTCCATTCGGTTTGCCATGGGAAAGAACACAGGGGACTGCAAAGCCCCGACGCTTCAATTCTACAGCTGCTCTCAGAGCCCCACTGCATTGTCTTATTTCCCTGTGCTCCCACTTGATAGCTGGCTTAGTTTCTGACTTGGCTGGCTGATAGGTTTAGGATTAGCTCCCAGAGATCACGCACACCTGACTCTGGAATTCATTTACAGCAAATGGAGCTTCGGGATCCCAAAATTCGACACACCTGTAACGGGTGTCCTGAGGGCAGGTGGGCAACAAGCAGCGGGAGCCGGAGTAAGCCACCTATTAATTTCAGATTAACGCTGGAACCCAGCACCGAGGGTTTGCGTCTGGGTCCCGACACCTCCTTGATGGCACAGGGATCCCACCGGGATCACCGCTCCGTTCTCCCCTGCAGATACTTTAACATCAAACTGCGCAGAGCATCCGGCCCCCGCTGCCACTGTGCCGCTCCCTGAGCACGCAGGTCAAACCTGCAAAGAAATACCGTCCTGCCTACGGTAGTCAATTTCCCGTCCCCATCCGAACTCCGGAGCCGCTAAAGGACCGGGGCCTGTGCCGCAGGACTTGGGCCAGGCCTGGCGTTTGACCGAGCCCTCCCCAAGGCGGGCCCGGCGCGGGGACTGTCCCTGGCCGCGCTTCGCTTCCTCCTCCTCGGCCGCCGCCTCCGTGCGCGGCCGCTCGCTCCCTTCAGCCGCCCCGCGCCCAGCTCAAGGGAGGCATCTTCCCTTCCCTTCCCTTCCCTTCCCTTCCCTTCCCTTCCCTTCCCTTCCCTTCCCTTCCCTTCCCGGGGGTAGCGGCGGCTCCACGCCCCTCCCCTGACAGCCGCTCCTCGCGCCGCGCCCACCCCGCGGCTGTAGGAAGCGCCGCAGCCAATCGCCGGGCGTGTTGGTGCTGACAGACGGCGGCACTGACCTATCGGATGGCCGCTTCTCGGAAGGAGCCCCGCCTCCCCGGGCTCTGTGACCACTCAGAGCAGAGGAGGGGCCGGGGGCGTGAGATGGGGATCCGCGAGCCCCACTCCCCTCACGGCCGCCCCCCTCCGCCGCGCGAGACGATTGACGGGCGCGACACCCAATGGGCGGCGGAGGGCCCGCGGCGGGGCCAATGGCGCGGCGGGGGCGGGCCCCAGCGCGCGGCGGGGGCGGGGGAGCGGCGGGCCGGGGTGAGGCGCGGCGCAGCGCCGGCAGGAGGGCGATGGTGGCGGCGTGAGGCGCGCCGCGAGCCGCGCTGTCTGCCCGGCCGGCGCGGAGAGCGGCGGGGGAGCGGCGCTCGCCGTGAGCCTGCGGGAGGACGGGGACGGCCGCGGGGCGCCGCCGGCGGCGGGGCCGCCGCAGTAATGGGCAGCGGAGGCGCTGACTCTCGCCTGCCGTGTGGTGCCAGCGCGCCCGCCCGGCGGGACCGCCCGCGAGGAGCCGGCGGCAGGTGAGTGCGGCGCGGGGAGCCGCCCGTGCCCTCCCGCCGCTCCCCTCCTTGCTCCCCGCCGGTGGCGTTTTAATTTTTAAACGGCTCCGGCTCCCGGCCAAGGGCGGGGGGCGCTGCCCCGGCGGGCTGGGCGCGGAGGTGACACGGGCTGCGAGGCGGAGCGGGGCGCTCCTCGCCCCGGGGCTCCGTGCCGACAGCCCCCTCCCTCCCTGGGGCCGTTCTCCTTCAGGTAGCCTCCTCTCCGGCTCTGATGCCATCCTAGCCTGACTTCTCGCCAGCTGCGGCCAGCTTGCGCTTCCCTGTATTCCTAATGAAGAGGCTTTTCCCCCCGCGCCCAGCGCGGATGCTGCTTTTCCTTTCGAGGGAGGGGACCCACCTGGGTTTCTCCTCTCGCTTTTCGCCTCCCCGATGATCATTCCTCAGCGCAGGGTGGAGAGACGTTTCCATTTCGATGCGATGCGGCGAGGAAGATGGGGAACCCTAGGTAGCCGGGACTGGGGAAATGCCCCATCCTCTCTCGTCCTCCTCCTCCCCCTGGCAGCAGGGTTTGGGCAGCAACACTCCCTTTCTGTCTTCTTGGCTGCTCCTTCTCTTTGGGCACAGAAATGAAAAGCGGGAGGTGCGTTAGAGGAAACAACTGTTACACCTTTTGTCATCAAGACAAAGAACTTCATCTCCCCGTGTCCCTCCCTCTGGGTGCATACTGGCAGCACCTCGGCCGCTTTGCATCGCTTCCCGGAGCTGCTTCTCAAGGATTCGGTGTGGCCCTGAGCTGCCCTTTTTTTGTTGTTGTTGTTGTTGCCAGTTACGATGCTGCCGATAATGGGATATGTTGATACGTTCCCGAACAGTCTCGTGGTTTGAATTCCTGAAATTGCTGCAGTATTTTAATTTATTTATTTGATTGAGGTTGGGAGGGGGGAGTTGGTGTGGATGACAGCAGGAAGGGGATATGTTCTTGTGGTTGGTCGTAGTTCTTTGAAAGGTACGAGATCACGTGCAATTGCAGCACTTAGTATGAAGTGCAGTAACCAATGCTTTCTCTCCCTGCCTTATTTGTCTTCCAGTCCTGCAGTCTTCCCTTCATCTACTGCGTGAAGAATGATGATTCCATGAGAGAGAGCTTCCTTTCCATTACCTGCCTGCTGCTCCTGCCTGCTGCTCCTGGCCAGTGATGAGCCATTCTGCTGGACTGGGATTTACCCTGAGGAGGGGAGGGGCAGAATATGAATTGTAGACGTCCCGTCAAGTTTCTCACGCACTCTTTTTACCGTGTCTGTATATAAATCTGCTAGCATCAAGCACACACGCTCTTTGATACCTGCCTTGGCATTCGCGCCGTTGCTGCTGTGTAAGAGGACTGGTATTTCTCACCACCATGGCTTCAGTTTGGAAAAGACTGCAGCGTGTTGGGAAACATGCGTCCAAGTTCCAGTTTGTGGCCTCTTACCAGGAACTGATGGTTGAGTGCACCAAAAAATGGTAAGAAGCAGCTCATGTCGCTGTAAAAAAAATGATGATGGAGTAAGTTGCTGGTGCTGAAATAGGAAGGATGTTGCTCGCTGTGTATTGTGTGGTAGGAGCATTGCTCTTGCATCCCCTTACCTTCTCTTGCCAGCCTGTTGCAGAAGCAGCTTCAATGAGCTGCTTGTCTTTCTCAGTGAGCGCTGGCTTTGCTGCATGGTTGCCCTGGACCTGCTGGATTTGTTCTGTGCTATTGATTTTCTGGGCTGGTGTTGTTTTTACCTTGCGGAGGAGGGTACGTTTGTTAGCTCACATTTGTGACTTGGTGTGGTTTTGGTTGTTGGTTTGGGGTTTTTACTGGGGCTTTTTTGTTCAGGTGTTTTTTTTTGTTTGTTTTTTTTTAATGTATATTTCCCATGAGCTCTTTTCCACCTGCCAGTTCAGCTATGTGACGCTGAGGGTGATCTACTGACCCTTGTGTTGTTTGATGGAGGCATTGGAGATCAGTCCTGGACGTGGTGGTCAAGGGCTGGATGCCCATTTTGATTTTTGACTTCCTTACCTGAGGAGGTTGTGTTTCTCCTTCTTTTCCATTTTTCCTTTCCATCCTCTGACAGGAAGGGGCAAGAGGCAGGTGCTTGGGGATTGCCTCAAGGTGTTTGTTTAGTCAGACAGGAATTTTGTGCTGTGGTGGTCCAGTTGGATGGCTTTGGAGCTGACTAGACAGCAGTTAATGGTGTGGGTCTGGCACATCATCTTCCCTTAAGCAAAGTAAGCTTTAATAAATCTGCTAGGCAAGACTAGAAGCAGCTTTTAGATAGGCGGGGGAAGATCTCCATTATATATATATATATATACTTAACTGCTGTTTTATATGTTTGGAATATTGATATTGCTGACATGATTCCTCACATTAGTGTGAGCATGTGGTGTCAGGGGATGAGGAAAACGCTTTCCAGACCTCGTGCACTGAGGTGTTCAAATTGCCTTGTAATAAACTGCAGCCTCCTTTCTAATACTTGGCCTTTCTTCTTGTTGGCAAAGTTTGGCGCTTGCATTGGCTGCTTTCACTGGTTATGAGTAATCTCCTCTACAAATCTCAGTTCTGTCTCTTGGAGTAGGAAACCTCTGTCAAATCTGCTGGAAGGCTGCACACTGCTCTGTCTTAAAGGAGCAGGTTGAACGTTTTGGGGGTTTTTTAGCAGGTTGTCTTCATGCCTGGAGTGTTCAAGGGACAGAATTGCTCTGGAAGTTGAACTTGCTTTTTTACAGAGTAAGCTACAAATGGAAACATTGTAGAGGTTGAAAGAGGCTGTCCTGATTATCTCGTGGGATCTGCTGTCCCAAAGAGGCCGGGGAGTTTTCCACAGTAATTTTAGTCGATCAGGTTTATTTCAGCAGTTGGGTTTATTACTTATTATGTTCTGTTTGCATGAACTAGGCTGCTTTAGGTTCCATTTTCATTTTGATTCACTCCTTGCTGAGAATTAGCAGAATGCTTCAGCACTAAAGTATAAATCCTGCAGGGGAATGTTTGCATTGGAATTGCTGCTCACCTTTCCTTAAGAAGAAGTCATACACAAAAGTTCTCTTGTGAAGTATCTTATTATTTTAGAAACAGGCAGCTTAATTGGCTAATCATAACTGAGAGTGCTCACCTGGCAAAATGTCTGTGTATGAAGTAGCGAGAGAGAGCCATTCAAAACCTCAGATATGCAACTAATTTTTTGCAAAAGGTCATCCTTCTGAACCTTCATTTTGCATTCTTGAGTTTAAATATAGACGAGATCAGTGCTTGTGCTGGTTATTACAAAGGAACAGTACGGTGGTGAAATGTGGGTGAATTCTAGGAAAAATCACAATAGGGAAAAACAAAACCCACAAAGTCCTTTGACTGGAAGCTTTTTCATTCTGCTTCCTGTTATTTCAAGAACCTTAGCAAAAATGTTCTTTGAGCCTGCAACCTAAAATATTGGATTGCTGCTGTAAATCAAACTTCTACAGAAACAGAGGGTTAAATATTTATGTATTTTGAGAGCCTTCAACTAAGTGTTTCCGTAACTTTGGAGAAGATACAGTTTCTGTGCATGCCAGCAGGATCACTGCTTCATCTGTTTCCAAGTCTTGCCTCTTGAGTTTGGCCCATGTGAGAACAAAAGACAAGAAATGAACTCCATATGCTGTTCTCGCTGAAAGCCCTCGATATATATTAAGTGCCAGTGCTCTAGTCTGTAGTTTGTTTGATTGAAATGCAGTAAGCAGTAAGTTATTTTAATGTACTGGCATTTTAACAATGCAGTGTTTCTGGAGGAAAAGAATGCTCCATTCATATTTTAAAGTAAATGACAACGCAGTCATAAACACACAGGGACTGAGAAGTGCCTGTGAGCAAGGACTGTGCATGACCAAAACAGGCTGTGTGCCTCTTTGTGAGCTGCTATCTTCTGGTAGGTTTGCGTTTGTCTGACTCTTCAGGAAACAACTTGTGTGTTAGAATGTTTTTGTACTGACCCTGGATGGTTTGCGAGGTTGGGTGAATTTCTGGTTGGCTTTAATACTCTGTGTTTCCTCTGGACTCGTATTGATGGGAGTTTTTGTTTGGGTTTTTTTGTTTGTTTGTTTTTTTAAACTTAGTCTTTAAAATACCTCCTGCTCTTTTTTTTTTTTTTTTCTCTCACATTCTCCTGGCACTGTCAGAAGTTGCCACTGCTGTGGCATTGCTGCTTCACTTTTTTTAAGGATTATCTCTAGGTACAGCAGCATTTGGCCAGATTGGGCTGAAACCTTTCCTTGCTTTTTCTCCTGACTGTAATTTCTGATTTTTGTCCCAACTAGTGGTTACAGACAGCCACTCTCAAATGATTCCTTTTCATTGGTGGTGTGTTTGGGGGAGATAGGTCGTGATGGAGTGTCCAGTGTTGTCACTGTCCCTTATTTTTCAGATAATTAACAGGACTGAGTCACTTCTGTGGCATTTTGGCAGCTCCCACTGACCCAGACCTAATTATTGTGGCTGCTCAGTACCTTTGAAAAATTGAACAGTTGGTTTATTTAGAACCTTTCATTAAAAATAAATAAACAGATGTAGTCTTGGTCTTTAATATGGATTAGTGACTCCTGCTCCTGCAAAAACATAGCACTTTGCATTAATCATATAAGTAGTTGATTTTTGTTTTTTGAAAGGTACTTGCTTGAAAGTGCTGGAGTGTGTCATCCTCCATTTACCCTTGGACTAAGCTGGGGCAGCTCAGGATTTTCCACACAGCCTCAGCGGTGACCTGCAGCCCTGGCCTGAAAGGACCACATGTGATACAGGGGGGTTAATTCAGTGCTCATCCTCAGAGCAGAGTCGTTGAATAAAACCAGAAGTTGCTCTCATTCATTTGGCTTAGGCTTCTGCAGAAGCGGCTGCATTCCCTGCTCTGTGCTCTCGGGGCACGGGGTTGCTGTGTGGGGCATCCCTGGCAGGTGGAATGCTGTGATTTGTGCAGGGGACCCCGTCCAGTTGCCTGGACATTGGTGTCAGGCCCTGTTTGGGATGCCTTTGGGGTTAGTGCCAGTCCCAGCTGCCAGTTTGAAGCAGCCCAGGTGTCCTGTTGATCCTGGTTCAGGCTGCCAGCCTGGCACGAATCTCTTGTGTGCCCTGGGGCTGCTGGAGGCCTCTGCTCAGGCAGCTGGGTGGAGGCTTGTCCAAGCTCCAGGCTCAGCAGAGGAGGAGACTTCTCCTTTGGACCAGGGATCGGTTCCAGAACTTGGACCTGAAGCTCTGATAGCAGTTTTATTGAGCTGCTGGAACATCTACTGCTGAACACTTGAGCTCTTCAGGGTGGCTTTTTTGTTTCCTTATTGTTGTGTGATATCTGACGAGTCAAGGGCTCAGCAGAGGCTTCCAGTGTGATATTGACTGGCTTCCACAGGGAATGGCTGAACTTGGAGGGTTGAGGTTGCCAAGTTCCTAACTTGTCATTGTTCATTGGATGCTTTAATGAGCGAGAAAGCTGCTCACCTGAACACAGGTGCTAACTGCTTGCAAAGGCTGGGAAAGAGTAAACATTTCATACAGGATTTGTGTTCAGGAGCTGCTTTAGAGAGAAAGAAATATGTTATCTTTGTACCATGTTTGTGATGTCTGTCATCTCTTACATGAACTGCTTCGCTTTTAAATCCTGCTGAGCCATGATGTTTAAAAGGGTTAAACTTTTCATATGTTGAGAAGCTTTAACTGAAGACAGGCTTCATGTCCATGAGGCAAGTTGCCTATTTTTATATCGATTAGGTATGGTCTGAAGTAGCTTCTCTCTTGTCAAGTACACATATTTCTCTTTAGGAAATGAAGCAAGGCTTGATCTTTTTTTCTTTTTTCTTTTTATTTATTTATTTTTTTTCCCCAAAGGCTTTAGCCATCTGTTTTCCTCCTCTGTTGTAGTTTCATAACTGGATGCTGCGTGAATCTTAAGACTTTGGCATGCACTGTGCATGGGGGAGAAACGAGCCTTCTGAGATTGCGGGGTTCGCACTCATCTTCTTGCCTCCTGCTCGCTGCTTTCCAGCAAACCCCTCGGTGCCGAGGGCCGCCAGAGGAGCTGGGCTTGGCTGCTTGCTGCGGGACCCTTGTGTGCCAGGCTGGCACGCTGCTCAATCCGTGCCCTAGCCTTGCACGGTTGTTGGAGGGGAGCTCAGGAGCGCCTGAGTGCATCTGACTGTAAAGGGCGATCGTACTGAGCCTCTCCGGGCTGGTTGTGCTGTGCACTGTGCTGCTGGGTCGTGGGCTTGCTCTGCAGAGTGTTTGATCAAATTGGGCTGTACTTTACTTTACTTGTGCACAATTTCTACTGTGTTTTATCTCCTGTTCTCCTCAAGGGAATTGTGCTCTGTCCTTATTTTTATTGAGTTCCGATTCCACGCTAAATAATCTCCATTTACAAACACACTGCAGCGTTTTCTTTGCCATTCATCTCTGGTTTTGACTGAGGATTTTTTGAGGGCTTAAATTGTGTGTCAAACATACTCTATCCAAATAATCACCACCAGCTGCCTTACAGCTGTCTTCCCCCTTTCTTTCTGCAGTCAATTAAAACACATTTACTGTCCACACACAAAAGCAATTCTCCTCTGTCATTTTGTGACGCTCTTCTTTGTGTCAAAAAGAAAAATCCTTCATCGCAGAAACCTAGATTTGCTCCTCTGGACTGTGCCTGACTTTGCTCAGGAAGTTGTCTGTACCAATCCCAAGTCCTTCATGGCAGCTGCTTTCCTTCCCTACCTTGCCAAGCTCCCCTCCTCTCCCTTTTTACAGCCTCGGGTCTGTTCCACGGGCCAGGAGCTAGGGATTTCTCATCAGAGTCGCTGGCTGCATATTGGCAGCAGAGAAATTTCAGTGGGAAAGGTATGGGTGTTTGTGAAGTCTTTCTTGATGACGATTGTCAGTGCTGCCCACTTAGAAGTGTTCTATTTGCAGCAATGTTTCAAGGGTGCTTGTGACTCTGCGTCCAGTTCCTAAAAGAATGCATTGATAGATGCAGGCACAAAGTTTAGTGTCTGTAGGGTAGAAAGATTTGGCATAAATACTGGTTCTGAATTCTCTTTGTCTCTGAAAGACACATTTCTTTTCAGCAATTCCCTTGTTTCCTGTCCTAGCAGTAACAAAAATAATTAGCAAAAGCAGAAAAAATATTTGATTATATCCAGGTGTAGACAAATTTCATTTTAATGGTCAGGTAGGGTGGTGAAGAGGTCTCCTTGAAGGAATAAAATACACTAACTTACGGCTTTGTTTTTTGAGAGAGAAACTGTGTGTGCACAAAACTTCCTCTCAGAGCTTTTGGAACAAATCAAACCTTGCTCTGTGGTGCCCACATGCAGTAAAGGACGTGTGCTGTTCATTTGAACCCCGTAGACCTGAACTGCAGTAAAGATTTAAATTATTTTTTTTTTTAGGGTTGGATCCTTGTGAATATTCTTTTCGGCTCTTTGTGGAGTGAGGTGAAATAAAATGAAACATTATAACATTTTGTAGGTCTCGTATGAGCTGAGTCTGCCATCTCTTAGGCTGCTCAGGTTGTGTAGTGCCAGTCTGTTGCTTCAATCAGTTTTTAATTGGTTGGAGAGAGCTGAAGTCCCTTTCACGGTTCAGTGTGAATAAGGAGGAGGAGGAGGAGGCTGGTAATGTTGACTAAATCTGAGGAAACTTATAAAACAAACCCTTCAGCTACGGTAGTAAAAGCATTCTGCTTGGGTGGCTTTCTGAGAATATGGGGGTGGGGGTGTGTGTGTTTATTTACTTCTAAAAGCTTTCCCTCTAGAAGTTTACTCTGAGGATAGTGTGTGAAGTGTGTGCTTGTCTCCCTTGCCCCTGTCTCTCCTTTCACTCCTTGGGGTGGAAGCTGGCCCTGGCAGGCCGTTTGCCACCTTGTGGGACGCTCCTTGAGCCACGCTCTGCGCAAAGTCTGTCTTGTGCGTCCTGGAGTGGACCCTGAGACACGGGAACTGCGCAGATGAACTTTTGTTCCCTATTTCGAGATAGGCGCAGAGCGGCAGGGTAAATAAAGCTGTCCTTGTTTTGTTCCTCCTGTCTTTCTTTGAAAAACGCCTCTCTGCAGCGCGCCGTTTCCGTAAGAGCACCAGAGCCTCTCGTGGGGAAGCCGTGTGTTTTGGCAGTTGAGGTATAGGCTAGCTGTGGCTTTTGGCACCTGGAGAGGCATCGCGGGGGTTTGGGAGCCGTGGGTTCAGCGCGAGCTAAAATGAGCAGAAACCATAACCAACGTTGCTGTTGTCTGAGGGCTGTGACTCACGAGGTTTTCTGGATTCAGGAGAGGAGCGGGATGTCACTGTCCGTAAGCAGCAGTCGTGTCCTGCCCTGAAGCAGAGGCAGGGTGACACTGAGGCTGCGAGGTGTGTTAGCGTTAAGTGCCATCAGCTTCAGCTCCCATTTGTGAGGCGAGTGTGAATGCAGCTGAGGAGCAGGCGCACCTCCCGTCTGCTGCCCTGATGCAATGGGCAGGAAAATCTGCCAGAGCAGTGAGATGAGCCACAGCTGCAGGCAAGAGCATCCTAGAGTGCTTCGGCTAAATCACCCAGATCCTGAGTCAGTGCCCTGTGCTGTCACTGCGGGGCTTCAAAGTGCACAAGCTTTCGCGATGAATCACAAGTGCATGCCCTTCTGAACTGCAGTTTCTGCCTGCAAACCTGTAAAGATGGGCAGTGCAGGAGTAATTCTCATTTACCTGTTGAGGCTCTCTTTGTAGTGGAGAGTCATTTTTGGGGGTTCTTTTTGTTTCTAATTTATTATTATTTAAGGAGACTTTCTGGAGGATTGCCCCGAAGCTGTGGCCGGGCTCTGCAGCTGTTTAACTGCAGCTGCTGAGCTGCAGTTTCCGTGGCTCTGTGTGTTTATTTTAGCACAAACTGGTTTCGGGTTTTATTTCGTGCGTACGCTCCCGCAGTCGTTCTGTGGGTTTTGTTTTGGGTGAGCCGCTGTATCAGGCAGCTCTGACCTTTCATTTCTAATGGATCTGTCTCGAAAAAGGGCTTCGGTGCTGACCAAACATCACAAGGGCAGAACAATTTCTAGTTCCAGGAGCAACTGAGTTAAAGCAATCCCGGGGGGTTTTAACGCTCTCTCCTTCCACATCGGTTTTGGCCACTGTACCACTGCTGCTCATTTCCTGTGTGCCACCTCCACAAGCGCCTGTAATGAGCGGTCACCCTTCACCTTCAGTGGCTCCTTGCCTCGCCCGAGGGTGCTGTTTGCTGCCCTGGTGCTGTGGGACGGGTCAGAGCTGGCTGGGTGGCGCTGGGGCTGCCGTGGGAGATGAGATGTGGCTTCTGCCGGGTGTGCAGCTTTGCTGGGAGTGTGTATTCACCCGCTCCTGTTGGGACAGGCCCCGGCACCTTTCGCCTAGGCCAGGCAGACAAAAGGCATTCCCTAAGCCAGCTCTTCCATCAGGTGTGCTGCTGCCTGATGCCCTAGGATGATAGCTGTCCTGACCTTTCTTCAGGGCCGAGGCTGATGCAGCGCTGCCTCTGTTTTTACATCTGGTGTCGTAAGCTGACTTTCCCCTCCCAGCTGTGCTTGGGAAGGGCGTTTGCATAGCCAGTACTGTTAATACCTAAAGCTGTATTTGAATGAAGTAACTGGAGAATCTGGATCCCTGAACGCAGCCGGCAGCACGCTGTACTCTGCCGCTCAGCGAGTGCTGTGAATTTCCTTGACTTTCGGTGTCTGCTCGCTGAGTAAACTCTGAATCCCTTTGTTTATGTCAGTAGGCAGGAAGAGATTTAAAAGAACAAAAAAGAGCTGTCAAAACTTCTCTTTTTCCAGCAGAGATCTAACTCAGATCTGTGAATTTCCAAACCAACCTGTTGCCGATTTATCCTTGGTTTATTAGCAGAGGATTTAACCTTGGCAGCTCCCGGTGACACCTGCCATGGTTGTAGCTCTGGAGCTCCAGCTCTGGCCATGCTGACGGGTGGGCAAATCTATCTGGCTGTACCTGTCCTTTATCAGCTGTGCCTCTTGAAAAACTGATTTAGTGGTTTGTCATTTCCTGTAGGTAACTTGGACAATAGTTGTATAAAAGCTGTGAAAAATTTCGAGAGAACAAGATTTTTAAACGTCTTTTTCTCTTCAAGAGCGGATCTTAACTGGATAGAGTGCTTGGAGTAAGTGTCTCTTGAGTGTGTGAATTCCCCTTGCATTCCTTCATCTTTGACATGTAAGAAAATTTTAAGAATGAGAAAGGCCTGACCCATTTTTTTACCACTTCCTCTCATACCACAAAAATTGAAAGAATTTATAACAGCGTTACTTGGTTTTGAGGCATATTTAGGATGGCTTCTGTTTACTGTTAACACTTTTTGAAAGATACTTTTAAAAAATACAATGGTTGTTTTCACACCCCTTCCCACCCTTTTTGGGATTTGTGCATGTGGAAAAGGGAATAATGGGGTGTAAGCTCTGCTTTTATTTTTTTGTTTGTTGGCGGGGTTTTTTGTCTTTACTGCTAAGTTGGTTTACTTTATTCCCTGAGCTCCAGTGTCTACATTCCATTCAAGATACTGGGATGGACAGTCTCAAAGCAGTAAAGGAATTATTTCCTTTCCTATACATTCCTTATTTTCCACTATACTAAATGGGATTTGATTTTTAAAAAAAATTCAGCTGTAGGCTCCCCAAGAGTAATCTCAGCACCTTGAATTCCCCCAGCCACTGATGTAATCAAGGGATGTTCTGCTGGAGGATTGAGAGCGTGTGATCACCCACAGCGCCGGAATTATAAACGTGCACTGCTTGAGACGTGGTGTTTTCTTTGTGACTGGAAGACTAGGGGGTGGTGGTGGGGAAAAGGCAGCTTTACCTTCCTGCCCCCACACATCCTTCCCTCTTTTCTGGGCAGGAAAGCTGAAGTCCTGCAGCTGCTGCCAGGGGAGTGCTGGAGTAGGGCCCTGCACAGAGAGCTGGGTGTGAGGGACTGCCCCTGACACAGCACCAGCTCCCTGTGCCCCACTGCCCTGTCCGAGCCTGCCACAGCCCCACAGCAGCACTGCTGCCACCCTTCCAGAGAGCCAGGACACCCGGTTCCTCCGGGCGTACCACGCTCCTGTGGCTGATGGCTCCACGCTCTCGGTGGTTACGACAAGTTTTCTGCTGGCTTGTTGGTTTCGAACTTTGGGCCTCTCCCTTATTTTTAGCTTTGCTTAACAGAGGGAAAGTTTTTTTTGTGATGTTAAAACATGCCTGAATTTCTGTCTGGCCAGCAAATTCAGCCTTGCATCGGGAAGTTTCAGCAGGCAGTTTCAGGTCAGGTTTGCAGGGCTGTGTGGATTATTTCCATGGGTTGTGTGAACAACAAAGGGCCTCTGGACAGAAGAGAGGAGTCTTGGTCAGACCCTGTGGCTGCAGGTAAAAATCCAGCACCTCCACCTTTTATTAGACAGTGGAGAATCTGCAAGGGCTGAAGCTGCCCAGCCTCTTTCCCCGTGCCTGGAACTGGGGTTTGTGTCAGTTTGTGCTTCCATGTGGCCATTTGTGCAGTGTATTTTTGGAGCAGGGAGCTGCTAGATACATTTCTGTGTTTCTCTGCTCCCCATCTGTTCCTGGAGCCACCTCCTGCTCTAGCTGCCTCAGGAGAAGCTCTATTGCAAGGGAAAATGGCAGTAAAAGCAGGCGTTACCTCCTGTCCTGGTTTAGGGCAAATTTGGGAGGAAACCTCCAAATAAAATCCCTCTGGGAAGCAAACCCAAACGGCCCCTTCCCCAATCAGTCCAGGAAAAAAAATCTCCTTAGAGAGAAGTGGATAAAACTATTTACTCAACAGACAAAGTGCCCACAAGCGTGAAGAACGAATAACATGGAACAGTTAAACCTCTCATTCTGGAGTGAGATGGCAAACGGAGCACATCCTTGCTGTGGGTGTAGCTCAGCTCTCCCAGCCCCTGATCAGCCCCTCCGGCGCTGGAAAATGCCGTCCTGGGCCCCGGTGGGACACAGGTGTGAGATCCGGGGCTCTCTCTGGGTTTCTCAGGCCAGGACAGGTTTAAACAGTCCCAAGAAAAAGAGGGAGGAACAGTCCAGGGAACTTCTCTGCCTCAGCTAGCTAAACTGACTAAAAGCACAGGAGATCTCTGTCCTGCTGTCTGTCCGTGCTGCAGCCAGCGCAGCCCAGGAGCAGGATGCAGAGGAGTCAGAGCAGTTTCTGAAAACAAACCCCACGCTTCTCCTTTCCCTCCTTCGCTCTCAGAACCGGTCAGGAAGGTGCAGAACACAACATCCAACATAAACAGACCAGACAGCTGGGGATACGAGCATCACAAAGTCACCCTGGGGCACATAAAAGTATGGAAAGCAGGGGTGGAACCAGGGTGACATAAGCTTACATCGACTTAATGGAGCAATGGAGTAACAGAACTTCACAGATACTGACGTGTTGCTGCAAGGATCCATAGGAGAGAAGCCTTTCTCACCGTGTAATCCTTTAGTGGTGAGTTCTCCTGGGGCACCACAACTTCAGTATGGCTGAGAGCGGCTAATGTTGTAGGAAAGCGACAGGTGACAGTGTCTCTGTCCCTGTCCCTTGTCTCCTTTCCTGTTGCTCTGCTGGAAAGAGGAATATGGACGTTTTTGCCCATAGATTCAGTCTTGTTGTCTGGAGTGGATCCTAATAAAGCATTACACAAAGACTGCTTCCTCCTGGGGGAAAAAAAAATGCTGACTTCAGTAAATAAATTTATTTCAGACAAACTTGTTCTTAGGGAACTAGATCATGTGCTGGAAGGGGAAGAATAATATTACTACTTTTAGCAGCAGCTGTTAAAAGGAGGATGCTTACTTGACTTGCAGTTAATGGTAAAGCCAACAAACTGTAATTTAAAAAAGAAGAAATAATCTTGAGCTATTCTTGACTATAGAAAGACTGCAATTTATGCTGATTTGTTTGTGTTCACCTCATTGTGAGAATTGTCACTACCTCTTACAGCTGACAGCCCCGTTAAGACACAGAGGAGCAGAAACCTGCTGCCTTGTTCACCTCTCAGAATGAGCGCTCTGCCCTCGTCTTCCGCCTGTGCTGCACTATAGATGGGGTTAGAGAAGCCTTGGTAGGTCTTCCATGGGGATAGTTTCTCCTTTGCTGCCCTAGGAAGCCTTTTAAATTGGTCAGCCTTGCAGCTTTTTCGTGGAATATTCACCTGTCTCGTTTCAGCAGTGCTTAGAGGTGGGCAGTGGGGCGATCTGAGCTGGTGGGGAAGCAGCAGGGGAGCAAGGAGCAGAACGTGAGGCTTTTCTCCCTCTTTGAATGTCTTCAGGTCGGTGTGTACAGGGTAAACAAGGCAGATCCTGATGGGTTTGGAGATACAAAAACAGAGACTTAAATGTGAGCAACCGGTGTGCGAAACAAAAATAATAATTTCAGAGAACAGCCACGGAGCCTTCTTGTGTTTCTGCCAACATCATCTCTGATGAGCTTGGGTTTTATTGGTTCTATTACTGAACATCCCTTCCAGCAAAAAGAAGTTAAGGTGGGGAGATGTTTCTGGAAGCTGGCAACCCATGACAAAGTGTCACCTGTGTATAATAAGTACGAATATATAGTTCAGGATGCGGAGTGTATGGATAAAATCAATGTATGTAACGGAACCATCTTGAGGGGATGGAAAGCCTGGATGCTGACGGTGAATAGCAAAAGGACTGGCTGTTGGTATCAAGGGAAGGATTTTGTCCACCCTTGGTTGCTCTGGGAGGTGTGTTGTGGTGCACATGGGCTGAGCAGGGCCAGAAATCTCACTTCCCTTACAGCCTCAAGCCTTCTTGCTGGTAAATTGAGTAACTTTGACATAGTGAAGCTTTTTATCTTAATGAAATACTCAAAATTGTAGCAGGCCTTCAGGCCTTTGTTCTTCCATTGAATACAATCCCCATAATCAGCTGTAATCAGATTTTTGAGCTTTATTCAGGCAAGTTTTGGCTGACCCAGGCCACGGAAAATTCTTACGACAAAGTGTGCCCTCTTTAAAATGGGAACTCACTGTGCCACGTTGAGCTTTCGGGCTTGATTTTGCTGAACAAGCAATGTGCACATCTGTGTGCTTGGACCTTGTCTGCAGGCAGCAGCTCCAGTGTCACACAACACCTATCCTTCCCTTTGGCTTTGCCAGACAGATACGAGTGCTTCGCTTTCAGAATCCATGGTCATCGCAGCTCTTTCAGAAGCTGTTTGGAAAGGGAGGTTCCATCTTCTCGTGGTGAATGCTGATTAGGATTTCACCTCTTTTTGAATGAGTGTGATAGTAACAATCATACAGTGAACGGAGAAATCTAAATTTAAAGTGTTCCGGGAATTCTTTTCAGTGCTGAATGAAAACAGTTTCATTTAAATATTTCTACCTTTAGGGCACAGGTAGAGAAAGTCTGGCTATTGATATGATATTAAAAAATTCAGAGTATTCTTTTTATAACGTTTTCTAAGACTTACAGCTTTGCAAATAAAACTGTAGTATGTGTCAAGCCGTCCCCCGTGCGGTTTTACTCAGTTCAAATTGATGCCTCAATATCTTCAAGCTTTTATTGCCATCACGTTGCATTTTCCTCACTGTATCCTCATGTGTAAATGGTTTTCCATGTTGGTGCCACCTTCCAGTTTCCAGGTGGCTGATGTGAAAAGGGGAGGAATAACGCAGCATACACAACATACACGTGTACTGTGGGAGTTTAATTTTTTTTTTTTTATCCCATTGCAAGTTCCCAGTCACAGCAAAGAAATTGCAAACAGTTCTCTGTCTCTCACCAGATGTAGCCAGAAGCAGGGAATGATTTTTGAGAGTACTGAAACTAGAAGAGCTTGCAAAGCTATTCAGGCTTACAGTTACTAAAAGTGGTAGTAAAAGTTATTCTTCTTCCTTATGTAAATAGTTCCGTGTCAGTCAGTTTAGCACCTTCCTTTGTTCACAACACACTTGAGAAATTTTGTGCATTTTTTTTTTTCCTATTTAGGTATTTTTTTTACTTGGAGGGTGGAATAAAGTCTTTGCTTTTCCTTCTCCTGGAGCGTGGTCTAATGGTAGAAACAAAAGTCAGAAAATCCTGGTTCTGCACTAGGCTTCCTTTCAACTTCCCTTGTAACCGTGCAGAAAAAAGCATCTTTTTTGCCACTCCCTAATTAGTGTGCACAAATCATCTCTCATCAACTTTCCCACATTTTACATCCACGGTTACTTACGAGCAGGGTTTATGTCTCCTGTTAAAGGCCAGATGGTAGCAGCTCTCTGCTCAGTGCTAATGGTGTAAAACTACGAAATGACACTTCGCTGTGTGGAAATTAAGTGCTAACGATTTCTCTGCGCAAAAATTCTGCGGCCACGCGTCTCCGTTACTAATCCAGCCTTACAAGACCGCTGTGTGATAGAGAAAAATGATCCCTGCTTTATGTCTCAGAGGCTGAGGTACAGAGAAACTGTGCAGCAGGTGCAAGAAACGCTCTCTGTATTGTGTGAGCGCAGATTTATGATAGCAAAGTGCTACAGAACTGAAGAAAAAGCTGCAAGTTGTGCTTTACAAAAAAAGGGTGGCCCTTCCCTTTCTCTTTTTTTTTTTCAATATAAGTGATGTTAATAATGAGCTTACTTACAAGTGTGTTTGGTCAGAGTGAAAACTGGTGAGGTAGAGCAGGAGCAGTGAAGCAAAATACGTGAGAAAAATGGGACAGATAACTCTGGAGAGGAGGTGACCAGTGATCACTGATCTGCAGTTACTGGTTTTTGTTGTGGGGAAGGTTTTTTGTTTGCTTTCTATTTGCTTTTCAAATTGCACATCCAAGGAGTTATGTGTAATTAAGAGTATGTATACGCACTCTCTGGATTAGAATTGCTGATCTATTTTTTTTTTTTCCCCTCTCTGCATTGCTGTAGAATTTATTCTCTAATTTATTTTCTGCTTGGACTTTGCATTATAGCTTCTTCTTTCATATCACGTCTGTAAAATTGGTCCCAAAATGTAATGCTCGTGGAAGAGAGAACGTGAATATTGTGGGGGAGGGAGGAGAGAGACATTTTATTTCCTACTCTTAAAAAAAATGCCAAGAAATCGCAATGCAGTGTGTTTGTTGCTATTACTTTACTTGTTTATTGCTCCAGCATATCTGTCCTGTGACTTATTATAGGAAGAGATAGGGTAGCACATGAGACATTTGAAATATTTATGAGGTTAAACAGCCAGAATGGCTCAGAGTTTGGTCAGAAGCAGAGTTTATTTTTGCCTCTTGACTCTCTGGAGAGACGCAAACCCCCATCACCATTCAGAATCTGGTTTGTGGCTGATTCTTGAAGACCAGGATTGTACAGAAATTAAATACTTCAAAGGCAGAAGAAAAACATAGGTGTTTGTATGTTTGGTGCTGTTAATAATGTGAAGTTGGCCTTGTATGACCTTTATTTTCCTGATTTTTTTTTTTTTTCCTCTTTGACTGGACTCCTTTTTTCTTTGCATTGTTTCATTGCCTGGCCTTCCATCTGAATGCTCCAGAAGAAAATATGTAAAAATTTTGCAGGCTTCAACTTTTGAGCCTTGTTTGTTTTGAAGATGAAAAGTGCATTTTGTGTAAAATACGCTGAAATATGTGGAAAATCTTATTTTGCAGAATCCGAGGAGTTTGTGTGCCCACGCATCTCTATTGTCCCTGTTGATGATTCTGCACATAGCTGGTTTTACCCCGCCCAGTGCTCTGTGTGAACTCTGCGCAGCTAAAATTGATTCTCGCTCCCTTGATGGTTAGTTTGCAGAGTGGATTTTATTCATTTGGCTTCTTTGACCTTAACTAGGCAAATGTATTAAAACTCCTATTTGAAACGGAATAATTTGCAGCAACTTGCCGTAATTTCATTTACTGTAATGCCCTTCTAAGAGCTTGAAATTAAGATTTTTCCTCCCGTTTATCCTTGCTTAGTGCTAGATTCTGCAGCCCTTCATCTGGTAGGAGGTGTGTGCCTTTCACTGTGAGGATGCTGTTCCTCACTTGGCACCACGAGGTGTTGCAGTAGGTTTGGGAGGCTTTGTCTTTTACTTTCTGTGGACGCCTCTCATCCCTTTGCTGGACTAAGAATATATTTTCCTCCAGAAACCAGTCTAGCTTCCCTTTTTATTCACCTTTCTGCTTCCAAGGAGAACCGCTTTACACACCAGACACATTTGTATTTACAGATAAAAAGTTTTTGAATTCGAGTAAAATTGAAATCTAGGGTGAGACAAAATACTTAATCTTTTAAGCTGCACGCACTGTGGGATGGAGTGGCTCTGTCCGTTTATCCCTTTGCCTCGTTTAATGGTACAAGACTGGAATCCAGCCTGAAAGACATCAAATCCACATAATGAAAAATCTGGCCAGCACCCAGGTGT
Source organism: Hirundo rustica (assembly GCF_015227805.2). Classification (NCBI taxonomy): domain Eukaryota; kingdom Metazoa; phylum Chordata; class Aves; order Passeriformes; family Hirundinidae; genus Hirundo; species Hirundo rustica. The sequence continues at coordinate 1,703,271 of NC_053452.1, forward strand.
CTTCTGTGGCTGAGGATGTTGCTTTACAGCCACCCCACGGTACAGCCCTTCAGCCGTGTGAAGAAGCCAGCAGACTAAAACACACCCAGGCATTTCACAATGGCATGGAAAAGGTACAGGTTCTGTCTGTTTGAAGCTGAGATAAAATACCAACCGTGACAGCCCAGGAAGAAGAGAGAAGGCAGCGCAGTGACCGAGGTAGCGGCTGGCTTTTGTCTTGGTCTGCAGTTAAACAATTGACCTGGGAGGAGTTGGTGTTTGTGTCTTCACTGGGAGTGTAAGTAAGGACAGGACGGCGTTCATTTTTAGCAGCTTAAACCTCAACAATTCCGGGTGTGTGAAGGACCTCGAGGAGCTTCCTCCTGGCGGTTGTTAGTAACCAGAGTGGGTACAGCCTGGTGTACTGCAAAAAAAAAAGTGTAGGGCTGTGGGAGAACGGACAGAGACGGTGCTGAAGGCAATCTTGGCCCTGATACATTGCAGCTGTGTTGATTACCAAAGAGTGGGAGCGGCTGTGGGTGATTAAAGGTGAGTTAGGGGATGCAGTGGTCGGTCAGTGCTGCGAGGAGCCAGGGACAGAGAGCTGGAGGTGCGGAGAGAAAGAGCCAGAGCTGCGTGGAGAGCTCATGGAACTGCAACATAGCAAAGGCATGGAAGGCTTTTTAATTAACGTGGGACTGCAGTGCAGAGAAGGTGTTTTAGGTAACGAGGTACTGATGCTGGAGGCCCCCGGAATGTTTTCAAAGAAGCACTCTTGAGTGCTGTGGCCACCTCGATGATGACAAATGGTGACCACCACTCAATCCACTACTCAGTTCTTTCTGTGGAGGTGCTGGGGCACAGGGCTGCCAGGCTTTGTTGGTGGGAGTGCCTGGCTTGAGTGAAAGCTAGTTGTAACAGAAAAATATTTGATAGGAAGATCATTTTAAAAACCCGTCTGGCTGAAAGGTGCTATTTGTTTGTGTGTTTTCAGCATCAGCAAGAATTCAGCTGTAATGTGGGTATTGTGGGTTTGCTTTTTTTTGGCTGAAAACCGTGCTTAAAGCAGTCAGAATGAATATGCTGTTACTTTCCAGTTTAGCTGATCTTGAATAGCTAAAATACAATTCAAATTGCTGCTAGGCATCCTACAAGCAAAATCTGTCTGGGTCCTTAATTGTTGCTGTTCTTAGGGGATTTTTGGATCTTGGAACAGCAAAGTGTGAAGTTTGTATTCCAAAAACTTTTTGGTTTTTAAAAGCTGTGAGTTGTTGGTTTTGTTGTTTTGGTTTTTTTTTTTTAATGTTTCAAAATAGAAATAGAGCTCTTTCAGTTAGGTTGTTTCTTTTTTTTCCTCATTTTTTGTTTTCGGATTATTTTTACCATATCAAGCCCCCAACGTTAGCAGGATGTTTTGCTTTGTCTGAAGTATCCATGAGTAAACATACTTTTTTTTCTTAGCCAATACTTGCTGCTGGATATAAGCCATGGGTGTCGCTTTGAGGGCATTAATTTAAAAGACTCTGGTCAGTTTTTACTTCCTAAAAATGATACAAATGTTTAAGCTTCTGGGTGTACAAAGAACTGTTGAGCTGTAAGTGGAAATAATCTGTGTTGTTTTTGAGATTGAGTTCTGTAATCAGAAGTGGCAACTTCTGTTTCAGGGGACAGCTTGGAAGCAGTGTAACAACTTAAACAGATTGAGCTAGAAGAGGAAGAATCATTCTAATTCTTGGAACAGTTATTTAGCTGCAAATACTGTTCGAATAATTTCACTTCTTATGTCCATACCTGCACCTTAAAACAGCTCTTGGAATGTCACCAGCATGAAGCGGGGCATCTCATGAGAAATGATCATGGCAGTTTCCAGTTCCCTGGAAACCACATAGGAAAATTTTGGAAATCTAGTAATTTTTTTCGTTAACACGCAAGAAAATCATAGCTTTGATGTTGACACCCATCTACATATCTACTGCTGCTAAATTTGCCACGTTGGCTCCTTCTCAGTTCTTACATTTTGATGGTCTCACTAAGCTTGGAGAAGATGAGGTCAGTTGAGGCTCTGGGGTTTTTTTCTGTTTTGCTGGGTGTGTGAATGTGTGATTTTGGTTGGGACCCGGGTTTCAGTGCGAGGTTCTTGTGTTTCTCTGTGGTGTTTCGAGGCTGTGGCTGCTTCAGAGATTTGCAGTAGCTGGTGCCTTATTAATTTGCAAAAGCAAAAGGAGGCTGCTGACTGATGAGGAGGCTTTAATTGGGGAGCTCCCTCTGCATAAGCCAGGAGTGCCTATGTCTCAAAATAAATATGGATTAATTTAGGGCCCAGTAGAGTAATAAAAAACTAAATATGAGTTTGTATCACGCCAGCCCTTCCACACTGCTCCTATGGCACCGACCAGTATACCTCACTTTTCTGAATGCTTGTGTTAGGCTGCAGTCTTCTGTGGGATTCTGTGTAACTCCAGAGTTTGTGCTCTTTTCAAGCATTAATTCAAGCTTTTCAACCTTACAAGTATCAGAGGCGTGTCTTAGTGCTCATTTGGTTTTTGTAGGTATCAGCCTTTTTTTTTTCTTTTTTTTTTTTTTTCCTATCTTGTTTAGCCATCTCAGTTCCATAATCTGGGTGCCTGAGATGGTGATAGGAATTTTGTCTTCCAGACAAACTCTGTGGATTGGTACCATTCCGCCCATGCTGCCCGCTCAGCAGCTTTTAGTATGCTCACAATTTCTGTGCATCTTCAAATGGTAGAAGTTGCTTTGTGTAATCTAAAACGTGCTCTTAGGTAACAAAAACAAACACAACCCTGGCGCTGTTGGTTTGGAAGGGACCTCTAAAAGAATCTTAAAAAGGAGGGGCCAGATTCTTCTGCTCCTGCTTTGCAGAACTGTGAATCTCCTTTGGGATGTGTCCATGGTAGCAAGCAGAGGAGGAGGAGGATGGAGGCATCAATGCACTGTAGCTTCTGAAACTTGCTTTGTCCGAGTCTTGATGCGGACGTTAGAATTTCTGTGCAACAGGAGTGTAAACCTTTGTTCGTTTATCTGTGTGTAAATGTCAAACTTGCTCAGGCAGTAAGAACAGCAGAGATCATCCTTCTCTTTAATTGCTCATGGTAGGCTATGCAGAATTTCCTAAATATTTTAGACAAATTGGAGAAGGAAACGTCTGTTGTGAGTAGTTGATGGTCCTGGAACTGTGGATTTGGTGCAAGATACAATTTTTGGTTCTGCAGGAATGACAGTAAAATAATTTCTAATCTGTTTTTTGCAGACTGAAAAGCAGTAAAACCTTCTGTTTGCGTGCTATTTGACACAGAAATTGTGCGTGAGGGAATAGGTTCTGATTAAAACTGACAATGGTGTGCTAAAAAGTCTCTTACTTTTTTTTTTTTAGTACTAAAAGGTCATTTATATGGGCAGTTTTGATGGGTTGGAACTGTGTTTCAGGCAGCATTTGTCAGTCAAAGAGTTTAATTTTAGTTATTTTTAAAATACTTTTTATAATGAGATTGCACCTAACTTAAGTGCTTCAAAATAAGAAGGATTAACACTCAATTGGACATCCTCAGTAATGCATGTGCATTATTGTATAGATTATTTTTGGTCTATAGGTAGAGGTATGAGTAGGGCTAAAATCAAAGGGAGGGTTAATGTTGCTCAATGTCTTGAAATTTCCTGGGTGCTGTATAGTCAGTGAGGACAGGAGATGGAATTCGAATTCAGAATTCCTTGCTCAGTTTGCCGAAACTGTTCCTGGATTCCTGTTACCGATCTGTTTTATGGCACAGTGACCCCAGAGAGTGACGCCGGTGTCTGCTGAGGAGGTGCTGGGGGCTGCGTTTGCCTTCCAGGGCAGGGAGATGCTCGGGCTCTTCACCTTCTCAGACCAGCTTTGAAATGCACTGCTATGGTGAAACAGCAGTTTTATTTTTTGGTTTTTGGGGTTTTTTTTCTGGCTATTTTGTGTTTATTCACGTGGCAGTTGTCAGGCCCCAGCTCTGCAGGGAAGGAAGGGGATCAGCACAGCGGGTTCACAGCAGGTCAGGCCCCAGCCCACTGTGCAGGCAGGTTTGTGTAGTTCCTCCTCCTGCTCTGCCCTGCTCAGGAGGAGCAACCTACCAACTTGAAACAGAAAGCTTTTTGTTTGTTTGTTTGTTTTGCTTAAAAAAACCCATTTAAAATTTTTTATTGTTGAAATGTAGACGAAATATTCTGACGAAGGAGCCTAAAAAGGAAAATCGGGCATCTGAAAAAGGTTTGGCTCATGGCAGCTCCTTCCTGTGAACTTTCCACTGTACAGCGACACTTCCCATTCGAGGTTTGTCTGAACGGCCCTGTTAACCTGTGCTCCTCCCTGCCAGTCAGCCTGGACTGGGAGGCTGGTGTCACAAGCAAGCTTTCCTGGAGCAGCTCCTGGTTTTTTTAGGCATCATTTGTTGTTTGTAGAGTGCTGGGTGGTGTTAGCGAGCTCTGGTGTCGGTAGGCTGTGTGGGTACACGTGTGGACTGAGCGTCGCTGGAGTAAATGTCTGCCCAAGAGCGAGATGAGGAACCCACTGAGCCCTTTTTGTGCTCAACCCCTCCTGGTGACGGCAGGGCTAAATCGGACCAGGCAAAGAAAGCTTCCACGTGGAGAGCGGCTGGATGGGACCTAAAACTCAGGGACTAGTCAAGGCATCTTTGTGCTACTGCCAAAAGGATGGTGAAGAACGCGATTTCTGACAACTGGGGTCAGTTCGTGTGTTCTGCAACGTAAAATTCTGTTGCAAAAAACTTTCAGACTTTGCTACACCATTCTGCAATTTCTCCTGCTGCAATTACTCTTTGAAAAATGAAGTGAAGTCTGCCCTTGTCACTTTTTTCTAAATAATAGATGAACTTGGGTTTTGTTTAATTCAGCTCGTCCTGCAACTTCATTTGTGTTTGGTTTGAGAAATTCAAGTAATCAGCAGTGCATACTACACATTCCACTCTCAGCCTTGCAAATAGATGCTGTGCAGGTTCACTAGGTCTGACCTAAAATAGGTCAGTGTCTTGCTTTTTACCCATTTTGTATAAACCAAAGCCAGACCAGAGCTCCTTTTGAAAAGCAAAGCGTAATCTTGAGATGTAGGTCTCGTAGAGGCCAGTCTGTTTAGCAGCAGATGTATTAGAGAAGCTCAAATTCGCAGGGGGAATTCTGGTCTTTCAACGGGTTTGTGTAGTCTTGAAAAAAATCTGTGGAGACCTCTGGTGGGAAGAAATGGAGGAGTTTTCTGTGTCAAAGTGACGGATGGATCCACAGCGGTGACGTCCTCTCACCTTCCTTGTTTTAATGATTTCTCCTTTGAAATTTCCCAGGCTTGCTAAAACTGCTGAATGGTTTTTAATGATGGAAGAACAAACTTTGCCTTATTTTAGGGGTTTGATGCATAGACCATGAGAAGTTGTATTGAGAGAATGCTCCAACAGTTGGACGTAACTCTGTGGGATGGCACAGGCCTTACCCAGGAGCCTTTAACCTCCACCATGGAAGTTAAGGTGAGGTGGGGAAGAAGACCCCAAACCCTTTCCCGAAGTGTGTGTTTCAGCTGTGATTGCTTCATCTGGTAATTATCTCAGAGGGCTTTCACCTGCACTGTGTTTTATTCTCCTTGGTGTCTCTGGCTTTTGCCATCGGTGCTGTACCTGCACTCAGCGAGGAGGGTTCATTTGGCAAACGCATCGATGTTTGACATCATTCCTACACTGTCTCTGGGCCTGTTTAAAGCATTGGCAGTATTTGACTGCACTTGCTGCAGTTGTAGGCAGCTGTGAAATTTCATTGATCGTGGAGAAGAGGAAAATCTGAGAGGGGGGAAATCCTCAGCACAAGGCTGTGGCCTGATTGGTTCCTTGGCTAATGGCATTACGCAGCAATAGCGCAGGACCTAGTGCAGACAACTGCGCTGCAAAGAGTGCTTTCCAAAGTAATTAGCTGTAAAATGAGGAAAAGCAGCGTTCATCCCAAATTAATGGTGCTATAGAACCAACCACATTTATTTTTAAGGGACCATTAGAGAGCCTTGCTGGCGTTTCAGCGGTCGTGTGGAAAGCTGTGTGCTGGTGGGGCGGGAGGATTGGTCCCTAATGGAAATCTGCATGGCATTCAGGGATGCACAATGCAGAAGGGACAAAAGGTTATTTTAAAAAAAAAAAAAAAATTCTTATCAGAAGTACTTTGACAATCGTCCTCAAGTAATTATTTTTATCCTTCAATAGGTGCGTCTGCGTGCTATTGTGCTAACGCTGCTGCTTCTCTTATTAATTATACTCTTTTTAAGTTTGCTTCGCAAGAGTAATCGAGCAGACTGTACTAATGAATGCAGTTCGAATCAAACATAGTAAAAATAAAACAGCTCAACTGAAAAAGAAAGGAAAGGAGAGGGGAAGGCAAAACCCAACGCTTAGGCAGTTAGGTGCCAAAACAAGTGTGTGAGGCTGTACTGTGAGGGGTACATACAAAAAAGGTATCTTCCACTTTTTAGGCACTTAGCAATTATTGAGTGTTATAAATTGTGGTGGTACCTTGCTGCTAAGAAATCCTGTTACCTGCTTTCCCACCCTTCGCCAAAAGGTTGTTCATCGTAGGTCTCGCTGTTGGCTTTGGTGGTCTGAATTAAAGTTAAGTGCGTTTGCATTTCTTTCCAACAACAGATTCTAACCTCAAGTCTTCTGCAGCTTTTTGTAATTGAACAGTAATTTTAGTGGAGAAGGATGTCCTGGGTAATGTTATCAGCTTCTGCTGAAAGGTTTACAAAACAAGAGTTCGCAGGAGACTGATACCTTTCACATCCTTCTTCTACAAGTGATGTTTGGAGAGTTCTGTCATCAAAATATTGTGCCAAACACTTCCTAGAATGGTCAAACCAACCCGCAGATGACCTTGGATCTTGCACAACCTCCTTTCAGTCAGTAACATTTGTAGTGTATCAAGTGCTGATTGGATGAGGTTTTTTCCCAGTATGCAGAATGGTTTTATTACATTATTTAATGGTTGTGGATATGGCAAAGTTTGATTCCAGTATTTTTTTTTTTTTAATTGGTTGTTTCAATGGGGAAATGGAAGGTACCAGAATCATGAACTTCCATCTGATAGGAAAAGCTGGCTTGGTTTTGAATTATAAGTGTTTTATAAATCTGTATTTTGGATCCCATTTTAATTGTTTAGCGTGCAGGGTAGAGATGGATCTCTTTTTCTGAACCACAAGCGTTGAAATCAATCTTCCCTGCTTCTTTGCTGAGTTCTTCTTGTAAATAATAAAATAACTTTGCTACTCTGAATCGCCTTTCTTCAGGAACAGGTTTTTGTGAACCACACAATAATAAATACAGATTTATGGTAAGGTTTATGAAATACAATCTTTTGGATCCAAGCTGGATCCTTCAGCCCCTGCATCCATGCTCATCCTAGTGCTGATGGCTTCCTTTAGCTCCCCTTTCCAGGGAGGTGCTGCTGCTTTGGCAGTGCTGCCGTGGTGGGAAATGCACAGCATTAAACACTCCTGCTGAAAGGTCAGTGGTGTTGACCTGATAGAACTGATGCAATTACTTAGTGGGGACATGTAGTGTCCAGCTAAAACCCCGTTCTCTTTCCCTGCTCCAAATCCATTGGCTTAAGGTTAGCAGCGTGCTATTCCTTGCTTTAGGCATACTGGCTTTGCTGAATGAGTGACTGACTGAAAGCTGGTGGGTTTAAAGAAATGAGAAATGTCTTTTGCGCAGCGCAGGAAATTAATTTTTATTTTTAATTTTTTTTTTTTTTTATCACTGACCATTAACGTTTGTTCAGCTTGCATCATTGTAGATTTTGTATTTAGAATGATATCAAAGTTCAATCGGTAAGCTTATAAAGGATACCAAAACTGGTCTCCAGACCAATTCTTCAGAAGTGATTTTATTTGCTCTGGTTATTGACTAATGAGCAGCTGAGGTTTATGATATTGAAGGAGGGGGATAAGTCTGAAGTAGGAAATACTGCCTAATGCTTTCAATTAGCAGCGTGCATTATGTGATATCGGCCATTTCCTAGCACTGAGATATCATTAATAACCTTGAATACAAATTTGCTGATTAAAGTATGAGCTGGGCTTTTTCTTCTGCAAGTATATTGGCATAGGAGAGCAATGAACAGATTGTGGTAGGAAAGGTTGCTCTTGGTTTTGTTAGTCAAACAGTTCTGTGAAGATATTTTAGAATTGTTGGTTTTGTGACTTCCTTGAAGAACATCCCTTAGAAGAACTGCCGTGCTTTTTGTTAGGTTTCAGTGAAGCTGAACAGAGTGGGGATACTTGTCCTTTGGGATATTTTCTTCCCTTCCCATCCTATTCTATTTTGCTAAATTTTTTGTCTCCATATTGTGATGACCTTCCTTGTGGGTGTTGTGGGGTTTTTTTGTTTGTTTTTTTTCTGGTAAAGTACCTCTGGATGTGGGTTTCTCTCATACTTGAAGGTGAAGGAGCAAATTGTGCTCAGTACTTAATAAATAAATGTACTGGTGAGAGAAGTGAGGGGAGCAAATGGTACTCCTGCTCTTCCATCAGCGTGGCTTGGTCCTTTAATTGGCTTCTTCATATTGGTGCATTTCTGTGTATTCCTGGCAGAGGGAGTTCCTCAGGGCTGGGAAATGTTGCTGGCATGGGTTTGGGTTGCTTTGCTTGGGGGTGTGTTGTTTTTCCCTGGTGGCACAAATGCAGTTCCCATCAAAGCCAAAGATGAGAACCCACCACCGAGTGAGCGAAGAGCTTTGAAGTCCAACAGGATGAGCTCATTGCCAAGCAAGATTTTGCAGAAGCTGTCAGCAGAGTCAGCCTGCAATTTAAGTTGCCTAAACAAGCCACAGGAATGAATTTGCAGTTTAAAATAAAGCAGATTATTTCACTTTCAATTTAAAAAAAAAGCCTGTGTGCTCATTTCCTTTGCAGGATCTGCCTTTAGCTCGGTCTTTTGGGAGAGCTTTAGTTCTGGTGGGGTTTAAATGTGAATCATGGGTGAGGTATTGTTTGTATTGTAATTTACAGCAATGATCAACAGCTCAATGGAAAAATATGTATGAAAGGAAATATGATTATTAAACCAGTTGGGGTTTCATTTGAAAAGTTTGTTATTAAGTAGATAGTCTCCCTGTGATGAAATAGCAGTGGGAACACTGCCTTGACTCAGAATATTTGTGGGGGGGATTTTGGGTGCATCTTTTAATCATTATTTGGATGTATTGTGTCTTGGCTTTTTCTTGATTACACCCATTTTCCCTCCTATGATTTGTTTTGGTGTTGGCTTTAGAAATGCAAGGATTCTTACACCGGTGTCTCAAAAATCTGAGCAGCATTTTTTTTTTTTTTTCCCCCAGGCAGAGTTACATATGCAGGTTTAGTACTTTTAAGCAGAGATGTGAATTGAAAATCGTTTGTGGGTGGATTTGCAGCTGGGCTTCGTGATGGAATTGAGGTCATCAGGCAGAAAACAAAGCTGGAATGGTGTCAGGAGTCTGCACAAGAGGGTCGTAGGACTGGAAGTGGGAGCAGAAGCGTGGTCATCATGTCATGGGAAGTGTGTCACGGGGGGAGGATGGGAAGTCTGGAAGTTAAGTCAGTCATCAAAAATCACAGGCACAACTATCAAACTAATAAGGTAGATAAGGTACAGGTAAACTATTAACCGATAAATAGCTCCTAAGAAATGTAAAGAGGAAATAATTTGTACTGGAAGGGTCATTTATTGAGGTTTCCATCTGCATTCATGGTAAATACCAGATGAGGAATTGCTTGGGAAACCATGCTCATTTTCAGTATATTTGTCCTTTGGAGTATAAGCTGAGGAAGTGCTGATTTACCTGTCATTGTCCAAGGAGATTTTGAGGAGTAATATAGGACTTGGTTTTCCTGTTGAGTTACTCAGGTAGAAAAATAAGGGTGTAAGAAGAAGTGAAATTACCTGCTTTCTTGGCTACTTAGAAGTAACTTTTCAATATGTCTGCGTAGAAATTCAAGCTAGAATTTGCAATAATGTTTATTTTGGGTGCTGGAATGTTTCCAAGGTGTCTGTATAGAGTCTGGATCCTGTTCTCTGCCCCATGGAAGAGTTTCTGCTCAGGTGTGCTGCTGTCTCTGGGGAGATGTCCACAGGCAAGGAGAGCAGGAGGACAATGATGACATTTCTGTGTGGACTGGAGGACAACCTTTCTCTATAAATACCCATTATTTTTTTCCTGTTAAATGACTGATGCTGAGAGTGGTTTTTAGATGAGCTATTTTTAAGAGAGCACGTTATCCACTAAGGATGTCATTACCTGTTGCAAGAGTTTTAATAGAAACTGTTTTCATATTTATCTTATTGTATATTAAGCTGTTTCTTCCTTATCTTCAACAGGCAGCCAGATAAACTAGTGGTGGTTTGGACAAGAAGAAGCAGAAGAAAATCTTCTAAGGTTAGTTGATTCTTTAATAAGCCCCGACTTGAGTGACAAACAGCATCAGTGGTTTAAGGAGCTGGTTTTTTGAATGTGGGGAGGAGCCAAATAAATAAATGAGAAGTATATTAGTTGTTGACTTTTCTTTTGAACTCAGTTTATCCATAAAGTTCAGAAGAAACTGCTGTTGATGTCACTGCTAATTTATGGGAACTCTTAACTCTGATTTCAGCTTTGGTTATTTGTTTAGCAGAACTGTATCACCATCAGTTCAATTCAGTTATTAATTGCTAGAGCTAATTAGAAAGGAGAATTGGTTTCTTTACAACAAGTGCATTAAAAAAAAAAAAACTAATGGAAAAAAAAAAAGTAATAAAGAATCTGACATCCCTGCAGTAGGCAGATAAAGCCTGAATAAGAGGCTATTCCACAACCTGAAATGCTACAAATCAAAAAGAATAAAAGCAGGGTCTTTCAGCCCAGCAGTGCGTCTTTGAAGTGAATATTTACATTTTTCTTCTGCAAACACTGTGGGCAAACCTGTGAATTTGTGTTTCATGACCAGTAACTTGATAGCCTGAGAAATGGGAAGCTCTGAGTGAAGTCTCTCCAGTGTCTGGACACTGATAAAGTTTGTCTTTCATGGGGACAAGAGTGCTTGCTGTTTTCCTCCCTTCCCAGGAGCATCTCCTCTTTGAGATGATTTGGTCTTAACTTGCTTATTCCCTCTCCCCGTGCTGTGGCCTCTTAGCCTGGTTGGATTTATGGCAGATGATCTTGTCAGAGAGGAAATTTTGGAACTTATGATAGCTCTTTGACATGTCAGTGAAAAATCAGATGGTCTAAGCTTCTTTTTCCTTTTTCTTGTGTGTATTCGTGTAACACAAAATGATGTTTTAAAGAACTCTGTAATAGTGGAGGGAGGGCATCCATGACAGGGAAAATATCTTGAAATTATTGTGATGAAGAACTTGTGTATCACATTTTCTAAATATTTATTTTTCTGCCCTGCTCAGGAGAGACTTCAGGTTTATTTTTTTTACTGGTACTTCTCATTTCCTGACTCTCATGCGTATTTGTTGTGTTTTGTCTTTTAACTTGAGGTATAAGCTGTTCTAATCTGTTTTAGACAAAGACTAAAGGTTCCTGACTGCACAACTAAATGCAGTGCATCCAAAATTCAGCAAATGACAGGATTTTCTGGCATTAGCTCAGCCTTTTGGGCTTGAAGTTTTTTTCAGCTGGGCCATAAAGTTCCATGTGTCCTCACTTCAGGTCACCAGGCAGTAGAAGCAACTCTTGGATAAACTGGCAGATTTAAACCTGAGACTCAGAAAAGCTTTTGGCTGACTAAGTCACGTTTAGTAAGATCCCACAAAGGTACTTTGAGAGAGGCTGAGTGGCCCTGGAACCTGGGCAGAGCATAGAGTTAATTTTAAAGCTAAGGTAGTCGATGTGACTTGAGCTGTTTGGGTCAAAAACTGTAGATCAATAAATGTTCTCAATCTCTTAGTCATCCTGCCAGTAAAATACTTTATTCAACAGGCTTGTTTCATCTAATTGCTTTATTGGAAGCAAGTCAAATGGATATTTCCTCTTATTTTATTTTTGGTGGACACTGGGTTCAGTGAGTACAAAGCATTAATAATTGTCTATGTTTTTCAGCTTCTTGAGAGGGAGGAAGGGAGGGATGAGGTTTTAGCTTACTGTAAAGATGCCGTGAAGATTTTTTTGGAGGTTATGTTTTCTGAACTTTTCAGATCATTACAGTTAATGAGGGCTATCACCAGCAGATAGTTCCCAAACTCACAAACGTGGCCCTTTGGATGCTCTCCAGTAGCTCTGTGTCTCTTTTGTACTGGGAGAGTACAAGAGATGTGTTAAACAAAAATGTCGTGCAACTGGAGGATGGAGCTATGGGTGTGCTCTGGGATGCCTGCTCTGTTATAATTTTAAAATGCCATTCAGCTGAAAGCTGAGTTCTTGATGTCCTTTGAAGCCCTTGTTTTTGTGGGTTTTCATGATTTTGATATGCTTTCTACCCCACCTACTCTTTTCCAAATAAACTACACTGTTCCCTTCATTAAAAGAAATGATGAGAGTCATCATGTGCAGGAGTCTGAATATTTTTCTTCTTACTGTGGGAAACATAGAATAGGAGCTGTAGATATGTTTAATTACAGTAAGTTTCAAAGTGTTGCAAATGAAAAGCAAACAGTCATTTTGAAAGAGCATATAAATAGCAGTCTGATGGGTGGATGGATACAAGACCATAAATATATCCAGCAGTTACTGACCTTAATGCAGATTTAAGTTACTTACAGTTCTATTTTGGGACCTGCTCTCCACGGGCAAGTCTAATTTGAAATGTATTTCCTGAGGTGTGCGCTTGGGCACCTCCATCGTGTGTGCCAGGAGTTTACATAAAATGATGATTTGCAGTTTTGCCCTGCTTGGCAGGATTACTGTGCAGTCCTGGAACCACAATGAGCTTTCAGCTTGGGGAGGGTGGGAGTTGCCTGTCTGCTGGTGCAAATGATGTCTGTTTGCAAAATCAGGCACACTGATGCTGTTCAGCATCCGTGGTTTACAGAAGGTGCAGCTTGTAGCCACAGACTTGTTTAGCTCTTACTCAGTACCCTGGCACACTGGAAAGTTACCTGCCCAGGTTTTCAGGCCCTTGGCTTTTTTTTTTTTTTTTTTTTTTTTTTGAGTGGTAGTATCTTTGCTCTAGTGTAGAGCAAGGGGGAAAACGTGTTGAAAATAGCTTTACCTTCATTTCACTGAGATGCTCTGAAATTTCCAGGCTTTGAACTAAGAAATTTCAATTTGAAAATAGTTGTTACCAGGATGTCAAGGAGGTACTTTCTACTGTTCCTGTGAACATGCAGAGGCTTATGGTTGAATTGTACACCTATGAAGAATCAAATTTGCACTTGCTTCTGAGAGCCTGACAGAATTATTCTTCAAAGATTCTTTTTTGTATCAAAGCTGAAAGAAGGTGCCTTGCCTGTGATTTCAGCACTTCTCTTGCAGGTTTATCAAAAACTGTTTAAACACAAAGGAGAAGGAGCAATGCTGAGAAGAGGGAAAGAACTCGAGCAGTGAGAAGTAAGAGCCAGGAGAGGCAGAGGGGCAGGGAGTGAAAGGAATCCCTTGTACACAACAGCAACCTGGCCAACATTTTTCCAAGGTTCTGCCATCAATAAAGCAGCAGCTCTGGGTCACCTCTTTTGCTGTTCTCACAAACTGTAGCCTTTTCTGGCTGCTTTATTGCCCAGTGCCAGCCCTGCCTGTCCCTGCCAGGCTGGAGTTCCAAAGGCATCCTGTGGCTGGCTGGGACCAGCACAGCTCAATAATGCCACTCCTGAGGCTTCTCAGTTTTTTAGTAAAGTTAGGAGATCGTGCTGTGATTGTAATCTCTGAGGTCATTAAGGTAATTGCCTTGTGGTGATGTTTTGAGGTGCAGTGATGGTTGTCCCAGAAAACGGCGAGAAAAATAACTCTGCCTTCAGGTTTTTTTGTTTGCCTGGGCTTTGATTTTTTTATTTGATTGGTTTTCTTTCCTAATAAGAAACCATATGGGTGATAGGTGACGTGAGAAACTGAAGAGAAGGGGAAGAGGCTCTTTATCTGAGCATCATCTGCTGTGGATGGTGAACAAGGCAAGATCTGGTGACCGAAATAGCACGAATCATTTATTTAACGCATCGTGGATGTCATGAACGTGTGTGTGTGTGTGAAATTCAGCTTGAAGGGGTAGGCCAGTCCTAGAGAACCTGTGGTGGAGATGAGTTTTCGCTCGTTCCCCAAGCCTGGCAGCCTTTCTGTAGCTCTTTAGCAGAAATACACGCATGCACAGCGACAGTCGTAGCGCGCGTGCCGGCGAATTGAAGACATTCATGGGAAGACCTGTGGGAATCCGCTGGTTTCCTTGTCTGCTCTAAAGGGGCACTGACAGCAACGTCTTGATCAAAGGCTGCCTGGAGTTTCCAGGGCTTTGAACATCCTGCTTTGGCACGTGCTGGGTTTTTTTGGGCTGAGTCCCAAGGCGTGAGTGTGAGTGGAGCGTTGTTCTGGTGCCCAGCCTTTTTGAACTGGTGGGCCAAGCACGGGGATTTCAAGATGATCCTGGGGAGGATGCAAGCTGTAGTCTGGAGTGTTGGCTTTTAATTTGTCTCCCTTTGTGACACTGAACCGTGGTACAGAAGGACAAGAAGAAGCCATTCACAAACTGCTGGTTTCCTCTGGTGTGAGGGGATTGGCAGCTTTTCCCTGCCCATTCTTTTTCCTGTACGTCCATTATCAGCCATATACAACTCTGGTGAGTGATTTTGGTGGGATGCATCACATGGAGCAAACCCTTGGTGTTCTGATGTTCCAAAGCCACACCGCTGGCACGGAGGCACCAGATGAAGGATCTGGCTGCTTAATGTCGGCTCTTCCTCTCCAGGTGTTTGTTGGATTTTTTTTTTTTCTTTTTTTTTTTTGTTTGGTTTGTTTTTCTGCCTGGACAACACTGTGAAAGAGAGATTATCCTTACAAGCTGAGCTGCCCTAAGCACTGCTGGAGCCAGCTGAGCTCCTGCTTGCTTCTCGTGCCCTGAGTAGCCTGTCACACAGATGAACAGCAGAGCTGGCCTGATCACAGGCAGCTGGCAAAAATTTTATAAGGAAAAGCAAGTCAGCAGTTTGCTGGCTCACAAAAGATCCACTCTTGTGGCTGCAGGTGAGGAATAATCGTAGGTCTGTTTCAGATGAGTTTTGCTTTCAAAACCCAATATTGACAGCTTGGCAATAAGAACAAATTTTTTATTCATAAATATAAGCTGTTCCATAATTTGCAGCAGGCTCAAAATATTACGGTCAGCTCTAGTATCTTAGGGAAAAGTAACACGAAATTATCCTGCACAGCAGGATGAGGCAAGGTGGTAGTGAAGAAAAGCAGAAGAGAGATGAAGCATCTGAAAGGGCAGGTATATTTAGTAATAATGTGGTCTCAAGGCTGTCACTGCAGTTCAAGCACAGCAAAACAGCAGCGATGTTCACGTCACGGGTGGTGGATTGCAAAGCTGGCTGCCCGGGTTGCTTTAAAGAGAAAAATGAACCTCAAAACCGGATAGCCTGAAGTGCCCTTGCAAGTCTGTAGGCTCATCTTTAAGAGATTTCCTCCTCTCCCAGCCGTCAGCTTTGTGCCAGGGCAATGCCAGAGGTTGGACAGTGTCATTCACAGCCCTACTCTATTTATAGGGTACTTCGGCAGCCCCTCCTGGAGCTCCCCTTTCCACATTGAAAAGAGCTTTCATGCTATGTTGTCCTCTCTCATTTTCTCCTGGCAGAGAAAAGGAAGAGTTGCCTTTTGCTTTGAAATGCAACAGAGCACTTCAGCTTCTCTTTGCAGACCGTGGCTCCCATCCCTCAAGGTCTGGAGACAAGTCAGGCGAGGGCAGGGCTGTGGGCGAGGCACCGCTGCTGGAAGTCACTTCTGCTTAGCTGCCCTGGCCTTGGCTTCCAAGAAAATGGGAGATGGCTGCTGAGGACCAGGGGCAAGTGAGGAAAGAGTGGGTCCAAAGGCACAGCCACCCGATGGAAAATGGAGTTGGAGGAGGGGATTTGGGTGGAAATGTACTGTGCGGGTGCAGCACCTCGCCTTGGCGAGTCCTTGTCGCCTGCAGCGGTGGCCCGATCCAGCTCCAAGTCAAGGCTTAGAATTTGGGAGCTGAAAGGGGTTTTTTTGATATAGGCCAGATGTAACTTAAAGAAACTGCAGCATAGAGATGCCTGGCATGAGAAATGTTGCATTAGAATAACACTCTTCATCTTATTTTTAAATTGCTGTCATTCGCTGGTCCTCTGTGTTTCTCTGGCTTTGCTTTCCCCTTTCCATTTTCTCTTCCCAACAACCCAGACAGTCCTTTTGATGTTATCTTTTTCTGTCAAGCTGTTTGTGTGATACAGTGTTTATTTTCCAAAGCCAGAGGAGGACTTAATAACATTCGTGATCACAGAACAGCTTTGCTTTAAAAGCTCATTAGTTAGTGCTTGTCTCCTGGTTGTTGCTTTCGGTGACAGAAAAACATAGATATCCCTGTGTGTTTATTGTGCCTCACTGACTTTCCTGGTGGGAGGAAATGCTGATAAAAGGCTTGAAGTGAAGTGTTGACTGCATCAGTGGATGCTCATTTTCTAGGGTTTTGGTTTTTTTTTTAATAGATGGAACAAGTGATCCTCAGCTGAGCAGGCTGGCGGTGCCTGGACCTTGGACAGCAAAAGTTTGACATAATTGTCACTATTGGCCCAACCCAGCAGGAAAGCACAGGTTTCAGACACACCATGAGCTCCAATGACTATTTTGTGCAAACTGGTGCCTGCAAAGAGGATGGAATGCCCCAGTGGAGGAGAAATGAGTGATTTTACAAGATGCTGCCAGAGGACACGGCAGATGAGCTCGTGTCTGCTGAAGACCTCTGTGGGGAAGCTGGGAGTGATGGGGTCTGTGGGACAGGAACACAGACTGCAGCTCCAGTGTCTGTGGTAGTAATCACATCTACTGTGGTGTGCTCTGCTGCTCACAAAATACCTTTTTTATGTAAAATACATGAGTTTTGTTTGTGTTATTTGGTGTCGTTTGCTCAGTTATTCAGAGGATACATCCAGGCCCTCTTTAGAATGATGAGATTAGGCTGAAATTTGTGGAGTAAAACCAGCAGAAATTGGGTTCTTTCAAGTTGCTCTTTTTTTAAATTCCCTTTTTTGTTTCAGATGCTCCAAGCTGCTACAATGCAAGCACAAAACATAGACACTCACTGAAAAATCTGATCTAATTGGGCATCTTTGGGAGCTGGGATTTCAAGCAGAACACCAAAGACAAAAAAAACTGTGATAAAACCAAAATAATATTTGGCACTCCCTGCTGTACACAATGGCAGAGAGCTGCTGCCTCTGTAGGGATGGGATTGTTTCTCCAGCTTTGTCTTTCCCACTTTGGTACAGCAAAGTCATCCTTAAAGTTGCCCAGGTTACTTTAGGGTCCCTGAGAATCTGAGTCGCAGGTCCTGTTAACCTTATTAAAGGAAAAAATGTGTTCCAGTAGCCTTAATCTGAAGTTCTGAGTGTTGGAAGGAGTATAAAATTGCAGTGAGTGATGCTCTAGAATTAAAAAAAAAAAAAAGCAAACAGGTTAATTGGCTTCGGGTAACAGTAAATAGATTGTACAGTCTTTCCTAACAAAACTTCCACATGTTTCTAATAACACTCTGACTCTGTAGCTGTCACTTCTGCAGCAGCATCCTTCCCTCATTTGTCTTACAGCATCACAAACAGATCAGGTTGAGCTTGGAAAAAGGCATACTTATTCCAAACCAGAGCAGAAATGCTCACACTAATCCAAACTGATGCTCAAAGGTAGACAGATTCTCAGTCTATTTAACTGTTGGGATTTTTGTTGTCTTTTCTATGTGTGGGTACCCCAGCATATTAATTCTTAAAAACTTAAATGCTTTAGTAGCATTTTAAGTCATGGTTTTCACTTTTTTTTCCTCAAGTAAAACTTCTTGTTCCATTTACGTGTAAGTGTGATTAGACCTGAACTACGTGTTATACACAAAATAAAGCTCAGCTTGCTACGGAACTTCTGACCTTACAGCCTTAATTTTTGCAAGATTCTGAGTGTCCTGACCTCTGCTGTGCAATAAAAAAAAAGAGTTTAGGATCTTGTGAGGAACAGCTTTAGTTCAATGGAAGAGTCTGCTAGTGGTCTGAATTTCCTTACTGCCATTCTTAATTGTGTCCTTCGCAGTGCTCAGCAGAGTCATGGGTTTAAGGATGTCAGCTTTTTGGGGTCAATGATGATACTTTTACCAGCATGCCCTGGCTCCTGTGGGAGTTAACTCAGCACTTTTAAAATGGCTTTAAACAGCTGGGTGTTTTTCTTCCTTTAGGCACACAGCTGGCAGCCTGGAATCAAGAACCCATACCGTGGGGTGGTGGTGTGGCCTGTACCTGAAAACGTTGAAATTACTGTGACTCTCTTCAAGGTAGGTTTCTTTTAAAGCGTGATCTTTACTATTTCCTAAACAATACGTGAAAGACTTCTGCCGGGAAGCGCCAGATGATAGTCACAAGGTCTAATCTTGCTGGTTTTATGTCATTTACTGCGCAGCCTTATGTGGTCAGCTCAAATCTGGGTGAGAGGGATGGCGTGTTCCCTGCCGGAGCTGACTCCTGTAGTTCAGTTAACGCGCTGAAATACCCACTGAGCTGATTATGGCGTTGGCACAGAGTCCAGCACATGTGTAACCGTGCACGTAGCTCATGTGTAAGGACTTGGCGTGGCTCGCAGCCTGGTAGGTTTTCTTCAACTACTGGAAGGCAGAAGTTGTCATAACACAGTCATTTCTAGACTTCCTTGTTCGGTTTCAGTGCGCAACAGAATCCAGCTCCACATTTCCCATTATTTAGAATGCTCCACGGACGTCACAGCACTGATGTGATTGCAGCTGTAAGAGTGGATGTGCAGGGTTTGAGTAGTACGGGGAATTAGAAGATTTTACAGGGAAAGGTTTTATTTTTTGAACTGCAGTTGTTCTACTGAAAAAAAAAAAAAAAAAAGCTTATTTGTGTGAAGCAGGAGAAGGAAGTGATGATTATGCTGGAACTTACTTCCTAAATATCACTGGGCAAGGCCCTTTCTGCATAAAGATAATGCAGCTTTGCATGTGTCACAGTGTAGGAGGCTGAAGATTTCTGGGATTTTCATTCCATAGTTCTTCCTCGTTCTTTGCTCTGGTGCCTTCATCTACATTCTGGCTGTTCTTATTCCTAGCTTCTCCCTTGGCAGCTTAGGGCAACAGTAACATACATCTTTCTAATTAGTAATATTTGTATTTCTTTGTCTTGGGGACTTTCCTGAGCTTGGATGTGGCTTCTGACTAGCCTTAGAGTGGGGATTTATTACTTGGTTCGTTAAACCTTTTTTTTTTTTAATTTCTGCCTTTGGGATTACCGATGAACACAAACTTCTCAGGTTGGCAGTGATCATAAGGTATCATGAATTGTCTCTCTTCTTAGCAAATCAACTGCAATTCAAAAGTTCCCTGCCTAAACTTGTTTGTTTGGAGTAAGGAACTTGTCAGCGTTAGGTGACAATGCCGCATGTCTGTACAATCTCAACGTGGTCATGCAACACTGTAAATGCTGCTTGATATTTTCAACATTTCGAGCGATGCAGAACTCTTGGTTGTGGTTATGATGTTATGTGAAGGATGAGGAATGGAGTTTCTTTTGGGTGCAGCTCTGTCATGCTTTGGAGTGGAGGTGTCTTGCAGGCTTCTCTTGCCATCCTGACTTTTTATTTACACTTGTACTGCTTCAGGGTTCTGTTATGTAGCAGCCTTGTTAGTTGTGTAACTGAGACTGAGGGCAGGACTATCTAGTGAGGGGTGGAAGGGCCTTTGGAGCCAGGGTAAAAGCTTAATTTTACCTAATTTTACCCAGTACTAATTCTGCAGGCAGATCTGTTCACTTCTTGAGGACTTCTTCCTCTCCCCCAAGATGAGCCTGCCTGTCACAAGAATTGGTCTGAGGGCAGAGGCAGGAGTGTGAATAACCCCAGCAGGCTGTGCCTTCTGTAAGGGGTACCCACTGGTCTCTGGGGGAGCGAGCTTTGGATTTATAATCAAAATATTGAGAACCATCACACCGTCAGGCAGCTCTTGCTGTCAAATCTGCTCTAGCTGATGATAGAAGTTTTGCCTGGAAGCGGCCAAATGCCCTTTGTTGTCTGTAGGGAAGTGCAGGGGTGGCCCAGAGCAGTGTGTGCTGGGTGCCCCAGGAGCTGTGTGAGAGCAGCAGCCTGCCCGAGCGAGCTGGGAGGGCAGGGGACTGCAGGCTGAAGATGCTGTTGACCCAGGTCAGGCTGTGCCCAGTCCCCTGGTGGCTTTGTAGGCTCTGTGGTGCTTCAGCTTCAGCGCAGGACGTGTCCCAGCACCCACAGGGCTGGCGTTTCTGTGGGTCCTGGGCAAAGGCGGTCGAAAAGAGCTGGCTGTTTCTCCCACAGCTGCTGCATTGTCTGGGCAGCTCTGGAGCAGTGGGAAGGGAAGTGTGTGATGGCACTCACTTTCTGGGAGCCGACTTGGAAGTCAGGATTTGTGTTGTCCCTTCCTCTGGACGAAAGGGGACAAAAAGATTAAAAAAAAAGAGAAAGAAGGGGCTGCTCATCTCGCAGTTCTGTAACAACCCTTTTTGCAGCCAGTCCCCTGCGAGGGTGGGTGGCTGTTGAAGGTCTGGCCCTTTGCAGGATTTGTTAACCAACAGGAGCTGCTGGCTTTCACCACAACCTGCGAGGCTCCGGGAGCTGCTGCCGCCTCCGTGTCCAGCCTGGCAGAGCCCCGAGCCGGGAGCTGGCTGCTCCCACTGCCGCAGTCCCAGATAACAAACAGAGGTGGAAGGAGCTGTGTGCCGCGGGAAACCGTTCACACCCCAGCGGCAGCGCCTTCCTGAGTGGCTGCTGAAATGTGTCGCTGCTAGGATTAGGAGATAAGTCAAGGTTTGGAGTGCTGATGAGAATGTTAAGAGTCTCCTCTCCGGCAGTCAGCCCTGGACACTTGAGAGCTGGCTAAGCAAAGTGATCAGTCAACAGATGAGGTACTCTGCATTATCTGCACAGCCCCACGTTGGGTGTTACCTTGTTTACAGCGATGTATTTATAATTCTTGCACAAGAGAAGCACTGAAGAGATTGCAGCCTTCGTTTAGCCGACTTTAATTTCGAGTAAATGTAAGCTTTTCTGTTTGTGTCAATCAGTTCCAGGCTGCTGGTAAAATTTCATAATGCCCTGGAGTCCTGTGGGGAAAAGCATCGCATGGATATATTGATTCAGCTTCCCTTGGCTAGCTGTAGCTGCTGCCCATCCAGCCACTGAAGTGCTAATTGCATAAAAAGTTCCGTCTGTTCTGAAAGTTGAACTTCTTCCTTTGCTGAGCTCCACACTGGTGTTTAGTTATGCCTTGGGTTTTTCGAGCAAACTGGGGAGAAAGAAACCTCGTGAAACAAGAAGCCTATTGTGCATTTAAAATGCATAATTTGTAGTGCTTTCATGGAAAGATTTACAAGTGCCAGAAAAGCCAGAGCTGAATTCCCACTTCTTTTTTGTTACCGTGGTTGTGCTCCATGAGTTAATTTTTTTAGAGTCCCCGCATTAGTAAAGTTTAACTACCACATATGAAAATCTGTATACTTTTCTGTGGGTTTATATACAAACACAGATATTTATCAGCTGAGAGAGATTTTTTAAACCAGAAGTTTTCGCTGCCAAGCAAGCCCGGTGCTTTTAGTAAAGCTAAATGAACATCAATTGTACTGTGAGGACTTAAATTGCAACATCATGATTTTCTAGCTTAAAAGCAAAGTGACATCCCGAGCAGAAATGTTTGTTCTTCAGGACTAAGCGTGGACTTTGCTTCATTGGATTACACAAAACACTTGTTTTGTCAGTAATGTGCACAGTTTATCACACCAATGTACCATTGCAATCACAGGGACCGTTACCAACTCGTGATCCCAAGGTCTGAAAAAGGCATTTTTAAAGGCATAGCTTTCTAAGCGCATAAAAAGTATTTATGAGTAAAAAAAGAATGAAATAGATGATCAAGGCACTCTTGTGTCCCCACGTATTACTCAGAAAAAATCCCTATCATTCTTTTTGAAAGCCCAAAATCATGCTTTGGTTTTATAGAATAGTAACTGGCCATGCTGTGGCAGGAACGCTGCACCGAAGCCAGTGTGTTATCTCAGGGGAGGAAAAAAAAGAACCTAAATCAGCCCAAAACCTCTTAATAAAGCCATTTCTCGTAAGTAAAGACCAAGTTCAGGTTCAGAACATACTTATTTCGGTTTAGGAGGCACCAAGGGCTTGGCCAGATTCTATGAAGAATACTCCATGGGAGCAAAAACCAGTTCTGTTGGCAAGGTGGTGTGTGTCAGATATAAAAATCGTATAAGCTTGGGGAAGTAAGCACATTTGCACATCAAAAAATTAAAAACTTAAAGGATTAGCGGGGGACTCATTTTAAAAAGAGATTAAAAAAATAAATAAAATAAAAGGACATTCAGTGCCCGTTGCCTTTCTAACGCAGAGGCTTTACAGGGAAGCGTGCTCTCGGTGTGGTGATGCGCAGGGATGTTTCTCCAGTCCCCTCAGAGCTCCCTGCTTTCTGGCAGCTCCAATTAAAGCTGATCACAGTTGTATGTGATTTTCTAGACTAATCAGACCTGTGTAATCGGCGTTGAAAGCCAGGGGAATTGGGTCAAATTTGGAGTCTTGCGCAGTTCTGAAGCAGGCGAGTACAGAAGCTGAGGACAGATGCCGTAGTAGCCGGAGCATCTGCTGCAGGTCACTGGCGAAGGGAGATCACACACCCTGTCAGCCTTTGATGTGATTCGCTGTGACAGTCCTGAAGCAGTTATTCCCCAAGAAGAAAGGCTGAAGATTAAGGCTGGTATGAAGTGATCTAATTGAAAGACAAGCTTCAAAAAGCGGGAACGCTTAGGGAGGAGGCGTGGGGAAGGAAGGGAGGAAGGGACTGACAGTCTGAAGGTCTTCTCTACCCGCTGAGGCTGCTGCTGAGCAAATGCAGCGGTCCCCTGATAAGTCCTTTGTTCCTATCACAAGAAATACAAAAATAAATCTGAATTAGCTTACAGCTTTGTTAGGTGGTCACAGTAAACAAGTAAACAGATACTTGCATGATTATAGTTATAAGACAGTTCCTTGTATGATTATAGTTATAACATTTCCTCACGTGGTCAAAACCTCACCTCACCTCCAAGCAGATACAAGCTGAGAATACCTAAAGTCAAGAGTTATAAACAGACCTCGTTCCCATTTCCTAAAAGCAAGTGATATCGAAAATCACCTAAAAAGATCAAGGAACAAATTGTTTCACATCTGGCTGTAACATGCGGGGAGTTGGCAAGGGATTTTTTTTTTTGATAATGCATATTTGCTTCACCACAGATACAGAACTACACTCTATCCAACATTCACCATGGTTTCACCATGGAATGAAAGCATTAGGGCAAATGGGTTGAACAGCTTGTTGCCCCTTCTCATTTTACTGCATTAAAAAAAAAAGCAAAACATAATTTTTAATACCAAGACACGGGTCCCATATTCCTGTCTCAGTTTGATATTTCCCTTTCAGCATCTTCAACTCAGTTTTAGAGCCTTTTTTCTCTACCCTTTTTTTCCCTTCATAAAATGACCTTAAGTGTGCCAAAAGTAACGCTCAGGTAAGAAGCAAATAGCAGGGAACAGCGCAAGAGACAGGACACCAGCTTTTCTTTGCAATCCCACCCCTTACTTAGATTCTTGCTGTGACACCATTCTGCCCAGCCACATGCCAGCTACCCAAAAAGTCAACTCTCCTGGGCTTGGGAAGAGTAAAGGACATGTCAGACACATTTTTCTGTTCTCTGTTGATCAGTCCATCATGAACCCGTTCTTGTCAAGGGCTAGATCCTTTCTGCAGAGTACAAGGTGGTTTCAGATGACTGAAGAAAGGTAAACCTTCGCCATAATTCAATAAAGCAGCCGAACCACCGTAAATCCCAGCTCTGTAGTAATGAAGGCTTATTCCAATCCAAAATAAGATGAAAGATTAGCCAGATTTATGGGAACGTCACCTGTTTGTGCGGACCACATGAGGAAATGTTAGCCCCAAATGTAACATGTTGTTTGCAATAGAAACTGTGTTGTAACTATAATCATGCAAGACACTGTGTTATAACTATAATCATACAAATATCTGTTTACGTGACCACCTAATAAAGTTGAAAGTTAATTAGAAATGGGACTCTCTATGCTGCTCCTTGGGCTTCTGATAAAAGCATTTTAGTGGAGGAGTGAAGCCACTTAAGTGGCTGTTAGAGGAAATGCTGAGGCTTATGGATATAAAATTCTTCAGGGTTTTCTTTTTCTGGAGAAGTTTTAAAACTAGTAAGAAAAATGGCTTAAAAAACCCCCCCAAATCTGGGTTTGCCTTTAAATCTGAAATATCCTACGCACACGCAAAGTGTTCATACATCAGCATATTTCATACTCCCTGAACATTTGGTAAGGCTGTTCATTAGAGAAGGTGTTGAAGCTTTTAAGGGCTGTTTTGGGGCAATACACTGCATTTATCTTCCTAAAGTGCTCACAACTTGCTTTCGAGTGCGTGCTAAAACGTTGAACATTAAGGAGTCTTTGCATTATCCAGTGTTATTTTGCTCTGTCAGATGTTCAGAAATACTCAGCAGAGCACCTGGTTCTGTAGCACTCAGAGGTGTGAGTTTTATTGCCACTGATGGAGAGCTTGGTTTGGCTTCATAGATTATTGCCTTGCAGAAACAAAACAAGGAATGCTTTGTTTGTTACGTGGGATAAAAATATTGGACCCTGATTTTGGAAGCAGTTTTAGGTCAACCTGCAAGCTTGTCCCGATAGCTTTTGGGGGAGTTAGGGGAAAAAATTGAGCAGGATGAAATATTTAAGAGCTGAGTCACTTAGTATGGAGTAGCTTATTAAAACATAAAGTGGTTAATG
This sequence comes from Hirundo rustica, assembly GCF_015227805.2. Classification (NCBI taxonomy): domain Eukaryota; kingdom Metazoa; phylum Chordata; class Aves; order Passeriformes; family Hirundinidae; genus Hirundo; species Hirundo rustica. The sequence goes on from NC_053452.1 coordinate 1,728,255, forward strand.
ATGCCATTAAATCTCATTATGTCATTTCATGCTGTATCAAAGGAAGCAATTAAACAGAAAGGTAATTGCCCCAGGTTAACTCTTAAAAATTTTAAGTATTTAATAGCAGGATTACAGAAAGCTACAACTTTAGAATTGACATAGTATACACCAAACCCGCAGGTATCATGTACTTTCTTTACAGAATGCAGAATTCCCCAAACCTGATTAATGTGATGGAGATATAATTACCTAATCTGATATTTACAAGACATTAATTGGAACACGGAGATCCCTCAGTATAATTTTGTGTGCGTCTACTTGCCCTTCTGTCCTTACGGTGCAGCATGTTTTGACACTCACTTGCAGTGTTTAAATTATCCTCTCTTTTAACAAAACCTCTTAAAAGATTTATTCGTATATAAAAATGAATCCTGTGAATCTTCTATTCTTTCACTGAAAGTGGTTTTCCGGGGGGGGCTGCATGGGGAACTCACTTGGCTGGGTTTTGGAGGAAGGATGCGCAGGAGGAGATGGCATAATATCCTCCTAGAAGTGTTATTATAGTTCATCAAAGAGGAGGTTTATTTAAGAGCACACTTCCCAAGTTTTTTGTGTGCTGGAAAAATAATAATTAAAAAAATCCTCTGTTTTTTGGCACTATAAGCTCGTTGCTTGCAAAATATTTTGTGTATTCGGAGAGAACTTGGTAAAAAGTGGTACAGTACCTCTCCCCACTGTCTGACTTGAAAGCAAAACTGAAGTGAAACAAGGGTTAAAGCAAAGACTAAGATAAGATGAGTCGAGCAGATTAAATGTGAGCCTTGTAGCATTCTGGAAAGAAAAGGAAGATGCTGCTAAGGGATATAAGGTAGGAGCAAAATATCTTGATTAGATATTTTAATTTAGAGCAGCGAGATGGAATTGCTGTGCTTGCTGTAGTGTCAGGACCAGCTGCCAAACAGTAGCAAGAAAAGGGAGATGGTGATGAGGATCTCATAGACGACACTGGGAAATGCTGATGGTATGGAAGTGACATTTATCTCCAAACACCTATAGGAGACAAACATCAAAGGCAGGGGAGTAATTGAGCGTTTTCCTGTAACTAGAAATAGTAGGATAGAATTGAGGGATAGCAAAAGCAGGTTTCATATCAAAAGAAGGGCTCAAGACACTTTCTCTTAGTGTGAGGATCTGTTTTGCAAGAGGAGTGGAAGTTTTGCTGCAGTTATTCAGAACTTGGACTGGATGATTAATTATTTAAAAAAAAAAAAAATTGTTTAAACTAGGATCCTTGATAGAGGCTTGAGAGGAATGACTTATTGTCTTCTCCGCTGTTATTTTACTTCCAGACAACAACAACAATACAGACCACTCCAGCAGACTGAAAGCTCATTACATTAAAAAAGCGCCAGATATCTGAACTTCATTGTTATTTTTCTTCCTGTTGGTGAAAATGTTTTCTGATCCTCACATGTGATACCATAGAAATGTTGTGAACTCAGGATAAGTATTTAAGAAATCTGCAGTGGAGGGAGGGGCTGTGCTGAAGCTGTGACTTTGGATCTCTGCTTGTGCTCGCAGAGCCTGGGCCTGAGGAGGTTTGAGGCGTGCTTCTCACCACAGGTGAAGCAAGTGGCTCCCTCCACTGTTATCTGCAAGATTTGGGTTTGTTGTGTTTATTTGGGAGGTGGAACCTGAGAATTAAAGAGAGATTTATCTTGTTTGTTTGTTTTTTTCCCTACTGGGTGAAAGGGAACAGACCTACAGGTCTTCATGAGCATCAACCTCTCGTGTTTGTATCTGTAGGAGTCTCTATTAAATCCTCACTGGCAGTTTTACCCCAACTTCTTCATCATACAGTGGACATCCCATGAAGCCTACATCCTAGCTAACATATTTCCCTTCGGCATCTTCTGTGGGTAAAAATAATTGGAGGTGTATGAAAATCTTGGCTGCGTTGCAGTCTCTTGCATCCTGGATTATTTTTAGGCTCTAATTCTCTGGTTTGTTTTTCTAGGATCCCCACGCCGAAGAGTTTGAAGACAAGGAATGGATGTTTGTCATAGAGAACGTAAGCTGGAATGTTTATTACTATTTTTTTTTCCCCCTACATGTAAGACTTAATAATTAAAAAAGATTAAAAGGTGTCCAGATGCTGGAAAAGTCTGGAGCAAAATTTGAGCAGCTGAACCACCGTAAATCCAATCCTAGCTCTGTAGCAATGAAAATCCAGGAGAGGGGGGGTGCTGTACTACCCTGCCCAAATGTGTGCCTTGCTGGAGTTTGCTGGGAGCAGCGGGGTGAAGGAGTCGGAGCTGGGTGGTGACTCAGTGCCACGTTATCTGCGTGTGAGCGGGGCAGGGAGCGGGTCGGAGGCGGGAGATGCCGTCTGCGCGTCCCGAATGGCAGCGCTCGCTTCTGGGGCTCAGCGCCTCTCCCTAGGGGAGAGCAGGGCTTCATCGCTCACCGCTGATGGGTGGTTTTGGGGCAGGGTGGGAGCCGTGAGCTGCTCCCTGGGATCCCCCTGCGCGTCCCGTGCGCGCGGCGACATCCCAAAAGCTGCTCCTGCGAGCCAGGAGCTCGCAGAGCTCCGCGGAGAGCCGAGTTCCCGAGGGCTGCGCAAACAACGGGCTCTGCCAAAGTGCAGTGCTGGACGTTGCGTGCGGCGAGTTTTCAAATGAAGGACTCTTTTCCTTTCCCTTCTCGGTGCTGGGCAGCGGCTTCCGCTCTGGGGCTGCCTGGGCTGAAAAAAGGGGAAGCTGCTTTACCTGGGGTTTTCTTGGGAAAGGAACTTTAAAGGGTTGTGGTGTCAAGGCAGTGTTTATTCCTCGTTGGTACGGTTTCGTTATGGACCGCTTCCCGGTGACATGATTTAATTTTTATGTTGTTTTTCAACCAAGTAGTGCCACGTAGCACTGAAGTGTGGCGGAGCACACTTCTTTTTTTTTTACTTAAAAATGCTGCTTTTTCTTGTCAGTATTGGAAAATGATTCAGGTGTCTAAAGCTAAGGTTTATTCTTACCACCAGTAATTGAGCGTTTAAAAGGGCTGAAAGCAAAGCGCTTTATTTATACTTTTGTTTTAAATGTCAAGTTTCTATTTTCTCTTAGGACGCTTGTTAACACGAACCACGGTTTAGTTACTGTTTCCCGGAGTTTCCTTTTCGTTCTCATGTAGTTTATTTCCATCGGGGAAGTCTCCATCCCCAGCTGTCACCGTACAAGTAGCTCTGGATAAAACAATGTCAGTGTATTTCTCAGCCAGCCCCTCTGGGTATAGCTGGATTTCCTGTGACGTTGCAGATGATTTTTTTCCAGGGTTTTATACGTAGACTGGGTTTGTGTCCTGCTTTCTTTACATGTCAGTGTATTCCATGCAGAGGGGGCAGCAGGCTGCCTGCTGTTCTTGCTCTCTGCCTCACACCTTGGCTGAGCTGTGCGGGGCAATCTCCTGTTTTGTGGGCACTTCTGTACAACCTCAGTTGTGCCGTTAGCTCATCGCACAAGAACTGCCAGATAGTCACTGGTAGGTAGATGTTTATTCTTTGGAGGATATAGAAATAGTATCCTCAGAATAATAAATTTAATAGCTATAGGAACTTTAAAACCGGCTGCTTTCAATCCCCTCTGAACCATTTTTTTTTTTTTTTTTTAAATGCTGGAAGAGATGGAGTAATCTCTTTTCCCAGGGTAACAGCTCCACTTAGTGGTGGATGAAAACACGTTCATCGGTTCGAGCAAGTGACGGATGTTCCCGGGGCTGGCTGACATTGCAGAGCATGGAACAGCTGCCTGTTAGAAACAGGGGAGGCAGGAGGTCGTTCTCCTCGCTCCTTAAATGATGGGCATTTACCCTCTTGGGGCCTGAAGTGCCATTTGCCTGGTTTTACAGCAATGTGTCTGGCATTAACCTGACAAGAGCCGGTCACCTTTGGAAAAAGTCCTTTGGGACCTTTTCTGTTTTGTCCAGGGCCGTTCTCTGCCCTGAGATGCCGCAGGGCTTCCCTCTCCTCTGTGGTCAGCAACACTCCAAACACAAAATACTGAAGTCTGAAGAGCTTAGGGGTGTGCTTTAATTGTAAAGCTGTGTGCATTCTGCTAAAAACTTTGTTTCTTTTTAAAATTAGTATTAAAAGTCAGTCTCCAAAATAATTTTGTCATGCTTCGGTATCGCTGAGTGAAGACCAGGGAGAAGAGATTTACAGCTGCAGTCGGATGCCTTGCAGGCAGATGCTACCACATTCCAAACAAGTTGATTTTGCACTTTCAGACGGATTTTTAAGTAGTGGTGAGGTGATTTGTGCAAGAAAGCTATGCTGTAAATGAAAAGGAAACCAGATGTTGGTTTTTTTGTGGTTATTTCCTTGTTTCGGGTATATGTACATTACTCCATGATCCATTACCTTGACTATTGTAGATTTTTTTTTCCCTAGCTGTATTTTTATTGCCCTAGTCACTCTGTATTTGCATTCCAGTAGGTGAACTTTGTTATCTACTGTATGTGTAATCCATAAATAGTTTGATCACAGAGCAGTTTCTTACCATTTAAATCTTGGTATTCATTTTTTATCAGCCTTTTCTATGTCTTTATCTCCTTCGCAGCTGTGTTCTGTGTATATTTACTGATAACTTTCTTGTCTCCAATTTCATCTCTCAAGGAAGTGTTTCTTGGTCTCTGCAGATTGTTCACCTATTGGAATGAGAAAGGGATAGGAGGGAAGAGAGGAGGTTTAAACTGGTCCAAAGATGTGGAAGCTTTCACTGGCTCTATGTACAAGAACTTTGTCTCAAATAAAGGTGTCTGACGAGATGGAAAAATGTCATTTTGCTTCCTAGCATGCTCGAAGCATGGAAAAGTACCTAAGAACATCCCCTGGAGACAAACCATAATATTTATTTGTTTGCTGGCAGTTTTGTAGACAGTTACTTCCTACATTCTTAATGACTCTGAAAAAGTCATGGAATGTTTTCCGACTTGCAGATGCACAGACTGTGAAACAAATCTCCCGGCTTTCTGTCAAAAACGTTTTTGAGCCCATGTTTGTGTCTCTGATAGCACAGTGATATGTTCCAAAGTTCATAGTAGGCTTCTCTATCTTCCCACCTGTGTTTATGTTTCACCATTGTCCGCAGGTCATTCCCAGGGCTCAGGGCTGTGGTGAGCAAGCACCTTCCAGTAGGAAATTCCAGCCAATAACTCCTGACACGAACTCTAGCCCTCTTTTTATGTGGCAGGCCTATTAAAACTTGGTCTTTGCTAATTCCAGACCTGCTGACTTGGCAGATGAATGGAGAAAAACGCCCCACCTGTTGTTGAAGATTTGCTCATGGATTCCTGTGAGTTGGAGCTGGAGGCAGCCTCACCTGTCTTGCACTGCTGCCTCAAGGCAGTGTAATTCCAGACAAACGCTTGCCTAAACAGTTTTAAAACAGTTTTAAGGTGGGCTCTCTGCAGCATTGCCAGTCAGCCTCTCCCCATGCTCCATTGTTCTTGTTGTGGGGAGTCACTCTGGCCCAGATCGCTGTTGATGCACTTTAGGCTGCTCTTCTTTTTTTAGCAATTACAGCTCTGGAGAACGGAGTCTTCTCCTGGAGGCTCCCTCCTTGTGGGCTCTGGCTAATCGACCCCAATAACTCGACAGTGTTTTCATGTGGGATTCCACTTCCCTTGATTGCATGAGCAGGTCATTAGCATTCTCTTTCCATGGATTCATGTGTGTCAGTGAGTGCATTGGCACTCTCTTTCCATGGATTCATGTGTGTCAGTGAGTGCAATGGCATTCTCTTTGCACAGATTCATGTGTGTCAGTGAGTGCATTGGCATTCTCTTTCCATGGATTCATGTGTGTCAGTGAGTGCATTGGCATTCTCTTTGCACGGGTTCATGTGTGTCAGTGAGTGCATTGGCATTCTCTTTCCATGGATTCATGTGTGTCAGTGCAGTAGCATTCTCTTTCCATGGATTCATGTGTGTCAGTGAGTGCATTGTCATTCTCTTTGCACAGGTCCATGTGTGTCAGTGCATTGGCATTCTCTTTCCATGGGTTCATGTGTGTCAGTGAGTGCATTGGCATTCTCTTTCCATGGATTCATGTGTGTCAGTGAGTGCATTGGCATTCTCTTTCCATGGATTCATGTGTGTCAGTGAGTGCATTGGCATTCTCTTTCCATGGATTCATGTGTGTCAGTGCATTAGCATTCTCTTTGCACAGATTCATGTGTGTCAGTGAGTGCATTGGCATTCTCTTTGCACGGGTTCATGTGTGTCAGTGAGTGCATTGGCATTCTCTTTCCATGGATTCATGTGTGTCAGTGAGTGCATTGGCATTCTCTTTCCATGGATTCATGTGTGTCAGTGAGTGCATTGGCATTCTCTTTCCATGGATTCATGTGTGTCAGTGCATTAGCATTCTCTTTGCACGGGTTCATGTGTGTCAGTGAGTGCATTGGCATTCTCTTTGCACGGGTTCATGTGTGTCAGTGAGTGCATTGGCATTCTCTTTCCATGGATTCATGTGTGTCAGTGAGTGCATTGGCATTCTCTTTGCACGGGTTCATGTGTGTCAGTGAGTGCATTGGCATTCTCTTTGCACAGATTCATGTGTGTCAGTGAGTGCATTGGCATTCTCTTTGCACGGGTTCATGTGTGTCAGTGAGTGCATTGGCATTCTCTTTCTATGGATTCATGTGTGTCAGTGCATTAGCATTCTCTTTGCACAGATTCATGTGTGTCAGTGAGTGCATTGGCATTCTCTTTGCACGGATTCATGTGTGTCAGTGAGTGCATTGGCATTCTCTTTGCACAGGTTCATGTGTGTCAGTGAGTGCATTGGCATTCTCTTTGCACAGGTTCATGTGTGTCAGTGAGTGCATTAGCATTCTCTTTCCAGGGATTCATGTGTGTCAGTGAGTGCATTGGCATTCTCTTTCCATGGATTCATGTGTGTCAGTGAGTGCATTGGCATTCTCTTTGCACGGGTTCATGTGTGTCAGTGAGTGCATTGGCATTCTCTTTGCACAGGTTCATGTGTGTCAGTGAGTGCTCAGTGTCCTGCTCTGCTCCTGCTGCCCATGGCTTTCAGGAACTGGCTGTGCCCAGCTCTGCTTGCCCTCTCTCACCTTGCCTGGGGAAGCATTCCAGGCAGAATTGCCAGGCTGTTCTTGTGCTGAGATCTAGGAAACTGGGCTGACTTCGGCATCTGTCCTTTCTAGAGAGACTTCCAAAAAGTTTTGGTGCCTTTTTGAATAGACCCACTGAAACTCATGGAATGAGAGAAAAAAAGGAGTCTGGAGTTTGCTGTTCATGCTGGCCTTCAGGGAAGAGTTACAAAGAGTAACGAGTTTAAGCTGAAAAGATGAGCATCGACTTTTCCTTCTGTCTGTCACTCTTGTGTAGCTTCAGGAACCCCAGCCTAGAAAGAGTTCTGAACTGGCCTCCACTCAAATATCAGCAAAGCCTCAAAATAAAAGAAACATTAGAAAATGTTTCCGAACAATTGACATAATCCAGCTTCATTTTATCGTTACGTGTGTGTTCTTTTGTGGTTGTCATCCCCCGGTCCACCCTTCCCCCCGTCACCTCTGAAATTCTGGAGCATGGTTGCTTATGATGATTTCTCATTTTGAATGCCCTGGAGCATGTTTTATCACTCACAGGTTTGAGGAGATTATTTCTCTCTCTTAAAATGCCTGGCATGACCCTACAAATAAAGGTGATAAATTAAGTTGGCAGTAATGGGAAAGAGAGGGCAGGTGGTGGGACATAGAAATAGTTTCTAGTCTTAAAGTAGAACAATTTTAAATGTAATACAATAAAATGAGGTGTTAGCAAAGAGTTAAGATTTCATCAGATACAGCTCTGAATATGGTGTTTTCCAGAGGAAGCTTTTACAGAAATAACTCATTCGAATAGGAGCAGTAATTAGCCCAGAATTTTGGTAAAAGCTTTAATAAAAAATATTTTGAAATACTTTTTTATTGGGTAGTTGAATGTCTTTTACTACAGTACTGCTGCACCACTACCACTGCAGGGGCAAGTTTTTACCCCACATCTGAATGAGAGCCCAAGAAGGATCTTCCCACCTGTTTCTGGAAATAGATGTTGGGAAGCAAATGCCAGCATAGTGTAGGGGAGTGAAATTCTGAGTACTGCTGATGCCATTTGCTGCAAGAACCTGGGGAAAAGACTGACACAGGAGCAGGATGATCAGAATGTATTACAAAATCTTGGGTATCTCTTCTAGTGCATCTTCATAGCCTGTGAGAGCTTAAGTTTAAATTGGCTATTTCCTTTATTTAAGAAACACTAGTAAAAGCCTCTCTATCCATTAATTTTGTGGGGTTTTGCTTAATTTTTTTTTGCTTAAAATACTAATTGATCGGGTTAGCATTTTTCCTGAATTAAATGTCTTGCATTTAATATATTTAGACTAGCTCATAGTTCAGACATGCTTTCCTGGTCCTTTAATTCCCCTGTCATATTCTGCTGTGTGTGATTATGTGAACTGTGACTAGCTGCCTGTGTAAATTAGGCTGAGTATTCTGGTTTAGATATAGCTAGGAATTAAATGCTGCTTTGTCAGCTGTCTCACTCTTGTTCTGCTTTAAATGTAATAGAGATTCAGAAAACCTGTTTTACTTTTAGTTTTTGCTTACATTAAATATTTAGCACTTTGTTCTAGTTGAGAAATCTCTGAGATTAGGCCTTTGGAGCAAAACTTGCAGAAATTGTTGTCTTGATTGGCTGCTCTGGCTGTAAAGGAACCAGGGTAGGAAATCTTTCTTGGAGGCCTGATCCTGTGCTCTTCCAGTAATACATTGTTTTTCCTTCTGTGCTCCATGATGGCCTTTCTGGGCAATTTTAACTAAAATTGAGGCTTCTGCACAGAGTGGGTAGCTCTGCTTCAGGGTGTCTGAGAGTGGGTGACTCCCCTGCGTGCCCACACTGACCCTACAAGAGTCCCCTACTTAAGCAATCCCCTCGGATTCTGCATCTTCTCTGCAAAGTCCAGAAGATAATGGAAGTGCATTGCACACTTGAGTTCTGCTGGAGGAATTTTACACCAAATGCTGTAGGGCAAGTGAACCACCACCTGTATTTAGGGCAAGGGGAGAGAACAGCAGGCATTGTGAGGGCAAGAGCTCCATCAGCCTTTCTGAGCAGCACTGTTAATTAATTGATGTTTTGACCTGCAGCCCCTCCTGTATCCCCAGGCAAAGGCTGTTAGTGTTCACTTAGGACATACAACTTACTGCCTGCAGTTTCATTTTCCTTCTGACCAAACCAAGACTGTGCCCAGATCACCTGGAATTAGGGCTACTGCGAACCCCTTCTGTCATTAATACATAATAGCCTATTAAAGCAGAGCTGAGAGATGACAAAAATCTTATTTAAATGAGAATTTTAGAGAACTTGTTAAAAAAACCTCGTAATATCTAATTAACTTTTTACACTTTTAATAGCTTTTTTTTAAAAAATCCTGAATGAGTGTGGAATGTGAGTCCATCGAACTCTACTCTGTGTTTTTCCAGAAATAGTAAAATAGAAAATTCTCTTTTGTCACTCGATCTTCATCTCCTAAACGAAATGCAGTGCCCAAACTGTACTTTAAATAGTGTTGTTCCTGATGCTGTGTTAATAGCTGCACTAAGGGCATCCATATCAGATGTAATTTGGCAGATGCTATGGCAGTTTTGAAAACTACATTACAGCATTTCGGGCTTAACGTTTTCTGGTGAAGGAGACGTCTCATTTTCTGGTGTTTATGCTAGAGTTAGGTGGGAGGGTCTTGCAAGTGGCAGCTGGAAAGAGGAGAAGCCCCTGGGCTCCAGGCAGAGCGTCCTGGGCGCGTGTGAGGCTCCGGCTTTGTGTCTCACGACGCGCGGCGCGCTAACGCGCACGGCGGCGTTTAATTTATGCAGTTGTTATTGGTTCACAGCAGTAAAGCACAACTGTTTTCTAAATTGCTTAGAACCATTTCCTTGGGGTTTTTGAGGGGAGGCTATTTCCTGCTAGAAGAATCTGTCTCCTGTAGCCGAGTTGTACGAGGCAGCTGATTGGAGTTGCTATCGGTGGTGTCCTTTGCCAGCTGGAGGCGGGGAAGCCGATAAACAAGGCAGACAGCTTTGGGAAGAAACCTCTAATACTACATTAGGCATGTTTAAAACCAGCAGTGTGTTTCAGCCACTCTTAGCATATGTTTATTCATAGAAAATCAGCAGTCAAATACACCGGGCCAGCGCACACAAGAGCCGGAGTCCGCGTGAGGTCGTTTCTCTTTCAGACATCAAATACCTAAGAGTGTCTTGGTAATTGTTTTACAGTGGGGTTCTAATCATACTCCAGGCATAAGCTGAGCCAAGCAACTTGCCTTTTAATAGAAAAGTGTTTTGCTTTTAAGCTTGTTCGGCTTGCCGCGTTTTTTTTTTTTCTCTGGTTTTATGTGTCTGGGTGTGTTTTTACATCTCCATGCAGTCACGGCTGTGTTTTTGCTCTTGATGCGGTTCGGAATATCATTATGTAAAATAACACTGTCTGGGGCAGCATTATGATGGATAAATTTCATTTTTGACCCGGTAGCTGTACGGTGTTAAAACAGCAGCATGTGCTGCTGCCGTGTAGTACAAAATATTCAGTGTGGAAAATGGAAAAAATGGCAGCGCATTTACTGAAAAATATTTTTTTACATAAATCACCTTCAAAGGCAAATAATCTGGGAGTCAAATTGAATATTTTGGCTGATTTGAGATAATACCTTGCAATTGCATGTGCTCAAGGTACGGAAATATGTGTCAAAAAAAGAATTAAAATATCCATTATTGTGTAAAATGTAGCTCTGCGTTAAGTAACTGGATAGGATTGTACATGCAAGCAGTTGTAATTTAACTGAGAGCATATTATTTAAAAATAGTGGCTACCAGCAGAACTATAGCCAGCTGACAGGAAAATAAGAGTTCTGGCCTCCTGAAAACCCTTGTTATTAGGAAAACCATCTGGCAGTGTAATGGCTCTGAGTGTTATTTCTTTCAGCCTCTTATCTTTGGTTGTTAGCTGTCTTAATAGAGTTTAATATAATAGAAATTAATTGACCTCCATAACTTAATTGATGCCATTTCATTCGTTTCCCTCCCAGCATATTCTTCATTCTGAATTGCTGCACCATCGTTTTGTGCTTTTCGTGTGAGGTTTCTCCATTCTCAGTGTTTTGTATTATCGATATCTGAGCCAAATGGCTTCTTGAATCTTGACAGGCAGTAGAAACAAACTTTTTCTGGTTTAGCTTAAGTATGGTGGCAACCTGAGTCTTGGCTGGAAAGACTGCCTGAATAAAATGGTGTTGAATAAGGTGCTGTGCAGGGCATTTCGTAGCTTATCAGTGCTTTCTCTGTTTCCACATACTAGCATAAATACGAGATTAAACAGAATTTCTGCCAAATGTATGACTCATCCAGAGTTGCATCCCTGAACTCAAAGATTGCTGTTCTGAGCACAGTGTGTCCTGGTTCTGGCCAGGACAGGGTTAATTTAAGGAGGGGAACAGAGGAGGATGATTTTTCTCCAGCTTCTCCTTTTTTCCTCCTTCAGGCCTGTTACAAGAGCTTTTGAGAATTTTGAATTTCCCTTGGTTTCTAAGGAAAGCACTTTCTTGTTGCTGTGTCTGCTATGACTTCTCAGTGCAGTCCACACCTGCTCAGAGTGAGGACAGAGATTTCTGGGAAGGTCATTCAAAGATCTGCCCCAAGGGTGGGATAGGCATGGGTGCCGTGGAATGTGGGAGAAAATGGGGAAATTCTCTGCTCTGATGGTTTGGTAATTCATCCCTGAACAACAACAGGACCCTGGTAAAGTGACAGGATATTTGCAAGGAGAACGCTGTGGCAACTCCGGGGAGGAGCAACTAATTGCAGTGTGCTGGGTCCTGGCCGCTCTTCACTGGAGAGTTCAATACTGGACAGCACCCTCAGGGGAGGAGGAGGAGATCAGACCTGCAGGTACTGTGGCCACTCCAGCTGAGCTGAACCAGAGGGACAGCCTCTACAGAAGGAGAAATCCAAGACCAAATCAGTTTGAGGGATGAGCAGGAAGCAGGGCCAGAGGCAACCACCTGATCCCTGTCCCCGGACTGAGCTGTGAGATTAAGATTTCAGCCGCCACTCTGGTGAGCCCCTGGTGACCCTCCAAAGCTGGGATGTCATGGCCCATGGTGTGGAAGCCAAGCCCCTGGGATCCCTGGGATGTGGATATTGTCATGAGGATTGGGAAGGGGTCAGAAACTCTTGAGTCTCTGGAGGCCACTCCTGCCAAGGGTGAGGGAAGGGTCTCCCAAGGATGATCTAATAGTGTGCACAGGCAGGTGGAATGCCACAGAAGGTACCTGAGACAATCAGTTCTGCTGGAGGTAATCTATAAGAGTTCAAATTCCAGGAGTCCCCTGTAGATCCAGATGACGTCCAGAAGACACAATCCACGTGGTAGAAATTTGTATGGAGCGTGCCATTGTTGTGTGCCAACTCACTGGCACTGACGTCAATGGAAGGAGAACAAACGGTGCTTCGGGTGACTGCCCGACTCCAGCAATATGAAAACCATCTCTTTGCCTCCCCAACAACTTGTGTCTCAGCTGTGGACAGACTGGAAAGAGTTGAGTAGAGAAGAAACGTCCCATGTCCCACCAGTACAGACCAGAGTCTCGGTGACCGGGAGCAAGCACCCCTGTGCTTGGGAGAGGGTTCACACCACGAGGTACCCTGGGGTTTTACCTGCCTGATCGCAGAGAGAGCAGGAGGAAGTGCGATGGAAAACCCACCTCTGCACTGGCAATACGGCTGTGAGAGCTGGGAGGAAGGATGACCCCCACGGGAAGCTCTTTGAGGGGAAATGCAGCTCCAGTTTGCAGCGGTGAGTCCTCGGGCAGGGAGCGAGTGGAGCGTGGTTTGGAGAGTCTCAGTGGGAGCACTGCATTGGGAGAACCATTCCTTCACCACAGCACTGTACTTCAGCAATGATACAGATCTAAATCGTGATTCATTTAAAGCCTGAAGATGGCACAGTGGTGTGTTACACTGCGCTGTTAAATAGCAGTATTTCTGCTTCTGGAGGGTTTTCTGTAGACTAGAGCCGAGAACAAACCAACCTGCCCTTCCTGGCAGTGTGACAGAATGGCAAACAGCGGGATGGATGGCAGATTTTCCAGGTTTGTTTTAATACCATGTGCAGCATAGCCTGAGATAAGAAACAGTTGTGTCTGACTCTGAGGACTTCACCTGCTGAAAGTAAATACTCTTACTAGTTTTCAGAGATTTTCTTTAAAGACTCAGTTTTTATAATATAGTTGTAATGATTTATACTACAAGTGTGTTCTGCTCAGCAAGGGATAAGATTAAAGAAACTCTTAAAGCTTTCCTCCCTGAAGCAAAACAGCTCCATGAAACAGTCTCCAGTCACAGGAAGGTACAGCACAAAATTCAAAGAATACATACAATATTTACCAAACCAGAAGTGATCTTGAAAATCATGTGAAGAATTGTGTCTCCCATTTCTATCTCCCTGAAATGAAAATTAGTTATATTTGCTTATATTGTTTCCTGTTGAAGAATGAGAAGTTATTTGAAATGTTTAATTTGCACTTTTGAGTGCTAAATAAGTTCTGAAAAGAATACAAAAAGAAGCTAGAAATCAACTACCATCAAAATCTCTATCTGAAAATACCCGTTACCTCTTCACCTCTCTTCCCAACTCCTACGTTGTTTTATTTTTTTCCCAATGGAACTATTCTAGTATTTGCTTTCCTTTTTTATATCATTCCACAAAAATGAGAAATCCAGGATGCAAGACATGGCATGGGGAGATTGGATGATCAGGCACTGCAGGCAGCAGGGAGAACATGGCTCTTCAGCTTTTTATACTTTGGAGCCAAACCCTTTCAGAAATGGAGAGAATTGTGTCTGTCTTCATCAATTACATTCAAATCACATTTTCTTGGTATTTTCATTGCAACTGCAAGGTGGAAGGTGTTAATTTAAGTGAAAGTCATGCCATGGATGGACATGGTCTGGGAAGACACATCTGGGTAATCGTCAGTCTCATCCCTACTGTGCAAAACTTTTCTGTGTCCCATGGAATGTGCAAAGCTTTTATCCTATAGTAGCAAAATTGCCACAGCCTTTAGAAAGACATGACTCTTTTTCATTGGGGAAAAAAAAAAAATCTCTTGGTGCCCTGAAAAGTGAGAAGAAGGAAGTTGAGGGAGGTAATTCTGCCCCTCTTCTCAGTCCTGGAGAGGCCTCGTCTGGAGTGCTGTGTCCACTTCTGGGCCTTTTTGTACAAGAGAGTCCTGCAGTGAATCCACAGGAGGGCTGTGGAGATGTTGTGAGGACTGGAGCACCTCAGTTACGAGGGAGCTGGGCCTGTTGAGGCTGAAGAAGGCTGTGAGGGGTTCTTATCAATGAGTATCAGTATCTGAAGGAGGGTGTCGAGAGGATGGAGCCAGGCTCCTCTTGGTGGTGTCATGCAATAGGATGAGAGGCAACAAGCAGAAACTGGAGCAAAGGAAGCCCTACCTGAACATGAGAAGGAAAATCTTTACTGTGATGGTGACTGAATGCTAGAAAGGCTCCCCAGAGAGGTGGTGGAGTCTCCCTCACTGGAGGTGGACATCCATCTGCACCATGTCCTAAGTAACACGCTCTAAGGGGACCCTGCTTGAACAGTGAGGTTGGACTAGATGATCCCAACTATGGTCCTTCCCCACCTTGCCAAATCACTTGATTTGGTGGATCTGTGATTCTTTGAAAGTGGGTTTTACTTTGGTTGTGGCTGGTTGGTTTTTCTATGTGTCGGGCAAAGATGAGTTGGAGTAGCAGGCTGTGGTTTAGAGCTGATGTTATGTGGCAATACAGCATCTATATGGAAAGGCCAGTTGTGTGGGTGGGCTGGAATGCTCGTGCTGAAGAATGATCTATCAGGGCTTGTTGCTTCATATTGCTGAGTAATGCTGAAGGTATTCGTCACTATCACTGTAGCAAAGAGCTCTCCCACTGTCTTCAAGTTCCATGTGAGTAGAGATTGGCAATCTTTAACACAGTTTGATTGGAAGCTGGGTATGGTTGGTGCCTTCGGTTTTATCTTCCATGTATTCCATGTTCTGTGCTGCCCAGGTGCAGCTCTGAGCTCACATTTGGTGTCACTCAGCTCTCTGCACACAGCAGCGACACAAAACAAATCCTGTTCCTGCTGCACACCAAGGACAACTTTCAGCCCCAAAGCACAAACAAGGGTGGCTGGAGGGAGGAACAAGAAGGATGGGAGCTCACAGCCTGGAGCTGGAATTGGACAATTAAACACCAATGTGCAAATGCACCAAAACTTAGCAAAGTGTGAGACCTCGTGACCGCTCAGCCATTTTGTGACCATTTTGGGTGCACCTTGGGTGTAGCCCTGGTCAGGCCCTGTCCTGCCCAAGGTGGATCCTGGAGGCCTTTCAATAAATCCCTGCTTTATTCTCCAGCTCTGTGCAGTCTCTGTCTCAGCTCAGCCTGCCCAAGGCATCATGGTGGCACAAGAAACTGTGTTTATTCTCTCCATGTTGTGTGAAAGCCCCGCTCCGTGACACCCTTCTTGTCCCACTGCGAGCTGAGAAGCACGTGGCTGGTTGTTAAGGCTGGTGCACGGTGATGAGCAGTGCCAGGGCAGAAATTCGGAAGCCTGCTGATCCAGACTGGCGAGAAGCAGGAACGTGGAACGTCTTCTGCGTGGTGATGCCACCTCTTAGGCTGGAGCTTAGAATTTGAAAGGAAGGAAGTGAAATGGCGTGGGACCGCCATCCCTTAGCATCTGGATTTCCCCCAAAGCTTTAAATCAGGGCAGAGTTTAATCCACCCTGAAGAGTGTGTCCTGGTGAAAGCCCGTGCAGAACTCTAACTTTGCATAGTGCCGGCAGTGTGCTGCAACCACTTGATGGCAGCCTTTGATTTGGTACATGCCTCATTAGCCGGAGCACGGTGCAGTGGGGCTGTAGTATTTGTAATGGAATAACACGTAAGAACTAAAGACTGCAAGGTATCTGGTTAATGTAGAGATGAAATGAATGAAACAGCAAGGCTAAGCTTTCCTGACCCTTCATGAGAGAATAGATGAAAAAAGGAAGAATGAGGTATTGTGCCGAAGGGAGATGATGAAATTCAAGATCCACACGCATAATCTCTGGCTCAGCCTCTGAAATGTTAATCCCTGGCTAGAATTATTTGAGCTGTAGATTGCAATTTATCATCAAAATGGCACTGTGTCAAACAATACTTCTTGTATGTGTGATGTTTAGAACTATCCAGTTTTAATATAAAATGGTTCACGGAGCACTGTCTAACATTTAAGTAGCAACTGGTTAAGCTCAGGATATTTTTGCTTATTTATGTAGACTTGTGGTAATCGCGTAGATTTCTGTTCCACAGATCACTTTTCGGGTCTTTTAGCCATGGAGTATGTTTGAGGGAATGGCCTGTTTTGATCAGAGCAGCGATAGGTGACGGGACTACTTGATGCTAATTCTAACACAAAGTGGCCAGGATGGTTTTTTTTTTTTGAGGTGCTCAGTTAATTTTTACAATGAAGAAATCACCCAAAAATTGTTGATGGCTTAGAAATCCCTGAGATTTAAGAATGTTTTGCTGAGTTGTGCAAATAATTATTTTGAGGTTACAGAAATATTTTATCGTTATGTTTTACGAGCGACAATGCCCTTCAGGTTTTTCTTTACTTGCTTTTAAAGTGTGCCAGTAGAGGGAGTAGAAAAATTACCATCCAGTAAGGATAAAATATTCAGCACTAAAATTCAGCCCTTTCTCCTTTAAAAATCTTAGTTTTCATACTCTAGTCTGTTGCTGAAAATAGAAGAAGACAAGCACAGCTCAGATCGTTACTGAAATGTAAGGCCACGTGAAAGAGTGTAATTATTAGACAGTAATGTTTAAATTCAAATATACATTTAGAAAAATTAATTGCAGTAGCAATTTTTTCCCCCTAAAACTTACTGCCTGTTGGAAAATTGCAAAGTGGTTTTATTGTTACACCAGACCCCAATATGTTTTAGTGCCTGCTAATTAGTTCATTTCTCTGCATTTATTTTGAAAGGTGGCCTCTGTATAAATGTGCAATTAAATCGTGTAAGGCTTCTGCAAGCGGCATAAAACCAGGGGAGGGAGTTATTCCATGCCTCACATTTTTTTGCTCGGAAAAGGTGAGAGACTGACTGAACGAGGAGGAAGGAGGAAGCGGCGTGCGAATCGTGCCAGCCTGGCAAATTCATAATTCCTCCGTGGAAGTTGTTTTCGGAAAGTGCTGAGATTTAAAGCTGAAACTATTCAGGTTCTTCCATGTTTGAAAAAGCCTCATTTCTCTGTGGCAGTCGTTAAAACCTCCTCTAAAATTATGCCAGCATCAACGAGAGATTTCCCGAGTCCTTGGTGTGTTTGGTTAGCAGGTATCTGGGATCACAGGCCTGACTGAGCAGTTGTGATGGCTGGGAACTGAACTATGAAGGAGACATTTGTCTTGGAGTGGGACCTTTTGTGTTAATCCCTCCAACCTTTATAGCCCAGCGTTTCGGGGTGATATTTAGTCAGCGAATAACTTGCGTTGTTCTCTTGTGATCCCTCTCCAGCAGAAATGGGCGACTGTGTGGAATAAGTATCAGTCTTAGATAAGAATTTTTTGGTTTTTTTTTTATTTTTTTCCTGCGCTGTGGCCATTTTCCCTCCGAGCTTGGTGCTTTAGTATCAAATATTGTTTCTAGATTGGGGTTTATAAATGGGTGCTCAGGAGATGAACATCATTACGTTGACTGTATCTGTGTATTTTTGCACGCAGTTGTTTTCTGTATGTCCAAGATAAACACATTATCAGAGCGTTTCTGAGCACAGATATTCATGTCTTAAAATTACACATCGCACTGAAGCCCCACTGCTGCCTGCACAGCCCAGACACAGTAGGCACAGGGTATATAAACACACTCCCTGGTTTTGCTGCTTTAGAAAAGGTATTTTTCTCCTCTGGCTGCCTTTTGCATATCTCTGTGGTGTGAGTTGCTACATAAGATTGCTGGTTTTGGTTTTTGCTGCTGCATCAGCCTTGGTATTTTAGCTGTTGGGGCTTGCACTCTGCCTTGCTGAGGTTGTGCCTCCGTGTGAGTTCTTGTGCGTTACAAGGAGAACAGTCATGCTCTCAGAAATGGGCACGGGACAGCGTTGCACAGAGGCAGCATCTATTTTTATTAGATGGTTAAAGTTTTTACGACTTAAAACCAGCCATCACTTAGCTGAGTCTTTGGTTTTGGGTTTCTTTGGGTTAAAAGTACGTCTGAAACTTTACATCTTTACTAGAATCGAGAAAGCTGGGCTTCATTCTTTCACACAGCTGTGAAAGACAAGGCTTGTGTCTGATAAATGGGGAGTTCAAATTCGGTTTGGTAGTGGCCTTTATACCAGGTATTCTGACCCCTAAATTACCTATGAATTTGAGGATCAGATTTAATGAATTTAGTGGCACTGAGCTATTTAAGTTTTTAGACTTCCATTATATTCAAAATGCCTGATTAAAATTCTTGTGTCCCGTTTTGCGGCATGGTGCTAATTAAACGTGAAATCTGTCTTTAAACCAGAAATTGTACAGAAGCAAGTCACAACAAATCTCGATAGTGTTTTGTGTTCTGGCTGGAAATGGTACGAAGAACAGCTTTTAGATTTTTCCTGGGATGTGTGCATGGATTTCACTGTCAGGGTTTAAAAATTATTTTCTTTCAAGTAAAGATTACAAGTCGCTGAGCATAAAAGGAAAAAAAAAAAGAATTTTTTAACGTCTTGTCTCCAAATTTTTTCCGAGTAATTCTTCTGTGTTTTAGAGCTGCAGATACCAGGAAAGAAAATAAATCCACATTTATGTACAATGCCTGTGGATATTTTTTCTTTTTTACTGAAGCAAAGCTAATGGCTGTCAAAAGAACTTCTTTCTGAGCTCGCTGTGATGTCTGGCTTCTGTATTTCTTTATAAGGCGCGTACTAAAAATAAACAGTGGTAATCATTCTCTGTTATGATTTTAACTCAAAGTTTATCTTTCAAGGAACCCCAAATTGAGGTGCCTGAGCAAATTTTGACCGGATAGCATCAAACCCGAGCAGGTTTTTGCCGTACGCGTTGCGAGCTTCTGCATTCCTGAGCTAATTGGATGTAAAGTGTCACGTAGAATTGTAGTATCTGTTGGTGAACCTGGGCAGACAATAATAATTATTAGGTTGGAGCTTGTTTTCTGCTGAAGCCCAACAGTATACCCTAGTTTTTGTTTAGGATAGGTCTGGTTTAATGCTAGTTTACGATTATTACTCACGGGGCATTATCATTTCAGATCTGTGCATCTACTTTTAAGGTACGCCAATTGCTGTAATTAATTAAAGTGCTGCAGATGCTGCTGGTTAAGCCAATTTAAGGAACAGAGCGTGAATTTCCAGTTATGTGAGCTAGATAATGATAATGCCTTAACGTGGCAGTCGCTCCTGTGAGCCAATTACTGCTCAGATAGCTGAAGCAGGGCTGTGGTTCACTCTCTGCCTCCGTCCATTCCGAGAAGACGCGTCTCCTTTTTTATGCCTTTTGCTGCTGAGTAATCTCAGTTTTCCTCCCTGGTTGTGGGGTGGTCCGACTGACAGCTTTTACTCTTAATAAGCTTAGAGGTAATAATCCCAGTCCTGTAGGTCACATGTACAATATGCCTTTTAGTTTCATTTTTTCCCTGCTCTGGTTTTGCCAAAACGTCAGGCTCCCTGTAATATTATCCGAGTGCTGTTGCTGACTACCTGGGACTGAAGCACTACTTTCTGATAATTGATTAATGCACGTGTCTCAAAAGCGCTTCCACGTGAATAATTATGAAATTAGGTCTGCTTATGTTTGTGGGGGTCTTTTAGTTTTGTTTCTTTTAAATTTGCTTTTATTGTGGAATAATTTAAACGATGGGTGGATCAAATATTAAGTTAATTAGCGCTGAGATTTTTTTTAAAACTGTAAGTTATGTTAACTTCACCACCAAGAAGTAGAGAAGAAAATACTTTCATTCAAGTTATTCTGTATTTATCAATTTATTCTTGTATATGTTTTAGATAGCAACACGATATATGAATAATCAAGCCATCAGGAGCATCTTTTCCTTTTGTACATATGAGAACTCATTTCTGGGGGAGCTTTAGAACTGTTGACAGTGCTTGTGCCTGCAGGACTCCAGAAACGTTCATGGGGTAGCTGGAATCTGGGGAATAACACCCTTTCAAAAGAATTTGTAAAAACTGATTCTTTGAAACCGGTATTTACTTTGCAGCACTTATTTCTGTGAGTTATAACCTGTGCAAATCTAATAATAATAAATTGAGATAGTTTTTAAAAAAGTGGGAAATGATGTGACATACGGGACATAGCTGCCGTTTGACTTGCCGGGGCCCAGTTTAAGATACTAGGCTTAGCCTGAGGAGAACCTGTGCCAGTGAAACATTTCTATATTTTCCAAAGCAGGTACATTTGAGCAGGGCTGCTGATGTGCCAATGCCCTCGGGGGTGGCAGCCCCTCTGCACCACTCAGGGGCTCAACCTGAAGGAAGTGAGTGCAGCTGAGTTCATATGCAAAGTGCGGAGAGAGTGGAATTTTCCCAGAATCAAAGCAGAAAGAACAGGTTTTTATCCTGGGTCTGTAAAAGTAAAGCCTTAAAGGTCTGGGAGGCCTCAGGGAGCCTGGGGTAGATGCATGGAGAATGGGCCCTGGAGAGAAACAGGGGAACATTGTTTTGTAGTGGGTGAAGCTTGGACCCAGACAGAGGAGGAGGAGGAAATTGGCTGCAAAGGAGAGTCCATAATTTCTGTGAGGGAGTGGAAGAGAACAGAGTGCACTACTTAGATGTCTCTGGCCTCATTCCAGAGAAGGGAAATAAAGACAAGAAAGTGCATGTGAGCATTTATTGCTTTGTCCTTTTGTGTGTTCTTATGTGACCTGAAGCAAAGGGGAAAAAAAATGGTTTTGGAGCTCCTTAAAGAAAAAAAAAAAAATCTTTGTCTCAGTTGAACCATCCTCTGTCTGCAAGGCCAGAGAGCTGAGTTCACACACCCTGGAAGAGGAAGAGTAAATTTCCACACAGTACTGCATAAAAATGCAAGCCCACGTGATGGCTGAACCATTCTCAGTACGCTGCTGTCAACGCAGGAGGTTTCTTGCTCCATCCTCCCTGCTCCCCACTTTGTGTACAGCTCTCCTGGCCTTTGGAGAGCTCAACAAGCATCTCCCTTCATGGGGAGCAGAGACCTTCTGCTCAGACACCATGCAGGAACCTGCTTTGGTCAAATTTCCATCTCTGCTCTCCTGCTGTCCTCTCATCCAGCAGTGTGATATTCCAGGGGCACCTCCAGAAGTCACCTTCTCCCGTGTGGAGCACTGGCTGTCCTTTCTAAGCCCAGCTTGCATCAAGATCCCCTTGCTTTGGCTGTTTCTAGCCTCCTGCTGCGGTAGGACTCTCTCTCTCCTTGGCAGTGAAATTGCAAACTCTAAGTTCACGTAAGAAAAATACTGAACAGAATTCTTTTGGTGGCGTAGGAACGTTAGCAAAGGTTTTCTAAGACCATCGATTGTTGTTGAGAGTTTAGAAAAGAATGAATGTGTGGCCAGACCTCCTCCTAACCTGAGTAAGAGCTGCCTTTACTCTGCATAGTTACACTAAAAATAAATCCCCTCTTGCAAAAGCTCTGCCTGCGTTTGTGTTTCTGTGGGCTCGTGTTCGTTTTCATGTGCCGTAAACCCCGAGATAGAATCTCCTGGTTTATAAGGGCTAATAATTTGTTCCCAAATTTAACAAGGTGCTTAATCACACGGCTTTCTTGATTTAATTACGAGTAGATTGTGTACTTGAAGTTAGGCTTGCGCTTAAATACCTTGCTGAGCCGAGGGCGTCCTTTTTGGTGTTGCCCTGTCGCTGTGTTTAATGGATGTAGAATGGAGAATTTGTGCACATGTTACCCTGTGATAGCTGGAGTCAGTGACAGCAGACCAGAGCTAAGTTCTCAGTTATGGCTGGCTGTAAGGTTTCCATAAGACTTCTCCAATATCTCTTTATTTTTGTTGAGTTTTTGATGTAATAAAAGACAAATTCTGTAATTATGATTTGTTGTCCGCCCTACTTAGTTTTGCAGTCTTTTTAAGTTTTGTAATGCAAGTTATGTTTAAAGAAACCAAATTGTGGGGCAGAACTTGAAAATTCCTTTTTATTATATTCAATTTGAAATAATTATTGCTTATGTAGAGACTGCACCAGATTGCTTTGGGACACAAAGCTCTCACTGCCCAGTACTTGCTGAGAAGGGGAGGGAAAAAAAAAAGCTGTATCAAGTTTTTTGCAATTAAAAATCTGGAAAAACTTGTTTAAGAAACTATTAGCCCAAGAACATGCATCTTTTGTCAGTATAATACGCAGCTCTGAATACAACTCTTTTTATCAAGAGCGCAGTGTTTCATATTTAATCAACGTAAAATTGAGTGCTTCCCTCACATGAATGTAACACAGATCAAGTCTCAGCCAAGGCAAATAAAAGAATGAATGCTTTGTTAATCATCCATAACTAATTTGTGCATACACAGAAAAAATGAAATCTGTTTTTGACAAGACCTTTTTCATAGGAACAGCAAGGGAGAATTGAACATGTAATGTGCATTAGTGATAGAGAATAGCAATGGGAAGATCTGAGGTGTTGCCTCAGACGACTTCTATTTCTTGATAGTAACAGTATTTAGCAGAAACCTAAGATAAGAGAAGGGTGGGTTTTTAAGTCGTTTGCCAAAATGTAATAAGACAAACCCCATGCTGAAGCAGACATAGACGGATTCTCCTATGCCTTGCCATATATTCATAAATATTGCAGGGAGCTGCCACATATCTCTGTGACAAACTCAGCTAATAGATAATACACAGTGAAGAAAATGTTGAATGCATTGCTTCTTTGCACAGGCAATATGATTGTGTTGCTCTACTGACAGCGTGGTTATGGTTGATGGGGCAGCTTCATTACAAGCCCCTGTTTTCAGGCTATTGCAGCTTTAACAAAAAAAATAAATTCACCCATTCGACTGAAATTTTCTATGCTTGTCAGCCTTGAGGTGAATTTTACTTTAAGTACAAAGTTAGAAGGAATCCATTTAGCTGTTTCCCTGATTGAAATAAATTTGGAGGGAGGGAGTGAGGACGGGCTTTCAAAAGCTCCAGGTTTGTGTTTATTGCTGAGATGCGTTTTGGAACGCTTTACGTTTATCCTTGCTGTTAAAACGCATTCTATGCTGTTTATAAACATAGACATAAATAAATAGCTAGATATAAATAAATAGATATAAATAAACAACTGCACCTGCCCCACACGCTGCGTGTGCACAGGGTGTGACAGCTGAGGTGTCTGACATGTGTGAGCGCGTCCCCATTCCAGCCTCACACAGATGTGAATTTTCAGCTGCCTCCCTTTTGCCCTGGTTTTATTCCCACCCCTCTGCCTCCTGCTTCTTCCTGCCAACGTCAGGCTGAGGAATGAGATCCGCAGATCGCGGATTTTTTTTTCCTCCTTCCTGAACTCTGGAACCGTCCCCTGCCAGCTCCGCTGCTCTGACATAACAGCTGGGAGGAGACTTGCATATTCAAGCTGGATCACCGGGGTTCTGCCCCTGACTGGGAGCTGCAGGTTTGGGTGAGAGAAGCAGTACTGAAGTGGCACGGGCAGGAGAACCGTGTGTCGGGATGGAGACACTTCCCTGGAAGCCAGCTCTTCCAGAGGTTGTTGTGCTGCCCTTGCAGCGTGTCCCCTTGGTGGCAGTGGGACATACAGGGGGCAACAGCAGCTCCAGCAGTTTCTCTGGATTTTGAGGCACTTTTCCAACTGTGCTGTGTCCTGTTGTGTAATGTATTCTGGTGATCTTGGCGCGCGCTGCGAAGCTGTGAGCAAGATGCGAGAGAATAATAAAAAAAAAGCACAGTCATGAGTTTAATAATGGAGATACATTCATGGTGCAATAATATTGCTGACATGTTCGCTTTGAAGAGCATTGTGCTGTCTTTTATGAAGTGGTGTTTTAGCCTAACTCTGAGAAATTCCCAGAGTGATCAGTAATTTGACCTTTCCTGCCCAAAGGAATATTCATGTCGCTCAGCACACAGCCATCAGGCATTACGGATCATTCAGCCGTTTGCTCTGGGCTTTTGCACTTTAGGTTCCACTTTCAGTACAGAAAAAAATATAAAATGAGAGTCAAGAATATCTTCCAGTGGCACTCTTGCAGGCTTTTCCCTGTCCTAAGCCTTGCAAACTTTGTCATTTAACATTGTGCATTCTCTCTGTGGAAGTTTTCCTCAGATGATAAAAACTGGTTGATGGCACGCTGGAATTTTGCAAATCCCATTTTAACAGGTTATATCTGTGCTAAATAATTAAGTCTTTCTCTGGAAAGATGAATGAAAGTATGCAAGGTTGTTGGAGCAGTTAATCTTTTCACCTTGTTTCTTCTTTAAGGAGTTTTACCTCGAACTTGCTTCCTTGTTGGAGGTTGCAAAGAAGCTGAATAGTGCGCTTACGTTTGTGAGTTTGTTTAAATAATTAAGAGTTAATTCTGGGGCCTGTATCACAGATGCCCTCCTGCATGGTATTTGTTTCCTCAGGGACAGGGTTTGCAGGTAGGCATGGCCTAAGGTGCAGAAACTGTTCTGAATATTATATTGAATTCACATTAAATATTCACTCCTGAGCTTGAGGTATTATTTCAAACCCACCTTTTTAATGTTAAAGATTCTGGGTATTTGTCTTGAAGCAACACTAAGACAGAGTAAGGAAATAAATGACTTCTCTTAGGGGGCACTAGCTGGACATCTCTCTGGTGTAGCTGTCTGAAGGTGCAGTAGCACCACTCGTGGGGGACCTCTGGAGTGAATGGTGGTGATGGAGGCTTCCTGTCAGGCAGAGTAGAGCTGAAGTGCCAGGCGTTGCTGGGTGAGCCTAAATGTAAATTTTGTAACAGGTACCGCCTATTATTTTCAAACAAAAACCAGAGAACAGCCTGGGAGTCCCTTTAGTTATTACATGAAAAAACGTGGAGTTATGAGCTGCTAAGCAGTAGATAAAGTCATGGTTATAAAGTCAGCAACCCTGTCCTCTCCCTGGAAGGAGGAGGTCACACAAAGTAAGTGCTTATTACCCCCGTTCCTGCTAAAAGTTTAGGAGCTAACTTCACCACCTGCTGTTTCTCCTTCTCTAACATTAGCTAAATTTTCTGTATTTTTACTTTGTGTTGAAGTTAACTCTACAGAAATACTGCACAGTTACACAGCAAATGCTTCAAAAGCAGGGAGGAACATGAATCTGCCCCTTTGAGAGGAAAGGTTTGAGGATTTAAACAGCCAGTTGGTGATAAATGTTTCTCTGCCAGCTTCAGCTGAACATCCACAAGCTTGTGGCCCACATCCATGGCAAAATAAAACTGTCCAAGAGTTTACAGTAGGAATTACTCTTACAGCTTTTGTTCTATAAAAATGATTTTGTCTTGATGCCTTTTGCTTGCTACTGG
The DNA here is from genome assembly GCF_015227805.2 of Hirundo rustica. Classification (NCBI taxonomy): domain Eukaryota; kingdom Metazoa; phylum Chordata; class Aves; order Passeriformes; family Hirundinidae; genus Hirundo; species Hirundo rustica. The sequence goes on from NC_053452.1 coordinate 1,753,849, forward strand.
TTACTATGTAGTAGTGCGGGGAGGCTTGCACACAGCTGCAGCCTGTACCTTGGCAGACCTGGGGGAGATGTCACATCCCTGGCTGCTGTAGCATTTGGGGAAAGGAAAAAGGAAAAAAAGGCTCCTAATGTGGAGTGATCCCAGCAGCAGAGAGTGAATGGCTGTGAAAGGGAAACAGAACCATTGGGGCTTTAGGGCATCAGCATGCTGGGATCTAGACTTTGCAGGAAAGGATGTCCTTTTGTTGCTGCTGAGGGAAGTGGGATAGTCAGGGATTCCAGGGCTCTTGAGTGGTACAGCACGAGCCAAAATTCATGTACTACACAAAAGTACAGTGATGTTTGCATCGAGTGCAGGGACGGCCTGAGTTCAGCTGATCAAAGGCATCTAACAGTAAATTGAAACCTGTCAGAATAGAAGGAGAGAAATTTGCACAATGTCTCTAGAGGAAGTGATCTGAAAGAGTAAAAAATGTTTCTCACATCAGTTATCCACCTCCTGTATACTTCTGTGGGAGTGATCAGGAGTTGCTCCTGCATTACTAGAGTCCAAGGGAGAAAGCAATTGAAGGTGTTATAAATGGATCCATAAAGCAGTTATCCACATCCTATGCAAGGTTCAGTATTTCAGGGCTCAGTAGTTATCTGCTACTTATTAAAATTACCCTGCTCACCTGCAATTTTTTTTCTCTGTTTCCTTTGTAAGCAGCAAGGCCACTTTAGAAGGGGATACCTGTCTCATACACGTGGTCTATTAATAAATTGCTCAACTAAAATGTTAATTGAGCCCATACTTTGCCATCTGTCCAATAGTTGTCTGAGAAGCTTAATAGTATTTTTTTGCTAGAAAAACAGGATCTCTGAATTTTCCTGGTATTATTTTGCATAGTGTAGATGAATTACCTCAGTTTATTAGGTACTGTTTCTTTTTCTAAACTTCCTGTCTGATGTTAAGCATTGGAGATTTCCAGAGCCTGATAAATTGTTTGGTACAAGGGACAAGGGCTTTGGTTCTGACAAGGACAAAGGTCACTTTGTGAGGATAACAAATATATATTTATGTCATCAAGGGTAGCTGTTTCAATGTTTAAAAATGTTTTGTTTCATTCCAAGCCCCCATGTCTAGAGCTCCAACGTTTCTGGTATGTGCAGAATTTTTTAAATATTAAATTCTCCATCTAAATGCATCATAATTCTTAATAATGTTCTGGATACCTTGAACCATTATTTGCTTTTAAACAAGTTTTCAGCAGAGATCGTGCCGCCTTCATTCGGTCCTCCAAATCTCCCATCCTCCTGTCTAAATTATTTTAACTGACATAGTTTCTAATTTACTCTCTCCAGTTGAGAGAGCTCCCTGTAGCTTGTCTATTTTAGCATTTAATTGCTGTATACTCTCCCAAATTAAATTCTGTAGGGATCCATTTTGCTCTGCTGGTGAAGCAGTGATCTTTTCATCTGAGCAAGGCGGTGCGTGCAGGGCTGGCATCCCACGCCAGGAGAAGGGAGAAGCTTCCAGCTCCCCTCTGCTGCTGCCTGGGGGCTGCAGGGCCAGGGGGTTTTGTGTCAGGGGACAGCTTTCCTCCAAAGCAGTCTCCTTTTAGTTCTGAAGCCAGAGGAGAGGGAAACCCGTCGTTTTTAGAGCTGGGCAAATTGCTACGTCGATTATTTTCTGCCCAAGTTTGCTCCTCCTTAAGATCTGCGTGGCTTTGTGGGCTTTTTAGCATTCGCTTTTGTAAAGGATGAAAAAGCAACCCCTAAGAATATCATGCTGTACGTTTTCCTTGTTTGTTAACAGTAATAAAAATTATTGTTCCCTTTGACAAAATAATATCCAGTAAGGAAACTTGCCTTCCCTAGTTAGGTCTTTTTTTTTTGGATGATGTTTGTACAGTGATTACTAATTACTTAATGCGTTACTATTCAAGAGGGACCATTTGCTGTCCTAAAAAATGAAGAACTTCTGTAGTTTTTGGGGTGGTTTCTGCTGAATGAGAATGTTTTCCTGTTGCTCCTCCACGTGTGTGTGGGAAGGAGGGCACTGGAGCCTCAGGGGTTACACACTGCTCTGTGGAGGCAAGCTGAGTTCAGGTGTGCAGAGGTAAGACACATCCTGCTGATTTCTCTGGGGGAACTCTTTCCCCCGCCCAAATAACCCCGAAGAATGGACCCCATGAACAAAACCCAGCCAATATTTTAATCCTGTGTAACTCTAGAAGCTCGGAGGCAGTTTAACAGAAAATACAAAGATGTTTCTTACTTATTTGCACCTCATATATTAACCGTGAAGAGGACTTGTCTGTCAGTTGGTAAGTATAGGATACAAGGTTATTAAAAATACAGTTTTAAGGAAAGAGGAGCGCATGAAATTCACATTACAGCATTATTTGTCTCTCAAATAAATTGAGAATAAATTAAGAATCTGAGGTCAGACCTTCAGTGTGAAGGTGTTAATCTTTTGGCTTGCTTTTTGATGGCACTACTGAATTGCAGTTCTGTTGGTATCTGAGGTGACAATGTTTTTAAAGTCTGTGCAAACACAAACAGCACGCTTAGAAATTGGGAGCTACCCGAGCTCATTATTGCTAATGTTCTTCTGTATAAAAAAGGAATACAACTTTTATTGATTAACTGAGTACTGCTTGTTCTACATATTTCTTTGTGTGAAATCAGAGTACTCCAGGGTATTGGGAAATATTTTTGTTTTCTATATTAATTTTCATTTTGCTAGCTTTGAGTTCATCTTCTTATTCCAGATTTTTAATCATTTGCTCCAATTTTTCCTAAAGTGCCAGGATACACAAGTATCAACCTCCCAGTTGTCTTGGTGTAGAGCCAGCCACGTGCTTCATCCTGCTGCTTTGCCAGCTGGGAACAGCTGATACAGCTTGATGCACTGCCCAGGTGGGGTTATTTCACCCAAAATATGGTGTATAGTTTGGAGACATTTTGGAGACTGTGGACAGCAGGAGGAGGAGACCGTCAAGGGAAGTGAAACTGCTTGTGAGAGAAAAGTGTAGAATACAAAAAGCAGAAATTCCCTAGCACAGGAGAGAAAGATGGAGAAGCGTGTCTATGTGCAGGTTTTACTCTTCTTAAGTGAACTACAATGATCACTTTTGCAAAGAACATGCTTTTAAAATAACATATGGGTTTCTCAGAGACCTTAGTTGGCCCAACACAGCCATTATTCTGCTATGCAGGAAAAATAAACCTGCTGTAGTTTCTGCTAATGTACCAAGCAGTTATATTTTTAACAATTTAATATTTTAAATATTTTAATAGTTTAGTTTCTGCTAACATACTAAGTAGTTATATTTTTAATAATTTAATAACGATTTCTAGGAGAATGGCACTTCTTTTTTTTCCAGTGTGCTGTTTCACTTGGTAAAGCAATACAGTTACAAACACGAAACAATGAAAAATTATTGCTTTTAACCAATACTCCATGTATTCTCTTATTATGAATGAGTCCAGCAGTGCCCATTCTCAGTCTCAGTAGGATGTTTGAGCTGGAATATAACATAGAGGTATTTGTATTTTACTGGTATTGTATGTTATCTTCTGTCTTCCTGCAACATTCAGATATCATAGCTGATTTTATTTGCATCGTGCATTGCCTTTCTTAAAAGTAAAGGATTTCCAAATTGCTGTTTTCTTACGGAATGCACTCCACCTTCAGTGCTAAGTGTTGCATTTTGTCACCTCTCTTTATTATTGCGTTGGATTGTTTCTCTCTTGTGACTTCAGAATTGACATTTCATGCCACCCTTTCACAAAACAGGATGTGGCAACCCTGGCAGTCACATGAATGTAAAACACCTGGAGGCATAACAGAGCCTTACACAGTTTAAACTTTGATTATATAGGCAAAACCAGGAAAGTTGAGCAATTAAAACATCTGCGCTGGGATTCCTGCTTGACTTTCCGCCTGCCCGTATGAGACACAAGCAAACAGCAGATCAGACTTTTACCATTAAATGAGTATTATTTATTCAGTATCCTACCAAAGCGGGCTTCTCTTTGGAATAACTCATTCCAGCCTACTGCTCCGCTGTCTACTCTACTTGTAGGTTTGCTGTCTACTCCGTTCTTGGATTATTTTATCCCTGCTAATTTAAGAATTCTTTATCCTTCTGCAACGAAATGTTTCTGGGGTAACTCAGGTTCTACTACAGGAAGCATATAGGTTTTTGGGAAGAAAATGCTGCAGTCTTTGTAAGAAGTGGTTATTACCATGCTCTGATATTTAAAGACAATTTTTTAGAAGTTGGTTGTGTGTCAGAATAGAAAACATAATCCATTGTGAAATCAGTCATGGACCTAAGCAGCTTGAGAATATTCTTATAAGCTGCAAAAAGTTTTCCCCATCTATTTATGTAGCTAAAACCATTTAATGCCAAACGTGTAGAACTTTGGAGGAGAAAATATTGTCAAGCTTCTAACAGACTTCACTTTCTGGAAGAGTAGGAGGGTATACTTAAACTTGCACATGAAGCAAAATAAAACTTGAAAGATCAGGCACTGTCCATTTTTGGTTGGGTTTTTGGTGGTTTTGGTTTGTTTGTTTGGGATTTTTTTTAATGATAAACTTAAAAATTTGGGGTTTTGTAGGCAGTTGGAACTTGGAAAGTCAGCTTCTGTCTTTGGCCCACAAAAATATTATTAAATTAATTCGTTTCTTAGGAAGACTGAACTCGATTGCCAAGTGCATCTTGTTCTTCACAGCACATCAGGATATGTAGTGACAGGAAAATCTTCTTGCTCCTGGCTGGCTTCTTCCCCTTGTCCTGGCACACTGTTGCCTGCATTCTCATCTCCCTTTTCCCCTACATCAGCTAACATCAGGAGATTCCATTAGGAATTGCTGATGATCATCTTCCCTGGGAGAACTTTTCCTCTTCCTTATTCATGTCTCTTATTCACTCTCTGATCCAGATTATCTGAAGGCGAAAATGACAAGATGATCATTTGTACAACAAGTAGATACTAAGTGAAAATGTAATTTCACATCATTTCAGAATTCTTCTGCCTTGCTGTCTGCGTCTAGCTTTTGCGTGCTTGCGAGTTTAATGTCGTGCTCCTTCTCTTCACTTCAGAACCACCATTGAATTGGAGATTGGGTTGGCTTATCTTGTAATGTGGTAATTTTTAGTAAAATCACTTTGATAAAGATAACGTGCAGCTGACTTACCAGGGGAGATGGTGTGTTTGTAACAAGAGGAAGTATCCCTGTTTTTGGAGTCACTGAGGCATATTGGTGTCCCCCAAGGGACCCAGTGGGAGTTCTGTGTTGCTCTCATGGCATTGGGTGCATATAACCGGTGAGCCAGTGCCGAGGAGGCATTTGTAGCCACACAAGGAGATAAATCCAGATCTTTGTTGAACTGGGGACATTCACAGCTGCTGAGAAGTGATTTTGAGAGGAGCACGTCAGAATACAGGCATGGTGTGGCTGATGAATGAGTGATTCATCTGGAGGGCTGCAAGCAAGTACCCGCATTCCTGATTCGTTCCGAGATCTGTTGGTCTTGCTAAGACCAACATCTTACTGTCAACATCAACGAGTCAGAATCTTCCAAGATGAGTTGTCCAAGATCCTGTTGGGTGCAGATGCCTGGACGGGCGCTGCAGTAAGCCTTGCGTTCGGTGTAACGAGTTGTAATGTTAGTTATTCTCAAGGTACGACATAATAACGGATTCTTGTCGTTCATACCTGTGTAATAATGGAAACTCCCTGATCGTCCTTTCCATTTTACACGTTGTCAGAACCTTGGACCTTAATCTTGCTCTTTGATTGACAACTGCAGCGGGGGAAAGAGCCCTCCTATTGTTTGTAGGAGTCGCATCTGTTCAACTTGATTCAGCTGAGAGTATTTGCATATTCTTAAGTATTTCTTCTGAGAGGGCCTAAATCCTTCTCGAGTGTTTGATGCATTTTTGAAATTCATTCATAAGGTATCTACATGCACTAATAGTTCTGTATAATATTGCTGTGCATAATCTGTCAGATAAGGCCAGTTTTTTAAACAAGGTATTCTTTGGGGATGACATATTACATTCTGACTTATTCTACTGGGCAGAAATGTCAAGTACTTTGAGAAAGGATGCTTGAATGTTTTGATTGAATTAGTATTCTTTATTCAACGCAAATTGTCAACTGCAGCAAAACGTAGGGGTATTGTGAGAACATTTTTCAAAAGAATTAATAAAAGGGTTTGTTTTAGTTTTTGTTACTGGAGCTTTTTTACATATAATCAATCCTTTCCTGCTGATGCTGCTATTAGCTAGAACAAGAGAGTAGATTCTTAGATGCATTTTAGATTAATTAGTCTGAATTGTTAAACCATGAGCAACACTTTTCTATTGAAATACAACTCAGGCTTTTCAAATAAAATTTTGTCTTTAATCTTTGTCTATTTTGCTCTTTATTTTTTCCTTGCAAAATTTTTATCAGTATTTTTGGAAGCATTGTCAACTTTGGTTTCAAAAACCTTTCGCTCTTGGTTAATGCAGGTACAACACTAATGAGAAGAAAATATTCAGGTATTATATTTGAGCATGGAGCACAAACTAGATGATCTCAAGCAATTATGCAGAGAATTACATGAATGGTCAAAACCTATGTCTTCCACAAGCTGGAAGTTCCAGTCCAGAACTATCTAAATAAATGGAAATATGTTCCCAGCAGTTTAACTGGGTGTGTGCTGTGGATCTGCTTCAAGCTCAAGCCATTAATGACATCCTATATCTTGTACTGGAATACCACTGATCATGATGGACAGTCTTTTTTTTTTAAAAAAATTATTATTACTTTTTCAATTTCACTAAGAAAGCGTTCAAAGCTCCGCCACCATTTGTGACTGACGTAGTTTAGGAAATGGTTTTGTGTCACTCGACAGGGCCGTAGTGATTTTTTGGAAAAAAAAACCTAACCAAAACAAAAAAAACCCCTACAGATTCAATAAATGCATTTTTTTGTTTTGTGCACGTGCAGGTTTTAGTGAACAGCACCTTTTACATTCAGTTTGTTTCTCTTTCGCTTTCAGGAATCTCCTTCTGGACGTAGAAAAGCTCTCGCTACCAGCAGCATCAACATGAAGCAATATGCCAGCCCCATGCCTACACAGACTGATGTCAGGTTAAAATTCAAACCTTTGTCTAAGAAAGTGGTGTCTGCCACACTACAGTTCTCCTTGTCTTGTATTTTCCTGAGGGAAGGAAAAGCCACGTAAGTTGTTGTTTGTTGTTTTTTTTTTTTTTTTAAACCGGATAGCCTGCTTTGTGTCGCTTTTCAAAGAATCCTTTGGATAAAGAGCTCTTTCTGTGTAGAATGGTGGAATTTGAGAATATCCTTCAGCATTCCTATCATTCCTGCCATATTTGGTTTCTTAACTGAGTAAAAGTTGTTTCTTGCTCTTCATTTCAGCCTTGTGTTCTTCAGAGACAAATGGCTTGTGCTCTACTCTTACAGACATTTTAAATAACCACAGCTTAAGAGTATCTGCAGGTCTGAAATGAGTGGAAGTGTGTGTGTTTATGTGCATGTGTGTGTTCATCCAACAACACCCTTGGCAGATTTCAAGGGAGCCCACTGATATTTCACAAAGAATGCAATAAGGAAAGGACCAAGCCAGCTGGAAGGTGAGGGAGGGTGGAGTCAGAGTTACGATTTTGGGTTGAGCACAAGAACATCCTGTGGAAAGAGTTCTCTAGGGCACTGATTTGACTCACTTGGTTCTGTCCCTTATTTCCATGGCCTTTGGAAGGCAGAGGATGCAGATTATTTTTGCAGACGCTGTAGTCTCCCCTGCAATTTCTGTCAGATCCTAGATGTTGGATATTCACGTGGCTGGAGGTTGCGTTGTTGTTTGTCACAGCCCTGGTTTCAGCCAGAGTTGTTTTGTTTTTTCTTTCTATCTCTAGAATATGGCAGTGTGAGAATGGCAGAACAAAAAGGGGTAGATGGGGAAGCTGCTGCTCTGATGGCTCTTCTGCCTCTTCCTAAATTTCTTTTTCTTTCCAAAAGTCAGACAGTTTACTTCTAGCTTTCACTATTCTGAAGGCATTTGTAGACGCGCCCGCTGCAATACGAGTGCCCAAAAAATGTTGCATGAATAACATGCCAGGCTGCCATGTTAAAACCTTTTGACACTATTTTTTTTTTTTAAATCTGCATGCTTTGAAAGCCACAGATGCATTCCTTACTATTAATTACTATTAATTAGTTTCCCCTGTCTGATTAACCTGTTGTGAACCACATCTTGGCATACCATATAAGAATATTTTGAAGTATTTAGCTGTGATTTAAATTTAGCATGGTTAAAATGCAGCTGAAAATGAGAATGGGAAAAGTCTCTTCAACTTTGTTGGAACAACCAGCATCCATGAACTAGACAATAAATAGCAAAATTATGCTGTTGTTTTTGAAAGCATTGGTTTCCAGTATGTGTAAATGAACACTGCCTTTTTTTTTTTCTTTTTTTTTTTTTTTTAATCATGTTAATGGTTTCAGATATTTAGAAAAGGGATTTCAATTTCTGTAACAGCATCAGGAGTTATGAATGGATGTAGGTATTGCATGCAGCATGTGGGCAGTAGGTCTGGCCAAACATTTTCACTTTAACCAAAGCAGATCAGGCAAGTATTTACCAGCCTTTCTGGGCTGGTTTAAAATTGTGGGAAGCAGTTCTTAGGTAACTCTTGATGCAAAGCAGTATTTTTTTACCCTTTACAATCTCGTTAATTGAAAACTTTCCCTTCAGAAATTGATATACGAGTGTATTAATTTTTCTTTTTCACTGTAATCAAGATCAGATCTGATAGCACAGACCTCCCTGAGGAAAACATCAAAATATTTAAAGACTTTTTAAGAACTCAATAATATCAGATGTGGGTATTAACAAGCTGCATTTTAATGCCTGGTGTGATGTTTGTTACGTAGGGATGAAGACATGCAAAGCCTGGCTAGTTTGATGAGTATGAAACAAGCTGATATTGGTAACCTAGATGATTTTGAGGAGGACAATGAAGAAGATGAAGAAAACAGAGTGAATCAAGAGGAAAAGGCTGCAAAAATTACAGGTTGGTTTTGCCACGAGCATTGTAAAATGCAGTTTCCCTTGTTAATTGTTCCAAGTTTTTTATCCTTATGCTGTATTTTTATTTCACCTGGAAAAAAACCCTAACAACCAAAACAGCATTTAGGATAGCTTGATTGAAGAGGAACCCATCCATAACTCGACAAAGTTTATTACTTGTGGAAGTTTATTACTTGTGAATCCAAGAGCGTTGATTTGTGTCTGTGTGTCCTGGTTTGGGGAGGGAATGCACTAAGGTAGGTAGCATTTTAGGGAAGCAAGGAGCCAGTGTGGACAGAGGAGCAGAAGCAGCAGGGGGGAAGCATCAGTGAGGAGACAAGAGGAGAGGCTCAAGTGAGATAATGAAGGCAGTCTGTGAGAATAACTGCGAAATGAGTTGTGCCATGGACGGCTGCTGAGGTTCTGCTCAATAACATGGCAATTCCAGGCTGCATATTGCTGCCTTTTGGGTGGGGGTGTCTCACGGAAAAGAAATCAGGAGGCTGTTAAAGGGCTTTAATGAATTTGATGGTGAAGTTGTTTGAAGTGAGATAGTGTAACCACATTTGAATTGCCGATGAAAATGCTTCGTGTGTCCAGGATAGCTGAACTAATCGAGGCAAGTCAGATCAGGATGAGATGATGTTCAGTTGTTGGTAGAGATCAGTGTGTAGTGCTGCTCCAGATGGGTTCTGTAGGAGAGAATCAGGAAAAGAAAATTAACTTCTGGTGCCAGACTTCATAACTTCCAATGCTCTTTTAAAATGTCTGAAATAAAGGGATCCTTCTGCATCCAAAGTGGGGGAAGAGCATCCCAAGTGGAGAAGTGAATTGTCAAATCTGTTCTTGAAAATTCAGAGGAACATTGGTTCAGTGTTATGAAACATTACTTTCATCACTCCTTTTTGAGCTTTCGTTGCAATCAAAAGGTTCAGCCTGAAGCAGTGTTGTGAAAGGATGCAAATATGTTTTCTGTATGCTTTACATATTCAATTAAACTTTTTTTTTTTTACCCTGGCCAAATCTCTGGTTAGGCTGTATGTGTCTGGCACAGAGCATATTGGAAAGTCTGGAATGAAATATCTGAGAAACCAAGATAATGTATTCTTGGTCAGGGAGTGGAGATACACCAGTCTGGTCACACTGAAATCATCCTGCAAGGACGACTTCTTTCCCAGTGTAACCAGAATAAATCAGATCACAACATCCAACAAAACCTGACGTGTTCACCAGGCTGTTGGATAATCACAGAGAAGGCCAAATTAATGAACAGTCTATAGAAACTCCTGTGAACGAGGGTTTTATTAGGATCTGCCTGAGTTCTGTGCTGAGGACAGAAAACCTGTATGCAGAAGAGCAGCAGGTGAAAAGCATCTCCACACTTGATTTTGCAGCATTCAACAAGGCTACAAATGACTCCTAAACAAGCAAAAATCTGATCTGGGTTAGACTAGGCTGTCTTACTATCCTTTGGGAATGGAGTGAACATCCCCTGGAGATAGGTGGGGAAGGGTGAGCTGGCTGATGTGCAACACAAGCTGTTTTAGAGTGATTTCAGCTTTTCCACCTGCTCTTGCAGAGGCCAAAATGATCAGTTCAAAATGAACAGTACAGAAAGGCAGAGGTTCTCAATTTCTGTGAAAGTCAGAGGTTCACAATTTCTGTGAAAGGCAGAGGTTCACAATTTCTGTGAAAGGCAGAGGTTCACAATTTCTGTGCCTTGCTGGGCCTGCTCTGGTGCTGTTTTCCAACCATACGAGATGGGAGTGTTGGGTTGGTTGTTTTTGTAAACGATTCATGACGTGGCCATGAAGTCAGCCTTGGATTTTTTCTTCTCGTGTTGGTTACAACAGCTTGAGTTGCTTTATGAGCCTGGCCAGCTTTTCCCACCTTTGAGAAGGAGAGGGATGTTGAAGGGGAATGAGTGCATGCAATTTCCCAAGCGAACGGGAGAACATAAAACATGGGGCAGTAAGTAAACATCAATAAATAAGATGTAAAGCATCTATTTCAACATGTGTTCAAGACTGATTTCATTGCTAGTTGCAGTGACTCCTGTAATAAATATGATGAATGAGGAAAGCTAGGAGACGAGCTGAGGGAGCAAGGGAGAAAGAGGTGCAGGGATCATCGCAGAAAAGCAGGAAAAAATTTAGAAGGAAGAGAACGTAACAAAAGTGATGTAGCCAAGAACTGTTTCAAAAACAGTGTTCACAGAATACCATGAAGTTAATTGAGGAAGTTACATAACCCTTTTCAAAGCTCGCTGCTCCCGAGATTCTCTCCCCTTGTGCTGGGTGTTGGCAGCTGAGGAGCTGGAATGCTTCACTGAGTCAGAGTGCCCCGAGGCAAACCCCTCACCTCCGTGTGCCTGTTTTCCCAATTGTAAAACGGGGATCCTGCCTGGAGCAGCCCACGGGAGCCACGGGAGCAGTGCACAGTTCACGTTTGTAACTGGCCTTGGAAAATGTGAAGTGCAAGCAGCAAACAGGGGAGGGATCGTTCTCCTGCCTTTGACTCCAGGTTGTCTCGCAGAAGCGAGGGATGACTTGATGGCTGGAAGGTTTTCATTCCCAAGGCACAGAGGTGCTGCAAGTCTTTTATCGGACGCTGCCAACCATTTTTGTTGGTTTTGTTGGTGTGTTTTTTAAATTTTCATTGTGCCAAAGCTGCAGTTTCATAGATGGACGTGTCTATCCCCTGCTAGGAGAACGAGGGAGGTTCTGCTGAGTGGGGCTCTAGATGGTGCAGGTGAGTTAGGAAATGCTGCTTCTCTTCCTGGATGGATTGCCTAACTTTGAGTAGGTATCTGTGCCTCTGTTTCTTCAGCTGTGAAGTAGGTGGTGCAATACTGACTGACCTCAAAAGCATTTGGGGGTCATTTTGGAGTTGGGCTGGTCAGCATGGAGCTGTTGCCATACAACTGGCCGGACTGAAGGATGTTTTCCATTCCAAGCACTACTGTCACTTGGAGAAATCTCCCTCCACCTCAAGCTTTCCCCTTCTTCCTTCCCAGTATTTCTTGTTGAAATTTTTCACGTGTAAAATCTGTATCTCCCCCAACTGTTCTGTGTGAAGCTGAAAACTGTTTGTTGCCACGAATTCAGTTTCTAATATTTAGTTTACATGGATTTAAACCTCCCAGAACTATCCTGTCCTTAGTCTTCAGTGGAACACAAGACATCTCATACTTGAAGGAACTGTGCCTCATAACTCACAAACAGGGCAGGAATAAATATATTGCCTCTCTTCATGTTTTAATTCCTAATTTAATGCCTCCTGCTCCATCTGCCTGGGAGCACAGTGGCTGTCCTGGGGCGCCACATGGAATCAGCAATGCTCCCACCTATTGCAGGAGTCTGAATCCCAGCACGTTTCATGAGCAAGCTTCTGGAGAACAATATGTGTAGCCCTTCTTTTCTCATTTGCAATTTGCAAAATCACACCTCTCCTGCCAACTTCTGGTACATTTACGCTTTTTCTTTGTCAGGGTCACCAAGCTGCTTGGGAAAAAAAATAGGAAGAGAGGAGAGTGAAAAAAAAAACCAACCCAAAAACCAAACCGGTGATTTATGTGACATACTTGTAGAGCAAGCTAATGTGTTTTTGTAGATAATGAGATTTATAAAAGATAATATAGGATATAAATCTCCAACCTACCCATTTCCATACTCCAAAATATGACATAAACCATTTAATATTGTAATGAGAAACATTGTAGTGCATATGGGTGTTTAGGTTGGCAGATAAGACCAGGTGATTCAGACCACATCAAAGGACTCCCTCTTTTTAAAGCTCTGAACTTAATTTGTTATTTTCTGACAATAAAAACTGACTTATAATTGTTTGGGGTGTTGTTTTTTTTTCCCCACATGCTGACATAATAAATTGTAAATCATGTCAGCATCTGAGCCTGTTTTTAATTACTAATTCGTTAGTACTGCTGTTTTATGAGTTCAGCTCTGTTTAATTTGAGTACAGGAAGGTATGTTCTCTTGTCTATCTCGAGTATTAAAAAAATTCCCAGAAGACAGTATTATGTTATGCAGATTTCTTAGGTGTGTGTATGGATTTCTATTGAGAAAGCTTAGTTTTGGGGCAGTTTTGGCGTTATTTTTTAGGATAATAGTCTTGTCTGTTGCAGCTAAAACCAAGGAAGTGAGGATGATGAAGTTAGCTCTGTGTAGACGGATATAAGTGTAATCCCATGTGAGCAGATTCATGCTTTAAGGTCAGGATCAGCTGGGAGGTGCATCACAGAGGAATTCTGCTTGGGGTTTGTCGCTGTCAGCATTTAGGATTTCCAATAGATATTGGCAGAGTTGGTAATTTCCCTTGGTGATTTGCAGATTGGCTCGTCTTTGCAAAGCAGCTTGCATTTACCAAAGAAGTTTTTTATCCATGTGACAGAAATACTATCAAGTTTTGGTCTGCTTTGGGCTTCAGGTTCTTTCTGCTGTCTGTGAAGGCATGAAATCAGGGAGGGGGGTGTTAATGTGTCAGCTATGAAAAACCATGAAAAAGCCCCCCTGACCAGGAAGTTCTGGCTGGCCACGAACACCAACATGAGTTGGGACAGTCAGGATGCTACACAATTATTACCTCAGTTCCATATCTCGCTCCCTAAAACTGATTCATTGAATAAAGACAAATTTTGCTTTCCCAAATAAAAGCCGGATGAGCAAAAGTCAAGTTGAAAACGGCAGTAAGCTAAAAGTGTTATTGAGAGGGAACTTCTTGTGTAGACAAGAAATTAAACTTTAAAGGAAACACAACAAAGACTGGCATGAAGCTTTGACTTGGCTGGTGACACCAGAAGGCATCATCCATTTATTTCACTGGGAAAAGACAGGAGATGTAAAACACTGTCGGTGGGGCAGTGATACCCAACAAGCAGCATCATCTCTCCTGCACGAGTTTCTCTCCTGCACAGGTTTCTCCTGCCTGTTTGTCATCTGGAATGATGAGGAAGGCTGTCCCCTCTCCACAGAAACTCGTGCTCAGGTCTCTCAGAGGTGCCCCAGGCTCAATCCCCATTACTACAGAAGCTCCATTTGTCAGATGCCGTGGATGGAACTGTGTTAGGGGGGTGCACAGAGGAATTTTTCCCCTTGGGCCAGAAGCCACTCAGACCTGGTTGTTTTTTACTTTCCTTCCAGAATTATGGAGCTATTCCCATCTTGACTAGAATTAAGCACTTAACACCTTTTAAAAATTACTAGTTCATGGCAATTCAGAGCCCTCCACTGTGGACGGAAGGTTAAATAGGATTTTAACAAACAGCAAGGTGTTACTTATGTAGTGTGACAGTGAAAATTCAACCACACATACATTGTTTGCATTCTCCTGGCACAATACTGATTGTGTGTTTTAGAACTATTTAGGTAAATTCAGCTTGTCATAGGCAGAATGTAATGGTGACTAATTGCAAATGTTAAATAATCAGAGTGTGTATATAAATAAGAAGCCCATTAAAATGCATGTTGTATAGGATAGTTTTTCTGTAACCTTTAGGGTTTGAGAGGGAGGTGAATTGTTCTGGGGCTGATTTGTGTTGATTGACAATGTTTTCATATTCAGGTTTTCTTCATGAGGAGGAAAAATCTTTAAATTATCTCTAGTACATTTACCTAAATTTTCAACTGAGGTGCATAATATTCGTTCTCAAAAAACTAACTATTGTCGCTGACACCCTAATGTGGCTAGGTTTTGTTTATGTCTTGTTACCTGGGTTTCATGTTAAATCAACCCTGAAGCACCTACACAGGTACTTCACTGTAGTTATATAATTGCAAGGACTCGTTCTAAATCTATTCTTTCCCCCTCTCTCCCTCGCTCTCTCTCTCTCTTTCTGGTAACAGTGTTCGTTCCACTTCTGTTTCATTAAATGCCCTTGCCTTACGTTTGTCTTGACTGGCTTCTATTTACAGAAATTGTAAACCAGTTGAATGCTCTGAGCAGCTTAGATGAAGATCAAGATGACTGCATAAAGCGAGCAAATATGCCTTCAGCTAAATCAGCCAGTTCCTCTGAAGGTCTATGAGCTTTCATCCTTTCTTTCTGTTTCTGATTGTATTTACTGTGACCCATTACCTTTTGACTCCTGCCTGTATTCAGCTGTCAGTTTTATCTCTGTGCTTCCACCCAGCATGACTCTCAGTAATTTGTAGTGCATCCAACAGGTAACAACATGATAGAGAAAGAGCCTGTCTCCGCTACAGCTCCGTTGTCATCTGATAATGAACAAGAAAGAAAAAAAAAAAATTAAAAAAAAAAAAAAAAAAAAAAAGAGAAACCACCAGACCCTAAGCTTAAAACATTAGTTGTGTAGTCAGTAATAACTGACCTTTCTAAAGTGACAAAATGTCCTCTCTCTGCTTTTACGTGCACGTTACATCCCAAAATTCAAATTTCCTGCCGACAGTTAGCATGTACGTGAGCAATCGAAACCACCGTATTTAGCTTGTTAGATGTTCTGCAGTGTTTATTTAATGAAGAGAAGGGAAGGCTTTTTTTAGAAGTCATTTCTGTTACATAATGTTCTGATCAGCAAATAGGAGTTTCATTCATTTCACCTTTTTTTTTCCCCCCTTTGTTGATGTACTTACTGGACTGTGTTCACTTAGTCGTGCAGTTCGTGCCATACCCTGGTGCAGTGTTTCGAGGGACTGTTGACACGGGGCTTTTTGAGCTCCAGTTATGTTGGATGAACAGCTTGTATCTATTTTAAAACAATATTCCAATTTGTTTGTAGAGCTTATCAATAAGCTTAATTTTCTGGAAGAAGGGGAGCAAGACCTGGCCAACTCCAGCACGAACCCTTTTGGTGATCCTGACGCAGCAGAATTAAATCCATTTGGAGACCCTGATGTAGAAGGTAATGAATTTATTTTACATAATTCATTGCTGCTTGCAAATGCTTTGTGAAACGTGTTTTTTATTTCTGTAGGGCTACAAAGGAAAACTTTTAACCGATTAAATACAATTACCTCATGCAGCACAGAGGTAGCAATAGCAATGATCCAGTTGCCACTAGAAAACTGATTTATCCTTTGGATTGAGGCACTTTTTGTGTATTTGCCACTGGGGGCTACCAGCTGAAGCAGAGACTTTCAGGCCTAGCAGGTGTGTTACTGGAACTCACCTTATGTGGTACAAATGAGCAACGCATTCTGTCAGACAGCCCTGCTCCACGTGGGTGATGGTTTATATCATCATTTCCTTTACTGCAATCTTCTCTGCATCGCAGCTATTCTTGGTTAGCACTAATCTTCATTATTACAATTTAATTTTCTCTCTTTTATTCTTCCTTCTTTTTTTTTTTTTTTTTTTTTTTTTTTTTTTGCTTTTATAGCTTCCTCAGTTAAGCCTTCTGGCACTGTGCCTTGCACCACATGCTAGGTGTTAATCCACTTTCCAGACTGACATGCCCGTTCCTGTTCCATTTGGGTGAGATGTACAACCCCTGTAAAGTTTTAATCCGATAAGATTTCGGCCGTGAGGCCAGAAGGGAGCACCAGGACAGCAAACATCTCTGCTGTCCTCAACTCCATGCCCAGATATACAGGCTCCCATCTGCTGGATTGTTTCACTTTGAGCTTGCAGCTGCTCAAAAGGCCAATTCATGGTTAATTCCCAAGTTTGAAGCTGTTCTCAACCTTTCCCATTCAAAGCTCCGAGACTTTTCTTCCTACAGAAAACACCAAGGGACTCTGTAATGGCAAAGGAGAAGAACCACAGTGAGCAGGTGCAGCCAGGGGATTTCTAAGGTCAGGTCCAAGAGAATGGATTTCCAAGCTGCAGTTTCCACCTGTGGTCACTCACTTCTCTTTGGACAAGCTGAATGTTTTTTCTGCCTTCAGAGTCCACAGGGAATGATGTGGGTGGGGATCAAGTCCTGTCATACTTTGGCTGTGGTGTGACTCACAGCTTGTATTTCTGAAACAGGGATGTTGCATTATCTTCTGTATTTGGCAACTGAAGCCATAAAGCCACTATCCTGGGCACCTTCTCCCTCCTATAAAGTTGTCAAGTTTTTCTACAGTTGCAGAAGTGAGTTTCAGCTTTGTAGATACCAATATATATTAGTATATTAGGATTAGGGTATTAGATATTAAGATTAGGTTCTGGTGTCCTAATCTTTGGCTTTGTTTCCTGTCTGTTCCTTGACAGTGAATTCCCTTAGGATCAGGGAAGGAAGCAGAAGCAGTGGGAATGTAAATCCCTCTGGTAGTCCATAAATAACTTGCTCTAAGAGACTCAGCCTATATTCCTTTCTTCCTTCTCTGCCTTAGAAAGAAGAGCTCCCTTCTCCGTGGAAAAAGCTGTACAAGTCCCATCCTACCTAATCTGCTTTTTCCAAACCCAGCTTTTCTTTCCTTTCCAGAGAGAACCCATTTTGGAAGAAAGCAGTGGGTGTTCTGGCCACAAAATACATCTTGGGGACAGGGAGGAGCAGCTGGTGTTGTTTCTTAGTATTGGAGTAGCTCGATGTAACTCGTGACAAGCTCACTATGAGCAGCCTGCGTCCATGACATCAGCCTGCTCGTGTTCCTGAAACACTCCCAGCATATCAGGGCCACGGTTTGTTTCAGTCGATTGTCCTTCTTTTGGTGTCATCTTCAGAGGTGTGGACACTTCTCCATTGCTCTGGGTCTGTTCTGTGTACTTGGGACAGTCTCTGTGATCAGACTCTTGGGTCCCATCTACAGCTGTGGGCAGCAAAGCCACAGCTTTGAGTCGTTGGGTGTGTGAGTACCAAGCGTTACTCCCACGCAGCAGGCAACATACCATAACAGGACAGTGACTGGGATAAACAGGGTGTCGCTAGATTCTTCCTACTGTGTCATAAAGTGGTTTTTATTTGGGAGGAGTGGACCTTCTCTAGGGTTCATGTGACAGTGTCTTCCTGGAGCACTTAAACCAGGCTGGAAGATCTGAAAGATCAGCTGAAAGAGTGATTCCGGACTATCAGACAAGGAGTTGGACATCTGCTGTGGCATTTTATGTTTTGATGAGTGGCTGCTGGGGAATTCTTCTTTTTGCCTCAGTCACCTCTGAGGATCACTGGTTCTTCCACTCCAGACCTGTCTTGTCCCTATAATGGGAGCCGGTTGTGTTCCCATTACCTTGCTTGACCTTCTTGACGTGTGCCTTTCCTCCAGTCTTCTTCCTCCACAGAAAGTTGAGGGGGAGAAAAAATGGTGCTGAAACGAATTAGAAAAGATGGTTTTGGTCTCCAGCAACAGCAGGAATCTGCTGTGTATTTCTGTGGCTAATTGGATCAGTGTCTCTACATGGGGAGCACCTAGGCACCTAGAGGTGACCATTTGGGGGAGATTCCCCTTTGTTTTGAAATGCATTTTGAGGCTACGCAGTATCTTAGCTGTTCTTGTCCTGGTGCCCAGCTGCTGAAGGCTGCCCTGTTTGTGTCCCGTTATTCACTTGTGATTCTTTTATTCTGAGACCCCAGAGGAACTTTTTTCACTGCCATCTCTTTCTAGGAAGCTTTTTGAGACTGTGCCTGCTTGTGTGCTTTTGCGTCCTGAAGTGAGCGTAACCTTTTTGATGGCCACCCCAGGAGCTCCAGAGAGGTTCAGGAGTTTAAGGCAGGCTTTCTCCTACAGGCTTAAAGAGTCATATTACCTGTTTCACTTGTCTTGTGATCTTCTTAAATCAAGAGATTAACTTTTTATGTGTGCAGGGATGAAGTATTTTTCTGTTCACTTACATGTTAGTCTCTTTATCTTTTCATCTGGACAAGGCATAATCTGGAACTCCGACTTTGCGAAAGTTCAGAGTCTTCTGTAGAATTTGTTACTTAATTTCCCCAAGACATGCAGAGCAGCCAGCTGGAGCCTCCTTTGCTGAGCACTTTGCCATCAGATGCAAGGAGGCACGATGTGCTGTTTGGCAGAGATATTCCGAGGATATTCCTATGGAGCCTGTAACGTGTGTGCTCGGAGTCACCCGTATGAATATGTATGTATTGACAGTCACTCAGAGACAAAGGAGGATTACTTGCCAGTAGATACTTGTTTCCTAGACAGATATTTCTCGTGCCTCTTCACAAACCAGCTACTTTCCCCTCTATCTTCCTAATCCCATAATCACTTAACCCTGGGAATGTGGGGTGGGGAGAAACTAAAGGCGTGCGTGCTTCCAGCGCCCGCGTGCACACCGTAGGTGTGGTGCGTGGCGGAGGGTCATCAGCAAGCTGGCCCTGGATGCTGCTGGCGCTTCAAAAGTCCTCAGTGTCAATGATTTTACACACACAGCAGAGCCAATGTGCGTGCGAACGACTCTCCTCAAAAAAACCTTCAGCCGCGTTTCCTGGTTGACACGTCAAATTGTTCCCCCTGTCAGCTAGACGTTAGAAATCTGGGAAAATCAAAAATAATCTCTTTGCTTGGTGTTTCTCTACAGCTTTATGCTAGACGACCTTTACGTGATCATATGAGGACTGCCTTGGGATTTTTAGTCACGGTGCAACAGAATCTTAAAATCAGTTAATTTCTGTGCAAAATGTTTACCTGGGCAAGCCAACATGTACAACAAATGAAAGCAGAAAACCCCAACACCCTATCATCGCTCCAGATATTTTATTTTTTTTTAATTTGGTGGGGAATACAAATTTTTAAGTTGCATACAACGCACAGGAGACAAGAGGGTAACGCTCTGCTGGCACCCCCTGTCATTTAGACCACCATTTACATCAGCGGTGTATTTCATCACCTTGTGTGTGGACTTCTGAGCCCCCTGCAGCGTGTTTTACACTGAAAATGAGAGCAGTGGTACAATGCAGCAGCAAACCCCAAGTGGTTCCGGGGTAGTCCTACGCACAGAGCAGCACAGGAACCACTTGAGAGGAAAATGCTGACTCTGTCCATTCTATTTCTTCACGAAAAGCAAAAGGATCGGAAAATCACCAGCGGCGCGCGGGGACGTTCAGTGATTACTCTTTCTAGAATCGCTGGGCAGTTCCACCTTCCCTTTGTGCAGTTTGCGGGGTGCTCACATCCCATGGTGCCAGGCAGGCAGGCAGTGGCGTAACCGAGCTCCTTTCACATGTGGCTTCTTCTTTCATCCTCTGCCAAGGGGAAAGTGGTGTGCGCCGTGTTTTGGTGGAGGTTTTGTTTGGTGTTAAGGGACGTGTCACAATATGTTTGCGTTACAAAAGGCAAGTGGGTTGAAGGGCAGGGTGATTTCTGGAGATGCTCTGGCTGATTGTGCAGATAGGTAGTGCCAGAATGATTATTATCACAGTCTTTTCTCGGTGGAGTTAGGGCAAGTAATGTTTCCAGAATCTGGCACAAGAGCAGCTGGTGTTTCTGCTGTAGTAATACTTCTACCTCTCTTGTTGTCACTCCTACCCCCGTGGCTTTATTACTTAATCATGCAAAATTATTTTGTGTTTGACCCTTGACGTGCCAAACTTCAAGCATCTTTTTCTTTTTTTTTTTTTTTTTTTAATTTATATCAGTGTAGAGGCTGGAGTCCCATGTGGAGCTGTGATGAATGATGTGGGGAAAGCAGGAGAATCTCTGCTGCCTTCTGAGTGTAAAAGCAGCTTCAGGAAGGAAACAGACCCCTTCTAAGCTGTTGTAGGTTTAGCTTGCCAAGGTGCCCTTCTCAGCATCATTAGCCCTCTGAGAAAATGAGTGTGTTACAGAAAAGTGACAGGTGACAGTGGTGTGGCTTTCAGAGCAGTCGAGTCGTCATCATAACAACTTAATTTGTTTTAGAGAGGCTTGTGATGACCAACATTGGACACAAAACTGGTTCTGAGGGGTTTCAGAGACCCCAGGGGGGAGAACCTGTTTGGGTTCAGGTGGGGACCCTTGTGGGACCCCTCCCTCCCTGTGGGGACATGGCAGGAAGCAGAAAGGGGAGGAAAACAGTATCCTGCAGATACTGGAGTAGAGGGAATGAGTAGCCAAGTTAAGTGGGTTCTGGCTGAACCTTTACAAAATTCTGTGTCTTGAGAATGATATTTTTAGAGGCTTTTTTAAACTTCAGCCTGCGTGTAGGATTTTGTGAAATATTTTAGTTAATAACGAGCCAGAGGTGTCTGAGCACTTGCACGTAACACTGTGTGTGTAAGGCCAAACATGAAGTTCCTGTTGAGCCAATGAAAAAGAAAAATAATTTTGTCATAGTTGGGGTTACAGCACTTGATCCAGTGTCGAAACAGAAAGAATTGCAAAAACCATTTGCATTGCCCCTTAAAATTTATCAGATTTAAACAAACATTTAACTCATTGTTTCCAGGAGACACTTCAAAGCAAATTGAAAATAAAAGGTTACACCATAGTTTTGAGAGGCTGTTTCTCTGAATGTTTTTAACTTCAAGATATATTACTGACTTTCTTTCTTGTGTGTTATCAGAAGGTTTCCCTCAGATATGATAATGTGTATTTATCAACAGATTCATGTGCAGGTGCAATGATCCATCATACGGCGGTGCAGAAGCAGCTATTTGTACTTGCCCACTCTCTTGGTAAAATATTCTAATATCTGAGCAAAGTTTTATGTAGTAAAAAGTTTGGTTAAAGCTTTGTCAATAAGCCACACTATTTGAACAAGGTATCAGTCCTTTCCTTCTGCATTTCATTAGGATTTTTTTTTTGCTTTTTGTATGGAACTGTCTTCTGAGGACACATCTCCAAAGCACTTCTGCTTGCTCTAGGTCATCAAATCACTAAATGTGTGGGGAATATTTGAATAGTGTTCTGACTGCCATGAGCTTCAAGGCATGGTATGTACAGTATCTACTGGATATACAGTATACACTAAGGGTGGGATTTGACTCCCCTGGCTTTAAAAACAGTTTGCACATATGCCTGTAAGCTTGGAGTGTCAAGGAGTCAGTCCAGCTGCAAATACCCATACCGAGGACATCTCAGGGCAGGCAGAGTGAAGCTTTTGCTTCCCTTGACCACCTGCACTGGACACTGGAATAACCTAAGTCCACATAGAACCACTTTTCCAGTTTAGCTTAAAATAAATCAACAGATACATTTTAGATATTGGGCTCTGCTCTGATGTATTTAATCTATAGTACTCTGAAGGACTCCTGCTTGATTTGATCATATTTGTGTTTTTAAGAATTTCTGCCTTAAACGCTTTCTTTTCCCCCGTCAGTTAAGCCATAAACCTTCAATATTATTTCACTGAGGCTTTCTCTGAAGCTTTTTTAAAAGGATGTGGGCTTATGGTTACATCACCACATAAACTAGAGTTAATACACATCACCTTCTGGGCAGTAATTACGCTTTTTCCCAGGCTAAGTTCCCGGTAGTTTATTCCCTTCTCTTAAGGGATAAGCATTTACTCTGGGGTCAGAGTGAGCACATGCGCTCGGCTGACGTGCTGCTAACGCCCCCCCTGCAGCTGTTTGTCTGTCTGTCTGTTGTGCTCCACGGGCTGCAGGTGGATCTCTGTAGTGCCGAGAAGAGCTCAAGCCTTTCCTGCTCCCAGCCTCTGCCCTGATCCGGTGGCTGGTGCAGTGCAGAGAGAGGTGAAGTCGCTGCCTGCAGCCAGGGATCACATTCCTGTCCAGCTGGGAATGGCTCTGGCTCACTCTCTGAGTTAGAGCTGGTCACGCCGCCTGGGGTAGGGCTTCCCATCGCCTTGGGCTGTGCTAATGGCTGGATGTCTGCTCTCAGGGTACGGAGCACTCGCATTTTCTAGCAATTCGCCAGGATTAGCAGCTTTGGTACCTCATCCATCCAGACTCACAGAAGCACGGCGCTTCCCTTTGTTCGTTGTGTGACTTGAGGTTTTGTCCTCCCGAGTATTTCTTCGGTCTGTCTTTTTGTTCTTTAGACTCTTGTTCCAAATAACTTTTTAGAGTTGCTCCGGTAAACCTTAAAAGTATGTTTAGTCCAGTGTAGTAACCATACCTCTGGAAAAAGACATATTTTTCCTTAAGAATAATGTGGATGTGGTTATTGAAAGTTAGGTTTTAATGACGCTGCATTGGAGTTCCTGTTTGTGTAGCTTTTGAAAATACATCACATCCAGTATTGAACAGAGCTGCTGATTATTCGGTGCTGCAAGAAGAGTAAAATTAACATTACTAAGTGTCTTTGTAACAAATGTTGTATTGCTGCATGGCGGTTTGCATCATTCAGTATCCAGAAGCCATTCACTGCTGAATAACAGACACTGCAGAAAGGACATCACACACAGAACAGCGTGCAGCTCCAGCTTGCCAATAACTTTTGGTTGCACTGCCCAAATAAAAGATGAGTGATTTGATTATCCGTGTCTTTGGGGTTAATTTAAATTCATTTTTACAGAGAGATTATGTATTGTTACCAGGGGCACACATGTGTTTAGAAATGTAATTACTGGTCATACTAATAGCTGATTTTTGGTTCAGTAGTTTTAAGAAATTAAAAGGTCACCTACTTACTATCACCATTTTTAAATCCAGTAATATTATAAAATACTTTTTTCTTTATTAAAAGCTCAAATAAATAATTAGGAACATTTTGCTAGGACACAGGTAGTTTGGCTAATAGTTTGTGAAAATATTTTAATATCTGCTGTGATGCCATTTATATGGCAAATGAGAAAACTAATAACTAATTTTGAAAGAGCTGCAGTAAGTGAGAAAAGGAAGCCTATTCAATATAGTCTTAATTAAAAGACCTTTTGAAGGACCTATTTTTGAATAAATTCACCTAAGGGTATAACTTTATGTATTGAGAGTTAAGAAGTAGACCATTTCATATAAAGATCTGATAAAATGCTTCGATTTTTTAAATTTGTTAAATTAATGGGGGCTTTTTTGTTGTTGTTTGGTAGAACTTCACCCTGAAAGAGCTTCCTCTTCAAAGCCAGAAGAAGGTTTCTATGCTGACAGTTACAATCCCTTCAAGGATGAAGATGCCCCAGAGTACCTAAACCCATTCGACGAGCCCGATCACCCGCCTGAAGCACCTGGAAGCGGAAGAGATTCTCCCCCACAGCCTGCAAAAAGGAAGAACGTCAGGCCAGTGGATATGAGCAAATACCTCTATGCAGATACCTCTAGAGCCGAGGAGGAGGAGCTGGACGAGTGAGTACGATTGTCCATCTTGCAGTCAGCAGTGGGATCCCTGGCGTAATCTGGAGGCGTGTTGGGTTGAACCCTGGTGATCCTTGATCAGCTCCTTAGGGACAGCCTCATCCCTGGGCAGCTCAGCAGCGGGAAATGCCGTAGCCCCGGGTCATGCAATTCAGCTGAGTATTATCAGTGAGGAAACTTGGCTTTATTGATAGGGAGCCAGCCTGAGGATCTTAGTGGCGCTTCATGCCCCGATAATTGCAACTGAGCCAGAGATTAAAGGAGCAACATGGTTTGGGCCTTCCTCTCCTTTTTGCCAGGATTTTTGCTACGTGAAAGTAATGATTTTTGCCAATGGTAACAGGGAGTTTGTTTTATCTTGATGCAGTATGTAAAAAGGAGGAACATTTTGCAATCTGCCTAGCAAGTCTTTGAGAATCTCCTAAACTGAATATATATGGGAAAGATAATCCCACATGACCACACAAAAAACTTTCATAAACTCACACTGCCTTGTATTATAACATAGAAGCTATGAGGAAGGGAGAGCTTTTCTGCAATTCCTGCAAGGCTTGGGAGGTTGGAAGGTGTATCCTTAATCCTTGTTTGTGGTCATTAGTCACCAACCACAACACTCAGGAGACAGTTTATGGTGATTACATCTCAGCAATTTGACAGACAACAGTTCTAATTAAGATTTAATTTTACATTATTTAATGAGATTTATCATGGCATGACATTTGCATTACTTCAATATTAACAGAGGTATGGTATCGTCACCTTTTCCCTGTTGATAGCTGCGGTCTAGGAAATGGAAGGATTCCCAGGCACTCTGAGAGAAATATCTGAAGGGCTCTGCAGAGCTTTTTCCTTTTAAAGCTCTGTGGCCATGGATTTAATGTTGATGTTTAGTCTGTGAAAAAGAAAAGAAAAAATAAAATAAAGGGCATTGGGAATGATGCCTCTGCCAGCTCCGTTTGTCAGGACAGTGCCTGAACAAACAGCACTGGCTGCTGTGTCTTCAGGGCACAGTGTGATCACACTGACAGCCACACCAGGCATTCCTGGTCACCAGAACCTGGGGGGAATAAAAATATGTGTATTTTACACCCACCCAAGATATAGGTGTAGAGGACAGCAAAGATTGAGAGGAGCAGAAAGAGAGAAAGCCACATGGGTGAGCAAGTGAAGAATTTTCTGTTTATACTTCCTTTTCCAGCCTAAGCACATCTATGTCAAAGGGGCTTGTGGCAGGGTTGTGACCCTTCCTTTTGCTGAACTTCAGCCCTTGGTTAACAACAGCTTCCTTCTTGTTTTAATGACTCCATTTGCTTAATTTTTTTCCCCCCAAAGATAAAAATAAATTCCCCATAGGTGGATTCTACTTGGACATAAAGCTGGTCTGTATTTTCATGATAAAGCAGTGTCCCATGGGAAGATGGAAGGATAAAAATTCAGTAAACGCTGTAAAAGCAAGTTTTTACATCTTCTACATAAGTTTTTAATGTCCTGACCCCCAAAGTAACCTTCCTCTCCACATTTCCCTCTGAGGTTCCAGGAGCAGTCCATCATACAAAAGACCTGGAGACCATTTGCTGAGTGCATTGGGTTTGAAGTGTGGCGAGGAGAGCCCTTGAGTCTTTATACTGAAGCGCCCTGGAGGAATGGGTGTGATGATGAAAGTCCAGTCTAGAAACACAGGACATGTAATATTAGATCACATCTACAAACGCTGTTTTGCCCCATCTCAAGTCCTGAATTTTCAGATTTTTAAGTAGAAAGCTTCTGCCGAGGCACGGTCTGGTGAGCACCAGAGGCAGAATTTTCACAGGCAGTGCCAGTTGGTGGTTTTTGAGTGCCCTAAGTCATTTATGTCCAGATGCATATTGTTTTTACCTACTGTGAATATTATTATCTACATAAGTGGGTAATCTTCTTCCAAGCCTATTGAAGTCCAGAGAGTTCCACAAGAAAACACGATCTCTAATGAAATGGGTTTCTTTTGTTGATTGTAACTAAATTCTCTTTCCAATCCCGTGCTGTCTCTTCTGCTGGCTTATCAAAACAACAGTTTGTAATGTTGGATTTACCTGCCACAAACATTTGTTGTCTTGTCTGTCTCTAGCATGTTCACCTTTCCTTGTCACTGTCTGAGTGCTAACTTTTTCGATCTCTCTTCATACAGAAGTCTCTTCATCTCTCTAATCATTTCCACCGCCCGTCTCTGGACCCTGTTATTTCTTCTGCTATGTGTCTATTTTAAGATGTGTTGACTTGGCCTGAGCAGTGCATTCAAGACAAAGCTGAACAACTGAGTCATATCATAAGAGCAGAAAACTCTGCATGTTATTTTCAACCTCTCTCATAACATCTTGTCTTTTGATATTTTAAAAATTCATTTTTTTGGTCATATCACTGGTCAAGGGCTGCCTCCTTTCGAACCGATAGGTGGGAGGCATGAAATGGAAGAAATGGAAGGCTCCTGATTTATTGATTAGCGGGAAATACAATGTATTTTTACCCCCATGTCCTAAATGCTTAGTTGGAGTTCACTTGCTGTACTGCCTGGCGTTTTCCTCTGATGTTTTGTGTGAGATGCAGTGGTGTGTCCTGAGGTCATGGACACACCAGTTAGCATCAGGACCCTTGTCCCATTCTGCTCTGGCAGATCCCTAGTTCTCATTCCGGACTCGGAGCTTACGCCGAGTGCCCCAAGAGCTGAACTGTGGCTCCAGTTTGGTGACAGACTCTCCCTGTAATCCTGTAAAAGGTACTTGGCCTCAGTGCACCTCTGGGAAGGGTTTACCTTGGGTAATTGTATTTGACTAATGTTTGTGAAGAGAACTGATAGCTCATAACACGCACAAAGCACAGCCACGAGCACAAGCATCGTGAGGCGTTGCATGGCACAGGGGGCTTGGGTGAGCCAGAGCATTTAACTACTGCAGAACTGTGCTCTCAAAACATCCTTCCTCTGCCTAAATTCCCATACCTAGCCAAAGATGAGGAGCACATTTTCCTTTTGTTACTTTGGATGTTTCACTGTTAGCGAATTTTCGAATTTTATACATTGAAATCCACCTGTTAGCGAAGGAAGGCACACTGTGTGAACTTAACTATTTGAAAACAGCACAGCTCACAAGTGCTTAATGTGTAATGCTTTCAACCTTAGTGCTTCTTGCTTGGCAATATTGCCTGACCTTTTCAGCCCTGCCACGCTGACAGCTTAGGGTTTCTTCCTCAGTAAAATGCTTATTTTCTAATTTTTATTTTTTTTTTTTTCAGCTAACTGGTAAGACTGATCAAAAATGATTTTTGAATTGGTCAGAATAAAACTTGCTGTCCAATATCATTTGGCTCTGTGGCTTCTTATCTCGTTAATCATTGTACGGTTTGGAATTCTGCTGTTTAATTGGCAAGGCTGTGGAGTTGCCATCTGCACAAGAAGCCACAAGCCACCACGTTGTCAGTGACAGTTTAATTCCAGGTGTCTTGTCGGGTCTGAAATGTTTTAATTTTGTGGAGGACAGTCTGGCATTTCTTTAGACAAAGCATTTTATGTGACTCCATTCAATAACTTCACAGAACCAGCAAATATGGGGCTGACCTCGGAGAAAAGTGCTTTAATATTTTCCAGCTAAGGCTCTTTTCAACCAGACTTTTCAGATGCTTAATTTCTTGTGGAAGCTGTTGGACCAAACTCTGCTGTGTATATCACATCCTCATGTGATTCAAACGTTGTATCAGGAAAGAACCATTTTGGTTGGGTTTTGGTTTTTTTTTTCTGTATTAACATTCTTTTTCAAAAATCTTGCTCAGTATTTGTAAGAGGAATTAAGGGTAGCACGTGTGCATGTCTGTGTCTGTTTTCTGTGACCAAAATGTGAGGATTTAATCTGGCTTTCAAGAAGTTCTTCTCTAGAGGAAAAGGCTTCTCTCCTTTTAGTACTTCTGGTGGGTACAGAGGGTGCAATTCTTCAGGATGACGCCTGCATCATCCTGTGCAGGCAGCTCTGGAGCTTAAAAGTTCAAAAGCTGGTTCTTCCAAACCTCTCAGCTCTCATTGATAGGGTGTTGGGTTTTTTTCCTCACACCCAAATAATTTTGACACCTTCCAAATGCACCTTTCTAGTTCAGAGGTAAATTCCTGCCAAACACGCCGTGCCTGTTGGCTGTTCCCAAGGCTGGCGTGTTGAACTAAATCAAACCTTGTGCTGTCCCACAGAATGCATTGTTCTTCTGCCTTTATCTCTTTTATCTTCATTTTCACCTCCCTTTGAACTCTCTGCTGGCTGTCAGCTAAATTAGAGCTACTGACAGCTGGATGCCTTCTCCACTCCAGCCTGGATGTCTCCTTTTCCTACTGCCTGCCATGGAAAACACCCTTCTGTTTCCATTTCACTTCTTCCTTTGGTTGCCTTCAGTTCCTGGTGGCTTTGCACTTGATGGGCAGCAAAGTGGGGGAACACCTGGAAGTTGCCTTCAGTCATTAAATGAGTCATTTTAGTTTTAATCTTTCCTTTTGCTTCAGGAGTTGGATTTCTTTTTCTGTAAGGAGCAGAAGGGACTTCAAGGGACTGAGGTTATTTGTTGTGGTTGGTTACGCTGTGTGTTATAACTGTGTGCAGGTGGATTGTTGGGAATTGTAGTTTGAGATCTGTGAGAAATATGTCTTGCAGGGTAGAGAGGGACTAGAAAAGAATAATTTAATGTATCCATTTCGTCACTAACTGTCCAGTTTTGGATTGCAAAACCTGGAAAGCAAACAGTATGGATAATGAAATAATTCCGTGCAAAAAAGATTCCCTTAAGTAACCTTAGCAGGATACAAAGCTGCTGGCTCTAAGGGTGTAGAGGAAGTCATTATTTGATGTATTATTGATTGATTGATATTGGATCTATCAAGCTAACATAAAATTTGGCTGTGGAGGTATTTACTTAGGGTGGTACAAATGCAGTGTTGGAACCTGGATGCCCGAGTTAAGGATAATTCTTTGGACTGCATCTACTTGGTGGAAGAAGTTTACTCTGTAACATTCCCAAATCAGATTCAGTTATAAAAAGCACTTTCAAAATAGACAGGTGATGGCTGCAGAGAGATATTAAGTGTTCTAATCAAGCTGTGTTTATTCTGTTCATTAGAGTGTTAAACACCCAGCAGCTTCACTCACATTTTTTGGTATTGATCTTGTCATAAAATCAGATCAATCTTTGCTGGATAGCAAAGTATAATTGAAGAGTTAGCTTTATGCAGTTGATAGAATCTCTGCAATTTACAGGACTTTATAAAAATCATGGCAGTTGTGACTGAATAATGCAGTTTTAGCCATTGTAACTCACTTTTTAATTGTGTGAAAATGTAGCATTTAAAAGTGTATAAAGGTAAAACGTTCTTATGTGGGATAATAAAAGCATTTTAGTCATTAGCTTTCCTAAGCAGGTCTGACTTTTGGGTTTATTTCCAAGGAGATAGCAAAGAAATGTGTTTCCCTTCTTTTAATTAGATCAAATCCATTTTATGAACCAAAACCAAGCCCTGCTTTAATTAAAGTTGCTCTGCAAGAACCAGAAAAGAAGACGAAAAGAAAGGCTCCTGAACCCCCAAACCTCTTGCCAAAGACAGAGACGGGCGTGGGTG
This sequence comes from Hirundo rustica, assembly GCF_015227805.2. Classification (NCBI taxonomy): domain Eukaryota; kingdom Metazoa; phylum Chordata; class Aves; order Passeriformes; family Hirundinidae; genus Hirundo; species Hirundo rustica. The sequence goes on from NC_053452.1 coordinate 1,783,621, forward strand.
AGAACATGTCAGCAATCCCTGCATCGAGGGAGCTCTCCTCCTCTCCTAAGGTAAGCTTTTCACACCAAAATGTTGTCTTTGTACCTTTCTGTGTGTTGTAAACATCCCGTTTATTTCTGCAGGCATCCTAAAAGCTTGGCCAGTCCTGTTGGCTTGTCTCTCTTCACCTGGTTCATAGGGAGGGGTGCAACTGTAGGAGCTGGTGTTTTTTTTCTTTTTAAGGATTTCATGACAACAGTAACAGGGACTGCAGTTTCAAAGAAAGGAGTCTTCTAGTAACCAATGTTACAGGACAGCAGGATGTGGCATGGAGAAGGAAGAAAATCCTGTTGAGCAGTGCTTTGTCCTGATCCATTTTAATGCTCCTAAGCCTTGCCCCCGTGGAAGAGCCTGTCTCCACATTTCTGTCATAAATCTGGGTTTTAAAAGCTTAGGACTGGGCACTGTTTATTTGTATTGGGATTTCTATATGTCCAATTCCAAAGCTATTTAAAAAGTAATTAAAAGTTATTAAAAAAGAAGGCAGGCTCCTTTAAATCAGGTTAACTGTTTGCCAGGAATGTCCAGACTGAGGATACTTACGTATGCACATCCGTTTATGTTTTTCACGGGAAAATCTGAGTTCATTTCAGTGGAAGAGCTAATGTGAGGTGTGGGTGTTTTAGTACTGCAACAGCCACCTTCTGTCAGTGTGGGTTTCAACTCCAGTGTTTCAGCAGTGAGCACCACTTGTGCTTTTTCTTTAAACAAAATAAGCATTTAATAGCATAAATTAATGGAAATGAATGTCATGCGTTGTTTTCAAGGTGGGAAGGTGAGGACAGAGTGCCTCCCTTCCACTGTGTCTTGCCTTGATAATGCACATTATCATCTGGTTTGCCTTGAATCCCAGCTGCTGTACTTCAGTTTCAGAACTGAGGGAAACTCCTTGTCGTACCTGTCATTTCATTGTGTAATTACTCAGCCAGATTGCTCACATGTCCTTGTCCACTCAGGCTCTGATCTTGTTGTCATTTTGCCACTCACTCAGGCTAAAGAGACCAGAAATGTAATCTCTGTCTGCTCACTGCAAAGCAAAACAGTGGAGTAAGAGCACGAGTGCACTTCACAAGTTATTCTTCATATGCAAAACCGCAACCGGGGGTATATGAAATCAAAGCACAGCGGTTTTATGATGCTCTGAAATGGCATTCAGTCCAGTTAGCTGGGGTTCCTGTATGAGTTTCGGCATGAAAAGCGGCACATTATTAATTCCTGGTGGAGTCTGGCTCTTGGGTCAAAGCGAAATGGCCAAAGCAAAGCTTTTTTGGCCAAAAGCAAACCTTTCACCAAGGCTGTGAAGAGACATCTGTGGAGAATTTTATCTGATCGCCTGGTGGAAATGGTGTGCCCCTTGCTCATTGTTTGAGAGGTGGTTTTTTTACAGGTGTGCATCCAAGGAAATGTGTCTCTCTGTTTCATACATGGCTTCCCTGTGCTGAAGTAACACGTCACTGCCCAGTTTGGTTGTTGTGGGTTTTGTCTGCCCTAGATGAAGCTTTAGAGTGTTGGAAAGGTGGAATTAAGAAAAAGCTCAGGATTGAACTGGCTGAGAAGACTGTGCTGTTATGGACAGTCAGGTGGTTCCTGCTTTTCCCTGTGGTGTTACTTGGTGAATATTTTGGTGCCTGCCTGCTTGCAGCCCACCTTTCTGCCCCTGAGCCTGAGATCAGCACAGAGCCATGTCCGGAAACGCTGATTTTCATTAGGGCTGGGAGGGAAGGTGGAGCTCTGCGCTCACGTGCTCTTTCGTAGGAAAGCTTAAATTGATTTTTTTAACAGGATTTCGGAGGCTAGGAGAAATTAGGGAAGGCTCCAAAGCAGATGCAGTGTCCTGGTTCATTATATTACAGTGGAAAGTTTTGCTGGGTGGGTGTGTTAAAATATTGTACGGTCACTTGCAACGCAGAAAGCTTTCTGTGAGCATAGTCTTTTCTCTGTGCTTGAATTGTTTTGCACTCAGATCAAAAGCACTTTACTTGGAATGCTTTTTGAAATTTGGAAAAGTACTGGCATTTAAAAGAAAAGAAACCCTTTTCTCACAGAACAGTACAGAATAGTGCCCAGGTGGGATTTGGAGTGCTGGCACAGGTTTCTTGTTTATTGCTCAATAACAGAGACAATGTTTAGCAACTCCGGAAAAACTTCCATCCAGAGGTATACACACTGTACAAACATGAACTTAGTACATGCCCTTATGGAGGGGAATAGTCCTATAGAGGTAAACTTAGGTAAAGAGAGGTTAAATCGTGTGTCTTAGTGTTTTGTCCCAGTTTGCCGTGCACAGGAAGTTTTGGGGAGTTATACCAGAGGCGAAATGGTTTCAGCAGGTTCAATTCCCTGTCTTGGTTGTTGTCATAGGAAATGCCTGTGGAGCAGAAATGCTAATCTTTAAACTACACAAACACAGCATTAATAGTAGAACTTCAGAGCTGAAGGAAAGATATTCCAAAAGCTCCTCTGCAAATCTTTGGCAGAGTATTTGGTGCTCATTTTCCCTTCACATGCTAGCAGCATTCGTCACGTCGGCTGAATCCAAAAAACACAAATGCTGTCTGTCATTGCCATCTACACACCAGCAGGTTTATTAAGTGATGAGCACTCAGTTACCTGGAGTAGCAAATCCTTTCCAAGCCTCTTCCTTTTGATCACCTGGAGATCCCCTGGCAGCTGTATTGGTGAGGAAGGGTCAGTTACCTAACTTAGATAAGGCTGGGTTTAACTCTCCCTAAAGGTCCAGCTCTTCAGCCCACAGAATTTGCCAGATCTGAGTTTGGAGGAAGTTTTGATTTCAAATTTATTTTATCTATTCACACTTCCTGAAGGAATATCTTAATTCTCTCCTGTCTTGTGTATCTCCTGCAAACTAATCTGAGTCATCAGAGAGAGCTTAAAATGCGGAGTCTGAGATCTGGAGTTGCCCCACAGTTAATCAGCCCAAATGACTTGAGAACTGTGGTATGCTGACTCTATTTAGGTGAGTCTGACAAAGTGCAAAGCTGTAATTAAGCTCTTCAGTCATCAAACTGCTTCAGTGCTGTCAAACCCAACAGTGCTGAAACCTTGTTGGGCTTGTTACTGTCATACCTCTGTTACTGTTCTTTACACAGTTTGGGTAACCAGGTTCTGCCTTTCACTGAGGTCATAGAGACTTTAAATTTCCCCCACTTTTTGACTTTGGGGGAAAAAAAAATGTGATCTCAGGCTGAAAATGTGGTTATCAGAGCAGCACATAGCACGCATATCAGTGCTCATCATTGCTTTAGCTGATTGCAGAATATACATATGAACTTCAGCAGGGTGAAGTCTCAGCCAGTTCCAGATTTCTTCTCTGCATTATGTTGAATTTATTGGAAAGATGATCAGTCCCAGAGCTGGCAACTACGTCTCGTGGTAGAGAAACTAAAGCAATCTGTCTGCACCATCAAGAATTTTATTGTCTTTGTGAGAATGAGGGGGCAGGAATGCTACTGAATGAAACTCCTGCACTCCCTCCTGGGGATAGGTGTTTCTCTGGCAGTACATGATTATATGAACAGACATAAAATTGATATCAGACCACAAGATGCTTTTTGAACCTTACCTTGAATGGATTTTTAGTTATGCCTTGCAACTGATGAAAGTGTGTGGCACCAGGACAGGATGATAAATCAACTTAAGGCTATCAGTATTGTGTACACCATTCTTGCCTTTATGAAGGTAGTGGTGGGGATGCAGGTAACAGGTCTCCAGAGCTGTCCTGGGAAAATATTTTTCCTTGCAAATTAATATGCATAAAATTGCTGGTAGTCATGAAAACACAGGAGTCAGTTTTGGTGCTTTTGGACAAGAACTTGTAATGGCTTTTAGGTAATTGGAAGAGGAGAATACATGTTCACATAGCAGTCCAAAGCCCATGGTAACATCCCTGTTTGTCACCATCATTGGTAAAACTCGCTCTGTCTCTCATTTTAAAACTAAAATTAATTGTTTTGCGTACCAAGTAATAATCCACTCTCTCATGCCAGACAAGATAGCTGGTTTAAGCTCTAATGAAACATTTACAGGAAATACAGAATCATTTTCTGCATGACATGTAATAATCCACCTCCATCCATATCCTTGGTAATCTGCTGTGTATCTGCAATGCTTCAGGATGTTCAGGCTGTCCAGAAAGATTTCTGCCTGATGGGCAGTTTGTCCTTCAAGCAGCAAAGGAGGTACAAATTGCTTCCTAATGAAAGAAGAGAAAATCTCAGATGCTTCTCAAGGGAACAAGAAGGAACCTGTAATTTTTTTTTTTCCTCCCTCTCATTCATTCTAAGGCAGAATAAATGCTTAGAGCACAAAACAAGTAGCTTTAGCAGAAGGGGGAGAAGTGACAGCTTCCCTCACAGCTCCCAAGATATCAGAGAGCCTAAAGTCTCCAGCTGCTTGTTTTCTCCACTTTAATTTACCTCAAGATTACCAAGCTTGTGTTACCAAACAGTAGGAAGAACTTCATCCTAAAACACAGGTGCAGTAATGCAGCTGGGTGCAGGAATGGCAGTAAATTCCACATGGGAGGTGAAGATCACCCACTGTCTCTTGGTATCAAAAGTACCTCCAGTTGTCCATTCACATCAGGCCTTCCCAGCTCTCTGGAACATCTTCTTCAATGATTTTGCTCCTTTTCAGCTTCACCTTTGCTGCAAAGGAATTGTACAGCTCCTTTGCCATGAGATCTTTGTCACTCCCTGTGTACACAGATGTGGAAGATGTGGAAGTTACTGGATAGAATTGGAAGATGTCTCCTGTCATGAACTTGAGCAAAAAAAAGAAGGCACTCTGAGAAAAGCTGCCCTTGCATGCAGCCCAAAGACATTTTTTGTTTTAATAGGAAGAAAGACGAGCTGCACACATAATATGAACAGAGAGATGGTGAGATAATCATATGGAAGCACAGACAAGTCATTCAACTTGCTGCATTTCAAGTGTTAAAGGATAAAAGAGGCTCCATTTTTTAATCCAAATACTTAAGCAATTCCTTATTACTGTTTTCATAAGTTTTAAATGGTGTCTCTGAACTTGACTACGTTGCCCTCATATTATTCCCAAGATTGGTGCCAACAGGAACTCACTGTTGGATATTGAGACTGTAGAGGGAACCAGGCCCTTCCATGTTCTTTGTGTGGCTTTCTGCCCTTCTGACTGAAGCATCTTGTTCCCACGCTGTCAAAAATATTTAGGTGCTGCTCTGTAGTCACATGATCTCTTAGAGACATGCTTCCTTCAGAATTTGAGTGTTAAAACCCTCAACAATTTGCCCAAATGTTCCTGTAGCAGTTTTGCCCAGGACTGGAGGCAGAGCTGAGCTGCTTCCATCTTCAGCCTCTTGCTTCTCTCCTTGTCCCAGGAGCATCACCTAGATGGAAGGACTTCCTCACTGTATGTTCTGCTCTGCAGGGAGCCAGTCCAGGCTGAGTGCTGAGCCCTGGGCCAGCAAAGGGCGCTGCTTTCTGTGCCCACTGAGCTGTGCAGGAGCACGGAATGGGATCCTTCCCTCTCTCCTGAATTCCTTATGTGCGGTGCTAAGCTGATCTCTTGAACCAGATTTTGGACCGTGGTTGGTTGTTTTTGGTTTTTTCCTCAAGTTCACAGCTGCATCCAGCCCGGATAAATCAGCAGGTTCAATCGAATGTTATGCTTTTTTTGCTTGCTTGCTTTTAGTAGTGCAAATTTTCCAGTTAGTCAACCAAAACAAATGTCTGGGTGGCTTTAGCCAATGCATGAGATTTAGGTATCATATGACTTTCCTATACAATCCTAGAAAAAGCCATTTCCCACCTGTTTAGTTAGCATACCAGCAGCAGATGCTTGGCCAGTTCCAGAAGGAATTGACAGAACCATTCAAGGCAGACTCACAGATCCCCTGTAGATGCATGGGACCAAAGATGTTGGTTGGTTCTTCACCTTCCCAGAGCATCTTTTGAACCCAAAGAATTTGACATCCTTGGTTCTTTAAGCATGACTTCTGGGCCAAATTTAACTACACAGAAGAGGATCAGTCTTTAGTCAAGGATGTTTCTCCCTGCCACTCTACGTACAAAATCGAATTATTAAATGTTGGCTGTGGTGCCATGCACTTTGAGAGAGTGCTGTTCTGTGTCACCTGAACTATCCTAAAACGAACAATTCTCTGTAAGGTCAGCTCTTAGGTGACTCACACTGAGGGCTCAAAAGCATTATCTTACAATAATCTGGAGGTGGATTTTTTTGTGGACCTTAGTTTTTATTAAAAAAAAAATATATATATATACTATTATACAAAGGGTATTAATAAAAATGCATTTGTAACCATAATCTTTGAACACTTGATTTGGCAACTTTAAGTGCTGCTACTTGAGTGTTTGACTGTTTCTTCTTGAGGTCCTTATTAGTAGTGGGGATGTAGATAACAGGCCTCCAGAGCTGTCCTGGAAAAATATTTTTCATTGCAAATTAATATCCATCATGTTCAGGCTGATAAATGCTTGACTGCTTCTGTAATTTTCATAATTGCTCTTTAAGGTATTTGTGCATTATTGGTGCAATGCAGCTCCTACTGAAATGGATGGAAACTTTGTCAGTGCCTGCAGCAGTTCTGGGCCGCACCAGTTACCGCTTCTGCGAAATGTCTGTGCAAGTGAGGTTCGGTAGCTGCACCAGCGTTGTGACATTTCAGGCCTCACTTTTCATATTTTAAATTTAACTTTTACAGTAAATTTAATTTTACATTTTTAATTCTAATTTTTAATTTTTTTTTTTTTTTTTTTCCATTTACAAATTATCAAATTATAGATCTCAGATTCGTTGTCATAAAATACCACTTCAGCAGTTGTGGAGAAGGTGCATGGAGATTTCTGGAGTGCTGCAGTTCCTAAATATTGAGGCTGGGTAGCTGGAGCAGTCCTGGCCTGCCCAAACATGTGAATGACAGCTGCACTGGGCCAGCTCTAGTGAGATCTAGGCCAGCTTCTGGGAGATGTCATCTGAAAATCCTTATCCCCAACGAGGGCCTTCTGTTTTATTCTATTTCCTGTAATATTTCTATTTGTGTCTGTGGTGGAATGGAGGCAGGGGGGTGGCACAAGGCCATGGGATCCTGATGTAGGTGCTGGAGGGCCACCTTCCTGTGCCTTGTCACCTGGAAGGCTTTGAGTCTCATGCTGGGCTTCACAGACTCGTGTTTAGTTCAAGCTTTGCTCTTTAAAAGGAAGAAGAAAGAGGGAACGCTTCTCCTTTCTCCTAAGACCTTTTGAAACAATCATCAAAACAAAAAATCCTCAAAATCTTTGCAACAAAACCCTGGAAAAAAGACATCTATCCTTTTTCTGTACAGTTTTGATGCCTTATTGTCAGGTCCCTTAACAAGAGCCACACAAGCAGAGTACAGGACAGCTTTTAAAATGAAAACTCGATTCTTTCCAATGTTCCCTTGCGCCTAACAAGGACCTCAACACAAATTGTTGAAGTTGACATTGGAGCATTTAACTTTTAGCTGTCACCTGGAGCTGGGGCTGGTTCAGATGAAGTCCTGGGTGCTCTCTCCACCATCCATGGCCCATCCGTGGGCCCTGCTGCAGCAGTCGGTGAAAGGAGCACATTAACAATGTGCCTGGTTCTCTGCTTGCCTGAGGGATGGGTTTGGTTGGCAAGCACCTCCAATTGGAAATAAGTGTGCATGAATAAATATTCCTTTGCTTCTGTCATGATGAGTTATGGACATATTACAAAAATAATTATCTTCCCTTCATAAATCAGTCTGATGGTTGACTTTGGTTTGCTTACTAATTCACTGTTCCTGCTAAATGTTCTTTGATTTGGGTCAGATGCTGAAGCATAGGAATAAATCACAGGTCCGAGCCAGAATGCTTTTTTTGTTGCTGGGAAAGAAAAAGAGGTCTAAAACCAAAATAGATGGCGTTTGTAAGCAAATCTACAGTGCAGCGATGGCCCTAAAATGAGGTGTTTGTGTTAGCTGTTCGACCCTGCTTCGTAGAAGGATTTTTAGATTGAATTTTGCCGAGTTTATTGAAAATTGTGCTCACCGTTAGTTTTAGGTATACTCAGAGGTAAAACCCAGGAGAAAAAGGGAACCCATAGGTGCCAGGAGCCAAACCTCAGGACACGCGAAACGCTCAGGTATACCCCATGCGTATGCTGGTCATACCCGCCGGCAAATGCAAGTTAAGCACAAACCTATTTTTTCAAAGGAGAGAAAATCAAGGAAAAATGCATTCCTGAGTTGCAAGGGGAAATACGTTGCCAGTTCATCCTGCACCGGAGCTCTGGTGACAAGAGGGCGCGTAATAAAGCGAGTACTTGCGCGGTAGTGCCGGCGCACTAGCTGCATGTTCTACAGGGGCGTTTTTTTCCAGCCATGTTCAACAGTGTGCCTGCTCTCGCTCCTCCATTTGTTGAATTCAGGATGACCTTTGCATGAATAAAGTCAAATAGGATTAAGGCAGGAATTTTCAACAATGGGAAAAGAGCAACAGATGTAGCCGACTTTGAACGTGGGAGGATTGTTGATGCACGGTTGCCTAAAGGGAGTGTCTGTGGTGACAGAAAAAAAAAAACAAACCCAAACCCTAACAATTTCCTAAAATATTAACCGCATAAAAGAAAAGAAAATAAATAGAAAACAATCCCGAGGAACTGAGTGATTCTGGTTTTTATTGGCATCGAGCTGAAGGCAGGGTTTTTTGATTCACTGCCTCCTTTTGAATCCATTTCTCTCCATTCTTTCAGCAGGACTCTGTTCTGTGCAACTGTCACTGTGTGAGCTGTCTGAGGGATTTGTGGCATGTACCGTGTTCTGAGGGTCGCAGTTTTCTGAGTTGTTTTAAGGAAAACAGAAGTGGAGTGTACAGGAAAAAAAGAGATGTTGTTTGCTGGAGAATCAGCCATTTGAGTACAAAATCCAGATCCTGCGTATATTTTGTGGTTTGATTTGTCCTGTGCAGAAGCATAGAGACGGATCTCAAGTGAATACAGAGCAGGCACTTTGTACAGAAACTGTTAATAAAGGGGGGAAAAAGGTTAAAAATATATTTAAAGCAAGAACTCTCGCCAATCCAACTTAAGTAGTTTCATGTGTCATTAGATATACCAAATTTGGGTTTATCTCAAAAAAAGAGGAGGTGCAAATGTATTTTACTTTACTTACTTTCATTATTGGCAAGAGCTGTTTTGCAGTTTAGCAGATAATTGTGTTAACCCCTGAATGATACTTCATAGTTTGTACTAATGAGTAATGCACAGAATTTAGATATCGTTCATTTGTCTAATTCAGACAAATCAGCTTTGAAAGGCATTTAAAGTGTGAATCAAATCATGTGCTCTAGCTCAACGAAGGGCCTTTAAAGGAGCTAGCTAGAAACTAAAGCCATTAAGGAAATCACCTTGTAACTGTTACGAAAAATATTGGGGAGCTTAATATATTAGCTCAACGTTAATATTTAAAAGCTTGATTAAACACTCAGTGATTAAATGCTTACACCACTTTAAAGAGAGCCGTGGTGTTGAGAGGGCAGTCTCTCACTGGGGAGAAATCATTTGGATTCAGAGGACGTAGCGTGGTGAAACATCTTCTAATACATCTTACCCTGCCTCTTCCCTTATTCCTTTAGAGCAGAGCTTGCTGGGGTGTGCTGTGGGTTCCCGCTCACAGAGGCAGTGCCACAGGATACTCAGTTGTTGTGACGTGTCTACCGTCCCCAAAAGAAGGAGTATTTCAACACACACAAACAAAAAAAACCACGCACACCCCCCCCAAACACAAAACCAAACCAAAAAAATTACACCCAAAGCCCCCCTGTTGTTACCTGGGATGGAATATCTTGAAGAACAAAGCTCTCTAGGTACTGGAGCCTTCATTACTAAATATATATATATATATATATATATATAAATTTTTTTTTTTTTTTTTTTTTTTTTTTTTTTTTTTTTTTTTTTTTTTTTTACCTTGGTAAAGGTCCTGTGATGTTTAATTTTGAGACTAGGAGCAACTTCATATGCATGCCTGGCATCTTTAGCACCGAGGGCACATCACTGCTGCGTGCATGGCATGGTTCAGTGCCCACTGTGGCTGTCCAAAGTCTCCTTTATTTCCCTGTGGGCATTAAGCTCACAGATGTGTACACAACTGCTCAAACTGGGGGAGAGGCTGGCACAGGCACACAGCAGAACCAGAGAAATGTGTTTGGAAAGAGCATTTGGATTTTTGTAAGCGTTCTTGAGAGTTAGTGCAGAGTCCACTGAAAGCAAGGAGAAGCTGAGGTCCTCTAACTGCCTCTCAGTTATGTCCCAGAGCAGTGAAATCTTTCCACCCCAGGTTCCAGGAGTGTGAACTGGGGCAGGTTAGAGTTGTTTCCAACCCTTTCGTTGTCTTTTGTGTGTTGGAAGGGCGAGGCACAAGGAAGAAAGAGTACAGTCTCTTTCTCTTTGGTAGGCCAGCTAAAATCTTCATTCTCCCTCTCTTCATCAGCACCTTTGAGGCAAGGAGCTGGAATCTTAAAGCCTTGCAAGGGTCATGTTTCTTGGCTTGCTTTGATGCAGATACATCCTTTGAATCCTCCAACTCAGCCAAACAACCTTTAAAATATTCTAAAATGTTATACCACTGTAAATATTTATGTATAAACAGGGTGTTCTATTTCTGGTGGGGTTTTTTTGTTTTTTTCCCAATTGGCTGCCTTGTATTTTATGCTTCTGGAGCGTAATGAAAGTAATTTTTACTGAAAAAACACATAGTCAGAATGTGTTTCTGTTACTTCAAGTAAGCTTGGGGTGTTTTTTACATATTTTGAGAGAGTGTATATTTTCTTTCTCTTTGTGTATATAGATGTATACAAAGGTAAATATGTTTTTTTTATACCTTTATAACAATATGTAAATATTGTGCATATATATATATACACACACCTTTATATATAACAAATACGTATTTATTATCTACATTCAAGCTTTCTAGAAAGTGAATTCGGGCACCAATTCGATACGGATGGTTTAACAGGTCATAATTCAAGTGTTTTGTTCTAGAATCTGCTTCACAACTCAACCATATTCCATAACACCATGTGCCCTTCTCTTTACATTGCCAAAGCGCTCTTGGAGCTCTGTGAAAACTCTGTTTTTATCACTGTAAAGCAATGCTGCAGGACTGATGCTTTTCTAAAGTGCTCTCCTGGCCCTCTGTGCTATTGGTAAGTCATCTGTCATGGTTGTCACTGACAGCAGTGACTCAGTAACATCATTTTCTTTTATTCAGTCTTTTATTCAATCTTTTTATTGGGTGTGCAGAGCAGAACCCAGTCAATAGGCTTACATATAAAAAACCATGGCAAACCAAATGTTGTTGCAATGCTCAACGTGGTTATGACTGTAACCACAACTTTTCCACCCGACCTAAAATGCTAATGGAATATTGCCACCAGGATTTAAAAAAGGAAAAAAAAAAAATAAGAAGAAAAATTGCTTTTGAAGGGTTTTCAGGGAAGGAGTTTTCTCTGCAAATGCATTTAGCCATGTTTACATTTCTTTATAGCAGCAAGATTAGGTTTCTATAAGAAAGATGTTTGGGGCTTTGCCTGCTAGAATTACATTTTCTTTTAGGACAGTATCTTTTTTTTGTGTGTTTACATACTTAACTGTTGTTTTCAAATGTAGGAGCAGAATGTGGCATAGGTGTGAGTAATGGGGAATAATAGGAGATAATTCCAATGAGAGCCTCCACATTTTTGAAACGTTCTTCCATTTCTGGTCACCTTGGATATATAAGTGGTTGATTTAAAATCACAACCTGTCTTTTTTTGCAAGCGTTTAAAGAGTCATAGAACCCACACAACACATGGGACGTTACAGGGTTTGCTTCAGAGCACTTTCATCTCTTTTGGAAAAGTGTTTCCTTCCTTTTTTGGAGGACTAGCCCCCAGACAAATGAAATGTATTGCTCTGGATTTTGTGTCTTGTGTGGGTTTCTGTGTTTTGGGGTTTGCTTGAGCACAGATGAGTTGGAATTGGTCTTTTATCACCTCAGTCTCACTTCCTCTGACAGTTGCTCTGCCAGCATTTCATGCCCAATAAAAAAGAAAAAGAATAAAGAAAGCAAGATCATGCAGTGGGTTTATTTTGTGGCCAGATTTTAGCAAATTTGCATCCTTAAAACTCCTTAGCATTGTTCTTGCTGCTGTCCCTGCATGCCTAATGGACTCTGTGTAGATCCCCAAACAGGTGATCTAAATGGAAAATGCATATATGCTTGGAAATATTTGAGAAATAGATTCACATTAAAAAAAAAAAAAAAAGTTTAAAATGTGTTATTTTCATATTTATTGGGCAAAAAGAGAGTAAGATCAAATCCCACTATAGTCTCATTTTGTCCTTTTCAACTTAGAGGATTCTTTTAAAAACTGGTGATGAGTTTGGCTGTGAGCTGTAGGTTTAGATTCCATAAGACTCGACCTGTTTTTGTAATGAAGTTATGAAGACATTGCTTCTGTCTGATTCAGGACATAAAATGCCTCTGTAGTGTTCCATAACTTAGGAACAGAGATAGAATTCCTTAATCTGCTTGGAGCATCTTGGTTAGACTTCTGCTCTGAAGAGCCTTCTAAATAGCCAGGCTTTACCAGCTGCAAAAGAGGTTTTGGGGGACCAGTGAGACCAATCTTTCCTACCTAAACTCCTCTTTGGAGAGCCCAGTGCCCTCCCCTTCCTTCTTCCTCCCACCCACTCCCAAACTTGCAGCAGGGATTGCTCAGTTCCAGCACCTAACACTGCCAAGGCATTACAAACAGGAGAAAATAAAAATCTCTGCTAAATGACTTTTAAGTATTTACATGTGGTAGAGAAAAAAGGAACTTATGTGAACGTAACTCATTGAGAACCTAAACTGTGACTAAAGCAGCGTGCACGCTGTGTATTTATCAACTTGTCATTCTCCCACTAGAGCTTCAGCACTTCTGTTTGAGTACTCTTGTGAGTTTTATTGTAACTGTAGAAAAACCTGCTCTTTGAACTCCCCTCCTGTACAGCTTTAAGGGTAAGGTAGATGTTAAGCAAATGAGTTGCCTAGAAGTGTGAAAAACTTGTGTTTTTAAGATGATGGGGTTTTTTTCAATCATTTTTAGGAGCTCATGTAACTTGGAACTAACGCTCAGTATTAGAACAAACTTTGTATGTGCCACTGGAAGCTTATTTAGAGCAGCTGGCTTTTATAAATTTATCCAAGTTCTAAAATTGCAGCTAGTTTTCTGTATTACCAGAGCTCTCCCTTTACATTAACTTTCTCTTCCCTTTATTCTCCCCATTTCAAAGCCTGCCATAATCATTTAATCTCTCGTTATGCAATTAGATAATGTTGCTACACATTTATTAGCAAACTTACTGTCAGACTAGTAGTAATGCTCTAATTTACACTTCCCAAAGCATGGAAATTCCTGTGTAGGAATGAAAGCTCCCTTCTTTTCCCTCCTCCACCTATCCCGAGGTGCTTATGCAGTGAAAAGTATTGCAGGAGCCTGAGATGTTTGAGTGATAAGTGCTCTCCGTGTTGTAACAGCTGGACATGATCAGACACGTTAAAGATGATGTATGAGGCTCGAGTGTGAGCTTTCTGAAGATTTACCCTGTGTAGCTCCTTTGGGCTTCTCTGATAAAGCTCATCTCATCCCCCCCCCCGTGCAAGAAAGAGCAGTTGATGCCTTCCCCTGATGCTCCTTCTAAGAACTGACTGGAAGGCTGAAGTCTTGTGGTGCAGTCCTTGTGTCCGGGTTTTTCCTAGTTCTGCCTGCAGATGAGTGCTTGGAATCACAAGCAGCTCACACCCAACACGTTCATCATGGCATCATTTGGGCACCAGCAGAGAACCTGGCAGGAATGCTTCATTTTATTTAACACAGCATGTAAACCAAGGCCGAAAAGGCGCTTGAAACGTAACACTTTGTTCCACTTGTGGAAGCTGAAAGGCATAACTCCTCTTGAGGATTTGAATCCAATGGACGTCAATGTCTTGGGGATCCAGTGATGTCATCTGCCTGTCACTGGGAGTTAGTGACAGCTAATGCATGGATTAATGATTGGAACAGTGTCGAAAGACCGGGGAGTCATGAAGCTTTATCTCTGATAGTGCCTTAGAAATACTGACTCCAATCAGAAATGCTCAATGAGCTGTCTGTTCAGGAAAATCCATCAGGCCATTATCTGGATCCTGTGCCCACGGGCATTGTGCACACTACAGTAACAGCGCCTGCTAAAACCCCTGTCTGGTTCCTCACATCACCCTGTTGTAGCAGTGCCCTTCTTTTCTCTCTCAGCTTGGAATACTCCATTTGTCTTTCTTTGTTCCTCGAAGTCGAAATCAGCGTTTTGTCTCAAATATTTTGATATTGCAATGTTTGCCACGTAATGTTTTGCTCAAAGTGGTTTGGTTGGTTGGTTGGGTTTTTGTTTTTTTGGTTTTTTTTTTTTGTCTCACAAAACATTTTTTCTTTAGGGAGCTTAAACCAAGGCAAAAGAAAAAGCTGCTGAGCAAATCCTGTAGTTCCAAATATCAAGCTGATTTTTCAAGTGTTAGCATAAATATTATATCGAGTTAATGAAAAAAGCTATCTCTGTGGACGGTGTACTAATACACAATTCCAAATTTTATGGAGTAGATCCTAGGGATCGTGTAGGAGTTTTACATGTGTTAAAAAAAGTGAAACCCAGAAGATCTGACTGCTGTGCATTGCTGTAACACCCCTGGAACGTGGCTAACGCCCAATTACTGCATGCTTAGACTTGGATGGGAATTACAATTGAGCTGTAAAATATTTTGACAGTTTCCAACTGTTGTGTGGTTATTAGCCAGGCGTCATAAGAGAATGAAATACAGTGACTTGATTAGGTTTGTATCACGATCTGCTTAAACAAGGACTTTCAACATAAACAAGCAGTGTAAAGTGTTAATCAGAGGCAGTATTTAATTATTAGCAGCTTTTCTTGAGTTCTGCAGGAGAGAATTCCTCTCTCCCAAAGATTTTGATTTCTTAAATGAGACTTGCCATACCTTTATGCTTCAGCTTTTCATTTACAAGCTTTTACTTGTTGAGTGCTAAAAGCATAACCGCACCAAATTTAATTTGTCGCATGAAAATTATGTGTGTATTTTTCAAGAGGATAGATTTGACAGTGTTGAAGCTAGAAAAGCTTGTGTTAATTACATGTTATAAAACAAAAAGGATATTTTCATTTAACATGCATTTCTCCTTTTAGCTGAACGAGTCCTAGCAATTAGCGAATTTGAATAATGTAAGAATTCCTGGAAAAATATACGTTAAGCCAAGTGGCACTTGAATTGCTGTTACTTTTACTTTTTATTTTGAAATTAAACTAATAAAGCAAAAATATTCAAACTGCATGCAAATTAAGCTCCAGATTGTGCCAGTCTCGTTATGTTCATTAAGCCATTGAATCCTTGAGTGGTGGCTGTTATTCCGTGGGGACTATTCACAGAATAAGGTACTATTCAGAGAGGTAAAGATAACAATCTGCCTTCACACTGCTTAAATAATGCTCATTCTGTTGGGCAACTAAAGCAAGAATATTCAAGCCTGCCATTCCTTAATTTTTCACTTGCTTTATTTAGTAATGCTTCTTTTTGTTTTCCGTGTTGTTTATGGATGGTGTTTGAGAGTGAAGCATTCTGTTTCTGGTAGAGAAGTCTTTTTCGAGTGTTGTCATCCTGTTTTGGTTTGGTTTTTTTTTTAAAACCCTCTTAGGTAATCTTTGTCTCTCAGTTCAGTCTGTGACATCTCTGCTGTGGCTGAGAGCTGATTTGGTTACCAGAGTTGCTAAATACCTCATTTCACCCAGCTGTAATCGGTGGGGTTTTTCTGGCTGTTGTCCTGGGTTTGACCTGAACTCTCACCTTGCAGATGACAAAACCTTTCTAAGGTATCCTAGATTTTAAAGTGGCTTTGTGACTCTGTGGAAATGTGCTGACTGGGAGAGAGCCTTGCCTGGTTACAGTCAATAGCCAATCTCCTGAACAACTGAGAGCTGTAAACTGTACAGCTGTACGGTTTTTCATTTGGAGACTTGTTAGTGGTTATTGAACTGCCTGTGGATTCAGATAGCTGTGTGTGCCAGGAAGGAAAAAAAGCAAAATATGCTGTGCTTTGCAAGGAGATCTGATTAACGTAGGGGGATTGGTGCATGAGTTGCTTATGGAACGAATAGTATCAGGACTTCCACGCTGGGATTAATTTTTAAATTGGGGAATGGGGTTTTTTTTGGTGGGTGATTGAACCGAGAGGCCGGTGGGAAGTGTTGCTTGGTGGGAATTCGGGGTTTTCCAGCTTGCTCCCCGTGCTGCCAGAGCACGGCAGGAGGCTCTGCCAGGCTCCTTGGTCTTTCTACTTGCACAAAGCCTAAGTTCTCCTTTACAAAATGAAAGATTTCACAGTAATGAAACATCCATGGGCTTCCTGAGCAGTCTTGAGTGC
This sequence comes from Hirundo rustica, assembly GCF_015227805.2. Classification (NCBI taxonomy): domain Eukaryota; kingdom Metazoa; phylum Chordata; class Aves; order Passeriformes; family Hirundinidae; genus Hirundo; species Hirundo rustica. The sequence goes on from NC_053452.1 coordinate 1,800,150, forward strand.
TTCCTTTTACTGTAGAACAGATTGCTCCTCCTGATGTCTGACCTCTAGCAGCTAAAGCCTGTCGCTGTTTTGGTAAACGCTGCTGTGGGGCCAAAGAGTTTCCTTGCTTCTTTGGAATTTTACATGCTCCATGTAAAACATGTTTTGCCATGTCACTTTCCCCTATCATTTGTTCGGACCCATAAATGACCTAAATGCGCTTCGGCTTTCTTCGTGCTTCTTTCTTTTTTTCCCCCTGATCTTTCTTTGGGCTCATCTTCCTTACGCTCTGCGTCAGGGAAAACTGCACATGAAATTTTTGTTGTGGTTTTGTTGATGCTGAGTGGAGTGAGAGAGGCAGCGTCTGTGTCTTGCAAGCTTTATTCCTGTCTGTACATCTCGGTACAATGTTTGTCTTTTTCACAGCAACCTGATGTTGTTGACTTTCTGTTCAGTTTGAATAGACTGTTTCCCCCATATCCTTTTGCGAAGAGCTGTTACCTAACCTGTTTTTCCTCATCCTGCATTTATGTAAATGATTGCTCCTTCCTGCGTTTCACTTGTACCTATTGAATTCCGTAGTGCTTTTCTCAGAACGTTACTGCTTTGATTGGAGGTCTTTTAGTGCATTCAGTGTCCCTCTCAGCTTCTTGTCCAGTGCATCATTCACCTTCCTAATTCAGACTTTCCCTGAACCTGAGAAATACTCTTGCAGAACCCCTTTAAATGCAGAATTCCAAGAATCACTTAAATCTAGTCTTGGATATTGTCTTCCAGCCTGTTTGCACCTATATGAGTCTCATTAAGGCTCTGTTTTCCGTGCTTCCTCATGAGAGCACCTTGAAAGACAATTAAAAGAGCTCAGCTCCCTCTGTAATCTGTTATTTGATGCTTCTCTGATCCCTGCTTCCCTCTTGCAGAAGGAACCTGGACTGCTGCTCGTGATTTCTTGACGACGAATTAATGTTTGTTGCTTGTCTTCTTTGAGCTTTCCTGTCCTAAGAACCACCTTAATTATTTGTTCCACCTCTTTTTCATTTGCTTGTCTGCATTTTTGCTATTTGTCCTTTTTCTTATGCATTTAAAGGCTAGAAAGGAAATGTGGTCTTTTCCTACTCTTCTAATACTCTCCCCTGTGTTCAAGTTTCCAAACTGACCATTTTTTTGGATGTTGTTTCATATTGGTTCTCCCAGTACCTTAGGATTTCATTAAATGTGTTCAGCTGATCTGAAAGCTTCTGGCTTATCTAAGCTGTTTCCACATGGGGCTGAAACCTGACCTTTCTGTGTCTGAGTAATGCAAGTCTCCAACTTCCATCTGATTTGTGGAATGAAGACAGATGTGGAAAAAAGGTACTGAGCCTTTCGGATGTCTCCCCATCATCTGTGAACAGCTTCTCTTTACCACTGAGGAGGGAAGCAATACTTTGTTAATCTCCATCTTGTGATTGTTTACACAGAGTCAGCTGCAGTAGTTTATCAAGGCAAAACTTGTTTCCATTAAATTCTCATTTATCTCTTGCTGTCCTCAGGAGCTTTAAGAATATCCGTCTTTATGCCTGGTGCCAGCTCGTGGGTACCAGCACCTCATGGGTACCAGAACCTCATGCAGGATTGTAAAATATTCTGATTTTATTTCCACTGTCAGCCAAGAGGTGCACTATGGCCTTCAGAGGTACTGTGACACCAATACCAGGCTTAAAAATACCAAGTGCTCCAAACAGAGATTGTTTTTCTTTGTTACTGCCATACCTGCACAAATCTGGCATCTGTGTGGTGTTCTCAAGTATTTAAAACAAAGATTTCTCATGGCTAACGCTTCCATAAATCTGCCTACGGTTGGGCATTAATATAAACGATGCAGTAGATTTACAAAATAGGTAACTATAAAGTTCTGAGCAATGTCACCTTTAATGAGCCAACATCAGAAGGTTGCCTGAAAAAAACATCTCCGTTGAAATGTTCAGACGAGTGAGTGGGATAATGACTTGTGTTTATTTAATGGCTCTGTCAAAAGAAATTCCTGCAAAAGCAACAAGAGTTCACTGTTTTTAGGAAGAATTGGCAGTGCCTCTCATTTTTAGTTTGCCTTGTGCTTTCTTTTAGAAGAGATTCTTGTGACCTTTTCTGACAAGCTCTAACACTTCCATTGTTTGCTGCAGGCCTTTGAAATGTGGCAGAGATAGCCTTGGGCCCAGGGAGGTGCGTTTTGCTAGTTCAGTTCACATTTTAACAAAGTTAAAAGCTTTGAAAATTGCTATTCCTCATCTGTGGTTTAAGTTGCTTAATTCTGGCAAGCTGCCCAAAACCCTGAACGTTCCCGTCGTGGCAGAGAGCCAGGGATTGTGAACCAGCAGCATCCTGGTAGCTCATCTGGGCTTCCAGCGCAGATGACATGAGAGCAGAGCGTTCAGCCCACACGCCACCGGCACAACTGGAGGAAGGAAGGTGGACGCAAGGAAGCTGCCCGTCTTCTGAGAGCACAAAAATGAGGCCCCGTCCCTGCATGTCATCCGTTCATACTGTTACATTCGAAATACGTGTAATCATCAGAGGCTGCGCTCCGTGCTCGCTTCTGCTTAATGGCGTGAGTTACGTAGCTTTCCTTGAGATTTTTAATTGAAAACGCGGCGTTCAAGACAAAGATTATGCAACCTCGGGGAAGAGAAGCTAGGTGAGCCTCGGCCAATCCCTTTTTAATAGGTCAGTCGGAGAAGGAGACGGCCGTAACTTCTTCCCTGGCTGTACTGACCATCAGGTGAAATTACTTCCGCATAAGTAACCCATTCATTATGTTGCCTCAGATTTGTTTCTCTTTTTACCGGTTCATTAACATAATCTTCTCCTTGCAATTAGCTAATAAATTTAGGGCTTCTCAGCCTGGTGAGGTAGCTGCCCACACTCCTGTGCGGTCCTGTTCTTCTCTGCTAAGAACATCCACGGGGGAGGTTATCATCTGGAAATAAATCCTCTGTCTTGCTCTTAATTGATTGCCGCGAGCAGCCAGCCTCGTGTCCTGTTGCGCAAGCGAGGCAATTGTCCGGCGGTTGACGTGTTGTGAAGTTTGGTTCTGAAGGTTTAGGGTTTAGTTCTGAATTCTTGGGTTCTTTCATCCTTTTAATCCCTGACAATGAAAACCAAACCGAAACCCTAAAAGACTCGGCTAAGAAAACGGTACGTCATTACTAGACAAAGGAAAAGGCAAAAGGAGGCTACCAGATAATGACAGAAGTTCCAAAATGAAGTACTTAGCAGTAGCCTTTGTTACTGCACTCTCTCCCATCTCTGTGCGCTGGATGCCTGTAGGTTATACGCACGTGCGCGTTTCACTTGTGCGATCACAGGCTGTCATATTCTACCAGACCACTTCCTCGGTGCTCAGAGTAAAAGTAACCGGAGGCAGCCATCTGGAGGCTTGCTTTCCTTTCCTTCTGCCCAGGCGTGGTTTGGAAAAGCTCTTTCCAGACTCCTGGCCATCAAAATATAATATATAACAGGCAACTGAAAACCCTTTTGTGTGAAATAATCAGACCTGCTTGACCCAACTCGAGGTGTGTCCCAAGGATTTCACCTTCCTCTTCACCTTGCCACGTTCAAACACGAGAGCATCGTGTCAGCTCAGGCAGATGTCTAAATGTTGGGTTGTGACTGAACGTGGACTGGTTTGGTTGTGCCAAAATTAAACCTGTAAAATGATAAGCAATTAAAAGCTTATGCCTAAGGCTTTTGAGAGAAAAGTTTGTATTTTATTGCATATCCACGTTAGCTGTAGGCACAGTCGGAAGAGTGAGGAGGGCGAAGTTTTAAGATGTCTGCTGCTGATGAAACCTGGAGGTTACCTAAATGCTTGTTATTAATCATATATAGGAGAGAAATTCAGTGAATCTGTAACATGTGTCCAGCAGCTTTTCATATCTCCTTCATTTTTAGGGGCGGTAGGAACCTGAGACATTTTGCACCATGCAAATAGAGAGCACAAAGTTAAACAATGTACTCCTGAAGTGATAAATTTGTTTATCAGAGTAACAGAATAGCAGAACTACCATTTCTTTCTAGGAAATGTGTATTTTCTAATACATGCCTGATCTTCCCTTACTGAAATCAAAGAGCAATGCCACTTGTATTTTGATGTGTCACTAAATTGTAATCTTATGGCGACCTGTTATGTAAAAAATACCTTACTACCCTAAGTAAAGAACATCTCAGCACAGCAAGGGTCATGAGGATGTTTTCTCCATTTTTGGAATAAAACAGAAAGCTGTTCTATTCTATTCTGTCTTTGCAGACTCTTTCCATATTGTATTTTATATTCCTGTTACTAGTAAAACCCACTTTTTTCAGACTGTTCCACAGTCCGGAATAAACAAAACTGAATGCATGTTGGACACATACAGACCTTGCCAAAGGCATAAATTCTAATAAATGAGCCAAATTCAATTTTTAATCCTCCCAAGCTGATGGGACATTCCTATGGGTGAAGTCCTGTGTTGTTAAAAAAAAAAATTAGAATATCATTTTGTGGGTATAAAATTATCTGTTTGACTGAAATGTATTTGGCATCTTGTTTCTATTGCACCTTAATTCATCTTTTCAGACTGTTTAGTTCAGCTGAGTTTTCTGAACTACTTCTACATCCAGCCACGTGCTGCACATTTTCACTTGTGCCTCTACTTTCACTTAGCTTATCTTGCATTTTAATGGTTGCACAATTTTCAGTGAGCCCAGACAGCATCTTGGTTTTGATAGGGGAACGGGAAAATCCCTTTTATTTTGCTCAGTCAAATAAGTTAGAGGCCAGTGTCTGTACTTGCCTCTTGAGGGAAAAAAAACCCAAAACTTGCTTGTTCATTGTTTGTAGGTCTTCCCGGTTCTGACTTTCAGCCCTATCTCAATCTTAGCTTCCTCTCCTGCAGTTAATTACCAGTCCTGGGTGGTTGTCTCAGCTGCTTTCCTCTTCTAGGAGTTGTGGTGGTTAATATAAAACTCAAACCACATAAGTCTTCCACCTAGATTACAAATCGTTTTCCTTATCCACCTTATTCCTCTCAGCATCTTTCTCTTCTGGGCTTCAACACTCTTGCTTTCTTTAAACACCTCTACCCCCGTGCAACTTGTCTACAAGCCCTTGAGGTGCTCAGGCTGAGCCCCTACAGTTTTCATCCTGGCTGTGTCACAGCCCCATGTTCCCGTCACATTCCAGTCTTGATTTTCTTCTCCTGACCGTTGGGCTGTGTGTCAGAGGTGCAGCTCAACCCTCGCTCTGTGAGCCATCGCCCTGCTTGGTGCTGGGTTCCTCAGAGCAGCAAGAACAACTATTTTGGATATTTTCAAGTATGGGGATGCAGGCCAATGCTTGAAGCTCTTGTCCTCTTGTTAGCACGGAGTAATGATCTGATGGGATAATCTCCCAAGAGAAAAAACGCATGCACTACAAAACATATGAACTGAGCTTCCAGAACGTGTAAAAAGAAGAATAGAGACTTTGGTGCTTTTGTTGAGTGCGAAACGAAGCTATCCCTGAAGCCAGTGCTGACTCCAGCTGTTAAATCCATCCACGTGATGCCGCATTTAGATCTGAGCTACCCCGGGAGGGACCAGCTCCGGAACCTCTGCGCTCGCCGTGCGGGTGCTCCACGGCTGGACGGGAGCCAGCTGTGTTCGATTCCATAACCTGTGGATCAGTGAGCAGCTCTGGCAATCCTGGAGTGGATATCTCGGGCTTTTTAGCGGCACTTCCAGCCGAGTTTGCAGGGACTTGGGCTTTTGAGCTCAAAAAGGCAAGTCGTGACTGCTGTGTCGTTTGGAAGAACGGTGTAAGAAAACGATTAAACTTTCATTTCATCTGATTGGTTCCTACCAATCATCTAGAGCAGATGGATGCTGGAAATAGGCACTTGGTAGGAATTGTGTTTGCACCAAGCCAGTGATTAATATGTCCAACATACAAATATCAAAAGAAAATGTTTTGCATAATGGTTTTTCACACACGCGTGAGAAAGAAGCTAAAACTAACATTTGTTAACTCCTCTGAAGGTGTGTCAAGTGCCCACACACAGTTCTGCCTTTACTTCTGTATTCCCATTGTGTCTGGAGTTGAATGCTTTTATCATAGATTAAATAATGAAAGCTTTGACGCAGGTGGTGATTAGGAGCGTAACATTGTCATGGTATTAACTTCACCTTTATCAAAAAAGCGTGGACTAATTAGTGTGGAAAGAAAACCTTATACAATTTCTGCTTTATCAGGTAAGAGAAGAGAAAATCGTCCATGTTATGCACATTATGCCCGTCCTAAATCTTCCGTATTCTGAATAAAGTGCTTTTAGAAAATCTAACCTTGGAAAGGCAAACACAGAAAAAAGCTCCAGTCTAAATATAGATTTTCAAGGCATTGCAGTCTATCTTTTTAAACCTTGAAAATTTTAAATACATTTTAAAATAGATTTTTAAATATTTTTTTAAATAAAGAGTGAACTTCTGCTAGATTCTTTGGTTTAATACCTTTGTATTTCGTTCTGGTTTTAAATTCGGTTGCATCTTCAGTTTGTTGGATAAGTAATTAAAGCATTTAAATGGCAATATTGCCTAAGGCAATTTCAGAGTTAACCAGAAGGCATTTTGGTGTGACTGGAAAATTTACCATTTTTGTTGATAGTTTCATCAACAAGTATTAAGCCTTTATAATTAACATTTAATATATCTGGTAAGTAGTGCTCTGTGATTTTAAGAAGTAGTATTTTGCTTTAATAATTTGTTAAAATATCACCTTTCCACAATTTGATAATGCTATTTTAGTAATTTTCTCTTAGTAGCGCTATTTCCATATATATCACTTATAACAGCAGATATATTTTAAGTAACATAGCACCTTAAATTTGAGGTCAGTGATTAGTTACTGGGTTTTCCTTCAAGTTGTGAAGAAAACAAGAGAAAAACCTCTCAATTACTTCACTGAATCTGGAGTAACAGTCTGGCAGCTCTTACGCAATATTTGTTTCTCTGATTAAAATCTCGTGCATGGTAAAGTTCATAATTTATTGCTGCTTTTCCTTTCCTATTTTGTATATTCCTGTTAAAGCTGTTAATTCAGTGTGTTTGGAGATATTTGTCTCATCCTTAATGGATTTGTTCATGCCGATTTGAATCGTTGACGGGATTACAAAACACAAGCACTTTCTAGCAAGTTTTTTTGTGCGTATGATGTGGCATTAAAAAAAAAAATCTCAACAAGGTATACCTTTTGCACTTTATAAATGAGTTAGCAGTTCTTCTGTCTGGTGAGGAGGCAGTGTGTTTATACAACAACTTTTAGGGCTGATTGTGACAATAAATGAAAAATTACTTCCCCGGGCTCTGTGCACTGTTTTGGTTTTGGTTTGTTTTTTTTTTTTTTTTTCCCCAGAAGCAGTGAAAACAGATGAGTTGATAGCAGCTAATTGCTGAGCACTGACAGGCTTCAGTCAAGGGGGGGCATCGTTGGTCTTTCACAAATAGACAATAACAAGTAAACCCATTTGACCATAAACTTCGGTGTCTGCGATACAGTAAATTACTTGCTCTTAATTTGTCTTAATTTGGCAACTCTCTGGCTCTGAAGTGCATCGAGAGCTTGTTTGTTGTGTATATATGCTTTTAATTATATGACATTGAAAGGATAGGGGATTTCAGTTCTTTCACCGTAATTCAGATGTAGGGTTTGCACCAGTCACATTCTGCTTGTTTGGTTAGATCTAAGAAGTTTTTAAAGTGACAGTATTTTTCTGGGGAGGTAAGTGTATATGTCTTGAAAACATCTGCTGCAGTCAGAATGCTGAATTTGAGGAGCATTGGACAGTCTGCCAAATGCCTGAAGCGTTCTATTTTATTTCTTGGTTTATGCCCACAGAAATGTTACTGCAGGGTCAAAATAACTTTTTTGGAAACGGTCGTTATTAGCTAATGATGATCTAATGGTTGTTAGCTAATGACACTTGGTAGAAACCACCCTCTGATAACAATTTTAATTTTCCAAAATTCCTTTTCCACGTAGAAAAGCTATAGCCTGGAAGAGGCGGCTCTTTGGGCACGGTTGGAAGTGGCTGTTCAGAAACGGGGGGCCGTAATTACATTTATGCAGTCGCTCACTTGGCACAGAAAGAGCACCAAAAACTCTCCTCTGGAGCCTGTACCAGAGGAATCCATCAATCCCGTGCCGTGACTTTGATTGTGGAAGGGCTTGTGGGGATGCTTTTCCCTGGCTGCATTTTGGGAAGCGTTTTCAAGGCTGTGCATCACGGGGCTGTGCCGTGTTTCAGCACGGGTGTTTCCACTGGTACGATTGTTGGCCTCTTCCCCTGTGTGGATCTGGAATCCTGTATATCTGCATCCTTGGGAGACAAGTGCCCGGGGCAACAACTGTAGATAATAACTTGCGATTTGTGTCTTTTGCAAGTTACAGTCATTGTAAACTGACAGCTGTGAAGGACCTAAACTCACATCAAAGGATACAGATCATCTAGTCAGGTCAATTAATGTTAATTCTCATCTTCCATTAAATTCTTTTATCTTCTCTCTTTTTCCTTTTTTTTTTCTCTTTCCAGCCAAGCCCAATACCAAGTCCTGTTTTGGGGAGAAAGCCAAACGCTAGTCAGTCACTGCTCGTGTGGTGCAAAGAAGTTACAAAAAACTATAGAGGAGTGAAAATCACCAATTTTACCACGTCGTGGAGAAATGGCTTATCCTTTTGTGCAATATTACATCACTTTAGACCAGACCTAATGTAAGTTGTGTACTCTTTGCCTGCATAAGCTAACTCTCATAGAAATACCGAACAATTTCTTGACTTAAAAATCAAATACCAGTGCGTTTTAGATGCCGAACTGTTTTCACCCTTTGCTTTCAAGCAGGGAACCGTCCTTTCTAAGAAACCAGCTTTATGAACGCTCAAACTTTGTGACCTCTTTGCTCTCCCTTGTTGCATAAACAATTATTTCTCCCCTCTCTGTGATTTGTTTTTCTTCTTCTTAATCTTATACAAAGAACTGACTTCAAGATGATTATGAGAATTGCGCCAGCGTTGAAATGAGATGAGAGGAATAAGCTCTTTGTATGCTGACAAGGACGGATTACCTCCTGGTAAATTTGGTTGTCAAGGCTGGCCTCTAGTCCCTGCCTTAACTTCTTTTTTAGATGGAGAGCTTCAGGCAATGAAACATGTAATCGGTGTTTGTTTATTTATTTATTTATTTATTCCTTTAATTTTCCACGCTATTAGTTTCCTTGATTGAATTGCTGCGAAATTGCTAGTTACTGTGCGATATTATTGTATGTTCAAAATTTTTAGATTTAGTTTGTTTTAAAACTGCTGCTTTTTTATCGAATGCTCTATATACCCACTGTGCCATTTTCCCCCTCAGTGACTACAAGTCCTTGAATCCTCAAGATATTAAAGAGAACAACAAAAAGGTAAGAACTGCCAGGCAAAAAAAAAAAAAAAACCACAACAACAACGAAACAATTTTAAAAAAAAAACCCACCAAAAAACCACATAGCCTTAATTTTGACTTCACTGCGGGTTTTTTATTAATTTTGGGGAAGTGCTGTTGTTTTGTAAGGTCATAACTGCAGCTCACAGAAGGTATTCGGCCTCCCGCGGCTCCAGTCGGATGCGTTATTGACTGGAGTTTGTCATGGTTTTAACATTCACAACAAGTTAGGCTTTCATATTTGCATTGGCCTACATTAAGAGGGGCCTGGCCAGCCTTCTGTGAGCGCTGCTCTGATTTTTCCAATCAGCCGCGTAATTAAAAAAAAAAAAAATGAAAAATGTAACTTGGGCTGCGGCACACGAGGCTTCCCATGCTGTTGCTTTAACAAGGCTCTGGGAGCTGGGCATGGTTGATGTTGCTGTGATGGTGGTTGTTACATTTTTAAAGATGAAATTTTGCACCTCCTCTTACGCTGCATCAGCTGAATGAAGTGGCACGCACGACTCAGGAGGTTTAGGATAAAAAGTGTTGAGGTATTACTTTAGAAATAAATTAAATGCTAGCAAAGTAGTTAGTAGACTTGTGCTGTGCAACTGTTTTAAACCAGTTTGTGTAGGTGCAAGATGTAAGAAGTTTCTCTGGAAGAAGCAGGAATTCAGTTTGGGAATCACCAGAAGACTCTATTTCTGCTCACTATTTTAGACATGTTACAAGCTTCAGTTGGGCCCTAGGGACATGTTTAGAAATTACAATTTTCATGTGAGTCACTGATAATAAAATTGTTCCTGAAGATCGTCTGAAAATTGTTTTTAAGTATCTGCCTTCTTAATGCTGTGATTTTGTTTTTACACTGCTTTAAAAAGCATTAAGTTTAACTGGGATGAAGGCATAAAAATATACTTTAAATGAATTAACCAAGCACAATATTATATAGCAAACATATCTACAATCTAGTATTATTTACTTATGTGGAACTTCTGGAAGTGCTTTATTAAAATTCATTTTGTTTATATTTTAATGTGCCTGCACACTTATGTGTTAGGCAGGGAGTTACTTGTCTTTAATTTAGCGCTTAAGTATTATAAATAATGAAATATCTCTGAGCTGCTCCTATCTAATGAGTATTTGGCCGATGATACTTTTTTTTTTTCATAATAATAGGAGGACTTATAATGACCTAAGTGGATTATCTGTGACATCACAGTATTTTCTGTGACCATATGTTTTTGTGCTTCAAGTTTTGTTGAGCTTCTGGCCTAATTAAGCCGGATTATAAAAAAAAGAAAGAATAGATTATTAATTAAAAATGCGAGCAGCGTGATCAGTCATCTTTTCTTTGTGAAACTGTGATGGCAAACAGTGAACTTTCGAGCCTGCCTCTCTAACAGGGTATAGTTCCCAGAATTGAAGGAATAGTGATTGTTGTTACTGTGCAGTTTTTATTTCTTTCATCACTTTGCCCGCCTTTGCCTGACAGCCTCACTGAGTATCTCAGTTGCTTCCTGCAGATTTATTTCCTGGTCTCACACAGTTCTGCCAGATAACCCCGTGTGCCCTTGGTTGGAGTGAATGCAGCACTGCCAACAATGGCTGCCTACAAATTCCATGCAGATATGGAACACGTTTGACAATGATTCCTCCTAACCAATTAAAATAACATCTTTGGATGAATAGGATGATTTTCTTTGTTTGAAGCAGCTCTTTTTTTTCCCCTTTTTTTTTTTTTTTTGTCTTTAAATGTTTTTCTGCCTCTCCCCCTCTCCCCAAAAGGAAAACCATAGATTAAAGGTTAACCCATAAGACTATATCTTTTAGAAGTGCATGACCTTGTTTGTATTTTAATTTAAGAAAAAAAAAAAGAAGAAGAAGAAGAAATCTTAAGAGACAACTGTTTCAGTGCAAATACTGAATATAATTATGGAGGTTCTTTATAACACACACCAACCACTTGCACTCATGCTGAATAAAAAAGGGTATTTACCTGTGACATCTGATCTTGGCCAATATGTCAGTGTGTTACAGAGTTGGGAAATGATTGGAATAATGCCTGTGGTGCTTGTGCTGATGGATCCCAATTGATGTCTGTCAATCAGCTTGTCAGTAAATTTAAAAAAAAAAAAAATTAAAAAAACATCATTGGGAGATAGGTAAATAGGCTTAGTGTCCTGAATATACGTGCTTTTAAAAAATCCCAGACAACTACTACACTGGCATCAGTCTGAATTGGAAGGTATTTTTGGCGCACATTGCAAATGCAAATTTCTGTCAGGAATGAAAGAGGAACCAGGATTATCTTTGAGAAAATTACAATCATTGCAGGGATACTTTCCCAGCTGGTCCAAAGAGTTGTGCTCCTACTTAAATCTCAGATACAGCTAACTATGCATATTGCCTTCCTAGTAGAGTTAAACAGCTTATTTGATTTAATATGTCCATTTGATTATAATTAAATGGAAATTAATGAAAAAATTATTAAAATGTCAGCATACTGGCACTATAGTTCCTTACCAACAATAGAAATATTCTGTGTTGCTAATAACATGTCCTGCACTTTAAAAATTTGAGCTACTAAACAAGACTTGGGCTGGATCTTTGATGAGACATAGGAATGAAAAGTAAAAGGGCACAACAGTGTGGCTCTAATAATGAACTTCTGGTTGTAATTATTCTTTAGAGGAGCTTGTTTCATTTATCATGTGGGTATATCTTTTGGAGGTTCAGTTGGCACTTGCAATTTTTATGATGCTCCCCAGTTCTTGGTCATTTCTGACAAATTCCACAATACATTTTAACTTGAGTGATCATCTTAATGAAATATTCAATTTTTAAAAGGAATAATTTAAAATTATACATTTAAATAGAAGAATTCAGACTTACAGGGGTAGTATTGAGTCAGAATGGAAAATATTCTCTACCTTGAAGCTGGAGTTATGTTTTTATAATGGGTGTTCTTGCTCACCTCTACAATTTGATTCCACAAAGTCACTAGAACATATCTAATTGCATGTGTAGGAGATGCTTGTTTGCATCAGTAGGTTCATGTAGGAGCAGAGTTAAGCATGCAGAGAAATAAACATTTGCAAAAATCGGGGCTGAGTTATGCCTCTGTTTAACAAAAGTGATTTGACTTGAAAAATTTACTCTGTTAATCCCATGTTACAAACTCGTCAGAAATACGATGCATTTATAAGTATGCTGGAATATCAGGAAGCTCCCAGCTTTTCTAGTAGTGAAGGAAAACCCATCACATACTGCTGATCATACATCCGGAACACACAGTTGCTATTTCTAGAGCTGCTGTCTGTAGAACATTGGCATGCCAATCTGCATATCCAGTGTACTTTGAAAGGAGGGAAGCAAAAATGAGGATGAGAGTGAGAGGGGATGGGAAATAGGTGTCAGGCATCAGCGGGAAATAACTGTGTTTGATCCCAGGCATCACCAGAAGAACTGAGCAGCCAGCAAAAAGCAATTGCAACTGTGCTGGGAATATCCATCATTCCAAATTCAATCCTGCTGTAGTGTTACTTCTAAGCAAGCACCTTTCCTGACAATCCTGAAACACTATCCTCACCTTCATTTTACAGACCCTGGCAGATACTCATAGAATTTAGTTTTATTAGCATATAAATAAGAAATTGAGAGTATAAAGGGAGTGTAGGTCAAGTAGTGTCTGTGGGCTTTGGCTGCCCTGGACTGCTGTGCCTGTCCTTAAGTCCTGTCATTCTTCAGATGGTAACTCCCACTACTGCAGTGTGGGGTAACAAGTGACTTGTGCCACTGAATCAGCACTGACCCACTTAGCAAGCAACACATCCTGGCGTTACCTTTAGTCCACAGACAACACTTGCTACGTGTTCGTGCCCAGCCTGGTTTCTGCTGTCATATGAGCATTCATCACTCCTGGTATCTGCCACGCTTTAGGCTGCTCACTCAGATCCCTGCACTGCTCTCCCTTAGCTCACTGCTCTCTTTGCTCCTCATGTCTATTCAGTTCCACCCATCTTGGCTCCCTCTTCTCCATGGCCAGCCTGATCCTGCTCCTCCAGCTATGTTTCCCAAGATGCTGTAAATGACAGCTGTCCCTCTTCTACCATCCCAATTGCTGCCGTTCCCTCCTGGTGCCTTAAGTTTTATTTTCCATGTATTCCATGTTCTGTGCTACCCAGGTGCAGCTCTGAGCTCATACTCGGTGTCACTCAGCTCTCTGCACACAGCAGGGGCACAAAACAAATCCTTTTCCTGCTGCACACCCAGGACAACTTTCAGCCCCAAAAGCACAAACAAGGGTGGCTGGAGGGAGGAACAAGGAGGATGGGAGCTCACAGCCTGGAGCTGGAATTGGACAATTAAACCCCAATATGCAAATGGGCCAGAACTGATCAAAGTGTGAGACCTCGTAACCGTTTGTCCATTTTGTGACCATTTTGGGTCCACCTTGGGTGTAGCCCTGGTCAGGTCCTGTCCTGCCCAAGGTGGATCCTGGAGGCCATTCAATAAATCCCTACTTTATTCTCCAGCTCTGTCCAGTCTCTGTCTCATTTCAGCCTTCCCAAGGCATCAGTTTTCTTGGCCAGCCAGGTAGGAAAGAATAAAATATTTATTGAAAGGCCTCCAGGATCCACCTTGGGCAGGACAGGGCCTGACCAGGGCTACACCCAAGGTGGACCAAGAATGGTCACAAAATGGACAAACGGTCACGAGGTCTCACATCTTTATAAGTTTTGGTGCATTTGCACATTGGGGTTTAATTGTCCAATTCCAGCTCCAGGCTGCGAGGTCCCATCCTTCTTGTTCCTCCCTCCAGCCACCCTTGTATGTGCTTTGGGGCTGAAAGTTGTCCTGGGTGTGCAGCAGGAACAGGATTTGTTTTGTGTCGCTGCTGTGTGCAGAGAGCTGAGTGACACCGAATGTGAGCTCAGAGCTGCACCTGGGCAGCACAGAACCTGGAATACAGCAAAGATAAAAGTTAAGGTCTCACTCTCACCTATAATTTTGCTGCTGTTCTGCTCCATCTGAGGTTTTGTATCAGCAAATGGAAGAGTCGTGTTGGCTGCTGCTGCTTCTCCTATATCTAAGCACAGCTCTGTATTTATAAATGGCATAACAATCTCTCATAGTAATAAACCTTCCCAAGAAATACCACACCAAATACCAGCAATGATTTTAGGCCAAATCATATTGCATGGGGAGAGCCAGAAGAGCTTAAAAATAAATTATTCAGGCCATTTCTACGTCTAGATAAACTCTGAATCATTTGTTATAATGGTATAAAAATTACTTCACCTAAAGTGGTTTGGAAAGTTATACCTGAGCATGAGAGGAGGCATGCAGAATTTCAAGAAGATAAATTCCAGCTTTTGGAAGCAGAGTTTGAAAAGCAGCTGAAACAAAAACTGTTTGACCATTGAGTAGGGGATGACATTGCAAGGAGGAGGAGAGAGCCTCCTTTTCTCAGAGCAAACGAAATATCCAGGTCTGCCAGGAGCAGGCCAGCCCAGCCCTGCATTCTGTCTCACTGTTGAATACTTAGTATATAAAAAACAAGAGGATTTGAAGAAAAAAGAGAAAAAAAAAAAAAAAAGGTTTTATTTTTTTCTCAATTCTTTTAAAACTAAAGAAATTAAGAGGAAAATGTATAGTTGAAAAGTTGAAGCCAGTGATGTGTGTTACAGTTTTCTCATCCATGTCTTAAATCTAGCGTCTGCTTTTGTTCCAGATAGTGTAGGATGAACTGTGAACGTTGTAAGCTCCTTCAGGAGACGGTGAAAAGGAGCTGCAGGATTCCTGGGGGAGGAGAAGCCCACATGCTTTAACTGAGTGCATCTATGCTAACAGGAGGCCTTTTAAAGGCTTCCTTGAAACACAATATTGTCTTCCAAGGTTAATCCAGGATAGTAATAATTAATTGTAAATTGAGAAACGGCTTTAATTCTTCAAAACTAGAAAAACCTGATGTACCAAGCCCACTCACTTAAAGGGCCAGCAGTAAAAGAAGACAATGTGGCCACACAAAGCGGGAGGCTTGCAAGTGTTTAGCTCTTAGAAAGTAAAGTGAAATGGGAACGATTTTCACTCTCTCTTTCGTATAAATTTAGCATCAACAAATGTTTTTAAAATGCACCTGCTTGATGGATTAACGTGATTTATGTCTAGTGTCAAGTAATCTGTGGTGGTGTTCTTTTTGACTATCTGGACATAGTTTTTCATCAGCAGGAATCACTGCAATTACATGACCAATAGAAGGCAGAAGGTTGATCATCAGTGATAAAGCTCAAGATGGATTAGTGTCGTGTTTCTTATATCTTTGTTCCTTATCTTAAGAAGCCATCCTGAGTTCCTTTTTTTCCCAACTCTTAGACTTTTTTTTGTTTGCTTGTTTCCTGCTACTTGAGTGAGAACCATTTAAGATATTGGTAGGCTTTCCTAGTGCAAAAGGAAGGGCTTTCGAGTTGCAGTTTCATGAATAGCTGTTTAGTCATAGAAGTGTCATAATTTTGAGTAACGAAAGATTTTAGTGTAGTATGGCATTGAAGTATGTTAAAAATATTTTAAACAATGCCATGTTGAGTGTTTTTGCTGGCTACATCCTCTCAGTTTGCTTTGCTGTGAAGATATCCTGGGACATACGTAGAAGCCATCAGGAAAAAAATCAATGAGCTGGATGTTGGATGGTGCACCAAAAAGTAATAATGGCTATAACGAAGCCAAAAGAATAAGTAATAGAGTCAGAACCATGTACTTCCTGTAGTATTGGATGTAGTATTAGGCTTGATTACTTTGAAACCGCCACACCGTGACCTTTATTTTGTCTGTCTTTAAAGGCTTACGACGGGTTTGCCAGCTTGGGAATATCGCGACTGCTGGAGCCCTCGGACATGGTTTTGTTAGCCATCCCTGACAAACTGACCGTCATGACCTATCTCTACCAGATCAGGGCACATTTCTGCGGCCAGGAGCTGAACGTGGTTCAGATAGAGGAGAACAGCAGTAAGAGCACCTACAAAGTGGGGAACTACGAGACGGACACCAACAGCTCCGTGGACCAGGAGAAGTTCTACGCAGAGCTGAACGACCTGAAGCGCGAGCCCGAGCTGCACCCCCCGGACAGCGGCTTGGCAGACTTTGCCTCGCAGGATGACTCGGTGTTCGTAAACGACAGCGGCGTCGGCGAGTCTGAGAGCGAGCACCAGACTCCTGACGACCATCTGAGCCCAAGCACAGCTTCCCCTTCTTCACGCAGGACTCGAAGCGACACGGATCCACAGAAATCCCAGCAGAGCTCTGGAAGGACTTCTGCGTCTGAAGAAATCGGGAAGTGTGGCGGTACAGACGTGACGCAAGCGCAGCCGGTGTCGGGAAGGAAGAAATTGCTGATAGCTGACACTTTAGACTTCAGTGACTTAGCACATGTCAGTGATCAAAAAGAGGATATGTCTCCCACAGTTGCTTGTGAAGATAACAACAAGAAGAGACACCAGAGCTTAGACAGTACCCCTGGTTTCTCAGAGCAAGAAAAGCTGGGATGTATAGGATCCACAGAGAGCACAAGAGCAGATCCCGGTTCACCTGTCACAAAACCGAGTTTATCTCCTACTTCTAAGCCTGGATTCTCCTATAATGTGGATACAGATCTTGCAAAGAAACCACATGCTTCTCCGAGGCAAACAGAATCTGATTCTGACAGTGATGCCAGAACAGCTTTAAATCATGCAGATCAAACTGCAAAAACAGCCCAGGTAAGACATTTGTGCCTGTGAATTAGGATGGAGGTGCTGTTCAAGTTTTTTCTCTGTGTTTGTAATTTACACCAAATCTTCGGCATAAATGGTGAGGTGAGCAGTGTGTTTTTATTTTTGGGCAGTAAATATTTTGCCTGAGAAGTAGGTGGTGCTGAAAAACAATCATTTGATTAAAAGCTAATTTATAGAAATTGTCTCTCTGTTGATCTTTCCAATCTCTCTCTAATTAAAGAAATTTGTGTTCTCAACTGTCTCAAAGATGGCTCCAAAGCTTTTGCCACTGTCTGTTGCAACTCGTTTCCTCTGAGTGTTGCATACTGAAGCAAAAACTGGAAAAATATATCAATCCATTAAGAAATGTAAAGCTTTTGAATACCTTAAAATTTATTAAAGATATTTCAAAATCTTGTCTGGGAAGCCACAGAGTCTCATGAACATAGCCAGGATGATGAGGTAGAGACTCCAGACTGTTAAATTATGCTGCTTTCCCTTGAGTGGCCTAAGGCATGTTACTTCACCACAATGTCATTTTCCTTTCCATAAAGATAACAGTGTATGCCCACCTACTTTGCAGATTTATTGTGAGAATGGAAGTTGAATGTTATATATATGCTGAGCATTATCAATAAATCATATCATCATAAAAATATGTAAAACATGTTATCACCTCCACCTACAAAAATGCTAAAGCTAGCTTATAATTTTACCCCTGTGAAGAGTTTTCTTCAGTTTGGGCTTTGTGCCATTAGCTCTGGTAAGAAAAGAATATATCCAGTCTTTTGGTAGTGTGCATTGCTTCAAATATTTTTATGTTGTTTATTTTGGGGTTTTTTTTTCTGAGTAAGCACCATAAAGATCATTTTATTGCAAGAGAAGCAGTCTATAGTTGAGTGATAATGGCCAAATATTGGTTCCAGAGCCAGGTAATTTCTTTCCTTTAATCAGTGAAATCTTATGAGGTTTCTTTTCATCATCATCATCATCATCGTCATCATCTTCATGTACTGGATGAGAAAGGAACAGCTTGGCCCATACAGAATAAAAGAGCAGGAGGAGACAGGATTTGTTCTCTGTGAAGATTTTCATGGGCAGGGGTGTTAGAGGCAGTTCTTCAATGTTAATTTTATCGGTGCATTTGCACATGGGAATAAAATCTCAGCTATGAGGCTCCCTCTGAACCTACACTCGGTTGCTGGTTAGAGCCAACCACCTCCATTTCCACGTGGTTGTTGCAGGAGCGCAGCAGGCAACACCTGGCCCAGCCCTGGCCCATGTCAAGGCCTAGGGATGCATTTTCCCACTCTTCATAGTTGACCTTGACTGAGAAAGCAGCCCTTGGGAGTGGGTCTGCATGGGAGCTGCTCATGTTCTCGTGTTGCCTGTGCAGAACCCCCTTTTGCTATTTCTGCTCTGCAAATAAACCCAGTCCTTGGTATGAAGATGTGACTTCCTTGTGCATATTCATCAATTCAGTAGAAGCAGATATTTTTGCAGGGTTTTTTGCCTTGTACCCAGCCTCTTTGTGTTCAATTTAAGTTATAAGTGAGTGGCACCCATATAAGTAGCCAACAAAGCTTTTTTTGTTGTAGTTATATTTGCATACATATTAAAGTAAAAAAGTAAACACATAGCACGTTTGACATGGCTTCTATGAAGCCGGTTGGGTTTTTTCCACAGTTGCAGTTTAAAGGCATTAAGTGTTGATAGAAATTAATTTTTAAGGGGAAGGAAGAGAACTATTTACATTATAAAGGCCCACGACTTCATTTTTTTTTACATTTTGATCATCTTTTCATTTCTGTAGAATGCTCTGTCACCTCACGAAGACATAATTCATGTGGCTCCTGACCTTTATTGTATAGGAAGGCCTCTGGCTATTAACTAGTGTATAAATGTTCAGTACCCCGAGGCTGCCTTGCTGTTAATTATATTTCTTTATTTTTAAGCAACGTATGTTGTCAAGACAGGAAGAACTTAAAGAACGAGCGAGAGTTCTGCTTGAGCAAGCAAGAAGAGATGCAGCATTAAAGGCAGGGAGTAAACAACTAAGCAGTGCCCTCATCCCAGCCCGCACTAAGCAGCTGAACGACGTAAGGAACGTTGGCCAGTCTTGCAGTTTACGGAGTTGAAATGCGTTGTGTGTGCTGTCGCGGGGGGGCTTGTCCTTGCAGAGCGTTTCTTCTCCAGGTTTGGTGTGTCACGTGTCCTCCATTCGCTTTTAAAACCTGTTTCTCCCGACGTTGTGGCAAATAGAAAGGTGCCTTCCCACTTCCCTGGAAGCGGAAGCGTGGGAGCGCCTCCTTTGATTGGCGCTGCAGTTTGTGGTGGGATGGAGCTCAAATGTTTCTCGCTAAACGCTAGTGAAGTAATTTGTGCTATTTCTGATTACTTCTCTTTCAGTTCATGTAAATCATTTCCTTGAGCCTCTGATGTGAGCTCCTCGTTACTTGAGAAGTGTTGTTGCAGTGAATGGAGGTGCTTGTGTCAGTCTTGTAAAAGAGTTGATGAAACGATTCCTTTTTATCACCAAAGTTGATTATGCTGATGAGGGGGGAAAGTGGAGCTGGGGAATGAGCTCCAGTGTTGATGCAGCTGTGGTTGCATCTCCAGTGGCTTCCATGGTGACCTGGAAGGATCCCTGCTCTCTGGAGATGAAAGCTAATTAATTTTTATGCAAACCTTTGCAATGCAGGTTTTGTGATTCTAACTGTCGCACATTAGAGACTGTACTGGCAGCTGAGAATGTAAATGTAACTGAAAAATAATGATACAGAGAAAGGCTGGAATCTGTACACATTCCCACCTTTCAGAGTCGAGTCCTGAGGGACAGATTCTGCTCTTTACAGGGGTGGGATCATACAGTCAAAAACTGGAGACAGTGATTTATTTACACATTTCATTTTATTTTCTTAACTCTCTTGAATCCGTGCTGTTTGGGTTTTTTTTTGGTAGAAATTCCTCTCTGTAGACAGACACTTCATTTTACTTTGAAATATATTCATATACCCAGACAAGTCTTATTTATATACCTATTTGTATAATGATATAGAAACTATTTTTTCGTATTTTGTTTTTTAAGTTTTTTCCTAGAAATCTATATTTTAGTATAAATTTCACTTTGGATTTTTTTTTAGTTATCTTTCCATAAAGAAAACGGCATTAGGGGAGAGTTACTATAGGCAACTACTCAGGCAGGAACAGCTGTAATTAAAGTTGCCTAACATTTTTTATTACAAGCTCCTATTTTCAAAGGTTTTACAACTTTGCTAGTATTTTATTGTTTGAGCTGAAATCTTCCCTGTCAGTTCTTCTGCCTCAGGGTAGTACTTTTAATTTTTTTTTTTTTAACATCAGAAAAAAACCCTGTTCATCTCTTTCTCTGTATTAGGTTGGACAAAGCATTGCTTTACTCATATTAAAAACCGGTAAAACTTGGAAAGATGGTTAGATTCCCTTGAAAAATCTGCTCAAAACAGTCGAAGTTGTGTTAATACCACAATCTTGTCAGAGATCAGAAGATCAGAAAAGTTCCTAAGTGTCAGTAAAAATTATCTGCATGGACACTGCCCAGCAAGAGCATCTTTTACCATTTTTTACCATCTTTTACCATGTCCTAAGCATCGAGGCCTCTTCTGATGCAGATCAGAGTTTTGGGAAGCAAAACTTTCTGGTTTAGACTCGAATGAAATCCAAACAGCAGTAAAAGGAGCTTCCCCCTGAGTAGGTGGCAATGTGAAGTTGGACAATCATGAAGATGGTGTCCAGGCTATGAAACCCAGCTGAAGGGCAGGAGATGGTGAAGGGTTTTCAGGGTGAGCGTTCAGACAGCCGGATTACCCACGGGACCTTATTTCATTTGAAAAATTTATTAGAAGCCTGCAGGAAAGGGAAGGGCAGTCTTTTAGGGCAGCTTGGCAGAACCAAAATTTCTTGCTGCATTCATCAAAAGCTCAAGGAGAACTGTCCTGGAGCAAATGGTCGTGGCCCATGTGAAATCTGGGCACTCTGAGCAGACTGTAGTGGGCACTCTTGACTTGATTTATTGTCACATAAGAATGACAAAGGCTCCTCAGCTCTGGTGTGTGTTGTGGGGATGCGATTTGGAGATTCTTATAATTGGTGTGTAATAATATACATTATCTAAAGCTGTGTGTAACATGTATGTATATGTTATATATCCCTACACGTGCATATTCTGAAAGAGAATGCATGTGTGCATCAGCATGTATAGGTGTAATGTAAAACACATTGATTTCTGTTCTCCTTTAGCATACGTGATATTAGTAGAGATGAGGCACTTCCATTTGATGTACTTCTGCCAGTTTTCTACGGGTCATTTTTCATTTCCTTGTTAGCATATAGCACAGACTTATTTCTATTCATGGTTTTTTGGTCATTAAGGTTAACAATGAGAACTTTGACTCAAAGCAGTGTTGTATGTGTCAGTGTGCAGTAATGTGTAGTGGTGTGTTATCCAAATGAGAGTTGTGATAATGAGAATCAGCATTTAGTAGTGGGAATTGGACGAGGCTCATTTTCAGGATGGATTGAGATTCAAAAGAGAATGGTTTAAAACAGGAAGATCTAATTTTAAATAAGAAAACTTCGAAGAGATAGTTCAGGGGCAATACTCTTGAAAGTAACTCTTGAAGTTTGCAATTTTACCTTTTTTGATACCTTCTCAGAAAGAGCTTTAAGCATCCTAGTCTTTCAGACTGTGCTCTGTCAGTCACCCCAGCTAAGCAAAGCCACTAAATTAGTGACTTTAGAAAAGTCTCATCTCCTAAGCCTTGCTGTTCCCCCTTTCCGTGTGTCGTGTGAGAAGCAGGAGTTTCAGCTTCCCCAGTGACCGGGTGAGAGCAGCCATCAGTGCCTGGGGTTGGACAGTGTGCACGGTGGGGACGGACTGTGGCTCTGCTCAGGGCCAGCAGCAGGGAGGAAGTGTTCAAATCTCTACCGTGGCCATAAATGCAGGTTTATTTAGTGTGTGCCCGCCCAACACTGTTCCTCTTTCTCCTCTAAGCGCAGAGCACAGCCTCATTTCCCCCATTTCTTCCCTCCTTCCACCAGGATAGAAGTTTTTTCGGTGTTATGTCTGCTTATTTGGTGCTTCTCAGAAGCCTTCAGTCTCAAGCTGCATGCATGCCAGGCAGCATGTGGAGGGATGTGTGCAGGTATTTGAAGTCTAAGAGGAGACTGCATTGATCAGAACCTCCTTGAAATCACGCTCATGGTTTGGGAGGATCATAGCTGTGTCATTAAAATTGATGCAGCCCTTTGGAGACTGGAAGAATTAGCTTAAGAGCTCTGTGAACAGTTACTGATCCCTTCGTGGATCCCTTTCTCTATGGTAGATTTATAAACAACTCAGCCTTTCTGCTTGCTTTCTCGATTTATGTGTGCATGTGGTGACTCTTTTACGAGATGCTCCTGTCATTTGCAATCTGATATAGCAGCTGTAATCACTTAGCTTTTAACCAGGAGAGCCTTTTTATTAGCTTACTCATTTTTATTTAACTTGCCTTTTCTCATGGTGAATATCACAGGGCTAGAAGGGACATATCTGCTCCCAGCAGATGCTGTAAAATATCAACCTGCAGTGATGGTTGTTAGCGGCAGCAGCTTGGCTGAAATGTGATGTTGGGAAGGTGAGGAAACTGGAGCTGGGCTGTGTGACCTATCCAGCGAAGTGACAGGCTGGAGGGGACCACAGTGAGTGGGAAATACTCAGAAGTCACGGGCATTTCCAGGAGAGGAATCCTCACCTGCAGAACATGGGGTGGAATCTCTTAATTCCCGAATCTCAGCATAACTCTGTTGTCAGCAAACATCTAAAGGCCGTTGGCAAAATCTTCTTCTTTTCTTTTAGTGCCTGGGCCACATAAAGAATGGAAATTTACTGCAGCTGTCATTTACTCTCCAAACTCAAATGGCTATGGTTATGGAGTCAGCATGATTACAGAGAATGGAATTAGGAGTTAAGAAATGCACAGGCAACTTTAATTAACCTCCTTTGTGTATATGCATTATGATGTAGTCTTTAATTATGTGATCACATACTATTCTCCCCAAAGCAATTGTGCCTCCTTTTCCTCAGAGGAGAGAGGTGATGTAGAAGGCTGTTTGTCCAGGGGACCTCTGTGCTTTTGATTGCAGAAATTGGAAGGTGCACGACAATCTTTTCACGAGGAGTGAAAAGATGAGGTCATGGTTAAGGTGCTTGAAAGAATTAAATGTTCTTCTGCCTTCACCTGAGTTCCTGATCAGTGCCACTAAGTCTTTTGAGCCAAACGTCCTCCAGGTGGTCACTTTTTGTGTGTCCTCCCTTTCTGGATCGCTTTGAGGCAAAACTTTGATTTGCAGATATTTTGAGCATCCAGGTCTGTCAGGGAAATCAATTGGAGCTGTGCTTGAGACATATAAAGTGCTCTATAAAGCTTAGTATACTGAAAAAAAATCCAAGTAATAGGCTTCCCAGAGCAGGCACCCAGCAATAGATCCTTTTAGCTGGATCTCTCCGTCTCAGTTCTCGTCAGAAGAGCAGGGTAATAACTCTTCCACGGCTTCTTGTGAGAAGGGAATGTGATTAATGCTCTTGAGGCTCTTAAATTCCATATAGAGTGGGCACTGTAGGAAGAAATCAAGAAATTAACAGCGCTGTCTTCAGAGCAAGATTTGAATATTGTGGTGTAAATAGTAATGCTACGTACCGATGGGCCTGCATATTGAAGAGTGAAAATACTGAATTTACTGAACACCACTGGGTAGAGCTCAGGTCTGGGCTGAAGAGCAGGAGATAGTGAAAGTAAAAGGTGGTGCCACAATAAGACTCTGTTTTAGAGGATACAGAGCAGGATGGAAATTAAGATTATGCCCACCAGCTTTATTTCTGGCGTCTCCTAAATCCTGTGTCAAATTCTTTTAACTTGTTTTTGTAAGGTAGACGGCTTTAGCAGGGAATGCCATATCTAATGGAATTCATGAAAAATAGTGCTCGTCTGGCAAAGGATGTGTTTTTCTCCCTACCAGAGGCTACAGATAGTTTCTGAAGTTATTTGGGTTTTGCATGAGCTAAGGATTCCTCCTTACTGAATTTAGGTGTGGGACTGGGCCTCCCATATATGGATTTGGCCGAAAAATTTGCATATTTAGGATCCAGCATAGATTCTGGGATGCAGGAGTTGGATAACATGACACCTGGAGGGAATCACTCTGTCTTCTGCCTTTGGTGAAATGGGAAAATAGCAATTATTTCTTCAGCATTTGAGTGTAACTACACTAAAAACTGTGAGGGGCTCCATTTGAACAATAAGAATTTAAACCAGAGTAATACAAACTGACGTGGTTTGGAGAGTAATCCTGAGGCTGCTGCTGTGCTTAAGTGCAACTGTTGCTACCCTGCTTTCTGTACAGGGAAAGATTCGGGTTTAATTATCTCTGGTGCCATTATTTTGTTTTTATTCAAGCTGGATGACAGCAGTAGCCGCCTCAATGTGTATATATTGAAAAAAAGAGAAAGATTTGGAAGAGCAGTGGCGATTATGTTCAGCTCTTTGAGTAGATTTTGCAGATGCAGAGTGCTTCACCAAAAAGCTGCCTCCTCCAAACACACAAACATTCTGTGCAGGGTGCAGAGGAATGGGCTGTGCCATGAGATTGTTTCTTCTTGCTCAGAATACTGCTTTTTATTACACCCTTGCTCAAAGGACTTGTTGCAGCTGTATCTAATTCATTTTTAATAAGCTCTTTCTACTTCAGGTGTCAGTCTGTTGTGCCCATTGCTTTTCATTTTCGTGAATATTTGAGTGCAAAATGATAACTTTTTTTCTTTTTTTGCACGCACTGGACTAGTGGAAATGGGAGCTCTTTTTAGAAAGGCTTCAGAAAGTGACAGAATCTGAAAGGAAATTAATCTTCATGATCTTTAATTTTGGTTGCATACATTTGCACAGGTCCTGGATATTCTGACTGCAATAAAAGCAAAGCAAAGCATTGTTTTAAATGCTCAGAAAAAACTCTTTAATAAGTGATGCAAATTATTGATCATGTCCAGCAATAATCTGCTGCCCCTCTGAACTAATAAGTTCTAAACTGTCCAAACTTATCTCCAATAAGTAAACTTATTGTAAATAAGTAAATAGTAAGTAAACTTATGAGTAAAAAATAAGTAGCCAATATGAATGGAAGTGTTCAGAGTAGACAGCAAAAATAGAATATTTTAATTTGTTTGAAAGATGCCTTAAACTCAAGGTAACAATGTGAGTGTTCTTTACTCCAATTATATTTTCAGGTTCTTGAAAATGAGCACAAAATATCTTCATTTAGTATTTTTTTTTTTTTCTATGTCAAACCAGAATCCTTACTTCTGTGACTTTAGGAAAGGTATCCAGTCCACTGCTGGATTTTTCATAGTCTCCTCAACTGGAAAATAAACGTCTGTGATTGAGGTGGTAATGTTAATTCATTTAAGGAAGCACTCCTAAGTTATTCCTATCTTGTTTTTCTTTTTTAAAAAATAGATTTAAAACCTCATCTTTATTAATTAAACATCTAGCATGAGTTTATTGAGGTGCAGGACTTTGCAGGTGGCAACCTTGGTCTTTTAATATTAATTGGAAAATATTGATTGAAAAAAGACTAGTCTGTCATGCTGATAATTGCAACCAGATTTAGATATGATCTCTAGATCTTCCCAAGATTGCATAGAAGGAGTTACCATTTAATTGGTAAAAAGATTGAACATTATTTTGGTAATCCCTGAGCTTTGGTAACTTATTCCCTGTTGTTCATTTATATGTCTTGTCTGTATGCCACTATAAAGTGGTTAAATATGGTGTAAGCTGATAAGACCGTGCTGTGGAGTATTTACATTTGATGAGCATTCCAAGTTTTGTAGTTGTTTTAACAACATACTTTTCTTTAGCTGGAGGTTAGACCTGCTGACTGAACGCTTCAAGCCCACAACTGACCTGATATTTACTTCTTTACAGCGACACTCTAAGGTTGAGATAGTCTGATCTCAATTCCTTGATGGCAGGAGCAGGCAACTTGTTTTATTTAACGTTCCTCAAAACATGAAAAATAAAAAGTAATCTGTAACTTTCCAAAAAGGTTCCACATCTTTTGACTTCATATTTGGTCTGTTTAAGCACTTTCTTGCTATGAAGTCGTGGTACTTCACTGTACAAAAACAATGCTGTAGACAAGTCCCTGATGTAGCTGGGAAAATAAATCAATTAGTGCAAGTAAACTGATTTTTGAGAAGAATTAGTATGCACTGTCAGTTTTATAGCAGGAGGGATTTCCAGAATAAAGCATAACCTTTGATAATGCACAACAAATGTTAGCAGTTTCAGTTTTAGATAGAAATGCTTGAGTTTCTCAGCTGATTTCTATTGCTGTTATTTCTGTAATGTGTATCTGTTTACACCAGTTAAGGATCTGGCCTAAAGATGTAAATTTATTTATTATGTGGCTGTAAATTCAAGCCCAGTCTGCAGTCATCACATTAACTCGCACGCCGACAGAAAACAGGCTGGCAGTTTATTCATGGAATTCTAAGATCATGTGAACAGAACTAGTTCCAAAATTTTAGCATCTTCTATCCATTTATAAATATTAGTTAAAAAAAAAAAAAACCACCAAAACCCAAAACCCCTCTCTTGTTTCAGAGCTATGCCTTTTGTGTGCAGAGTGAGACCCGGGTTTCTCAGCCCCTGGAATGCTCTTTTTCTATCGCTGCTAATAGCTGTGGACGTTTTCCGTGTGGATGTTCAGTACGCGCTGTTGTGAATCCCAGGATGATATCACCATTACTTAGAGCTGTATTTTGCATTGCCTATTCTGTGATTGCTCAGCATGCACAAGGGTAGAGTTAAAATCTTTATTCATTTCATTTAAAAATGTTTCTTTTGTTCTCCTTATCGTGTTCTGGCTTTCCCAAGGATATATGCCTTGAACGAAAAGTCACATGTGCATTACTAATTGTGTGCCATTGTATTTACAGTTCCTAGTGGTGGCACTGTGAAGCTACTAATTCTTTTGCTTCACTTGATGTAAAATAATCTGAGTGTCTTTGATAGCAGTGAAACAGTATTAATTGTTTTGTACATTTCTTGGTCACTCTTCTTAGGTGGTCTTCATAATCTATTAGAACTTTCAGCCAGATTTTTGTAATGTCATGCCTCCAGCAGTGATTAAATTGGTAATTAATGAACAGTCCTTGGCAACATAAACCACATCCCGTTAATTTTCCCTTTTGAGTTTTTTCGAAGTTGTCGTCTCTGTCAGAAAGCATTGCGCCACCTTGCTACGGCCCCTTGGCATGGAACCACGGCGACGGGATTTTTTGCAGCCATTAGTAGATCAGAGCAGTAATTTCACAGTATTTTGGTCAGGGTAATTATAGTACCAAGTACCGAGTAGAGTTGGGAATTCACACAAGAAGTCCAGAAATACCAGGTGAGCTTCCTTGTGTTCACTGGGACGTTATGATTAGTTTAATTGGGCTTTGTTTGATTTCAGCCGCGGAGACTCTTTGTGCCACGGCACTGCAGCCACTTTCCACTTTAGTGTTTCTGACCTGCATTGACAGGAACTGGTGCAAAAATGAACTCTTTGAAGTGGGACTCTTTGGAGAGGGCAACTAAAAAAGGGGAAGAGCGATGTGTAAGTAGTGTACTGTAGCAAAGCACGACACCGGGCCAAACGCCCCGCGTTTTGCGGGTGATGGGATTCGAATTCTTTCATATTTTCAGCCGGAACAGATAATATTTCTGCCACGTTTGTGCAAATCTCGAGTAAATCACTGCATTTTAAAAACACAATCTGCTTTTAATCGCTGGCTTTTACGTAGCACCTGCTGTTCTACCTTCCTTTGAAGATACAGTTGTTTCTCTCACCAGAAATTCTGTGAATTCGTCTATTTCAGTCCTGCAAACAAATCTGGGCAAATGCATTAATGAGACCGCAGCTGCACTTAGAAGTTCACATGTCACAAAATAGTAGGTAAAGGCATTCATACTTGAGTGACTGACTATAGGTGTAGTGGCCTTCAGCAGTACATTGTGCACATTAAACTTTAAATAGTCACTTGCCTGTTGGCTTCTGAATGAAAGGACTGTCACTGGTCACTTCTCCTAAAGCCTTAATGAAACCAAATAGTTTGCTACGAGTTTGGGCCTAACCATTGGGGTGTTTCATGCAGTCTTGTCAGTTGATGTTCATGAATTGACTTGAACGAAGATCAAAGTGTTTCTCAAAATGGAGAAGCGGGGAGAGAGACAGCTCCTTCAATTGCACCACAAGAGCTAATCAAGCCATCAGTTCTTTATGCACTCTGCGTGCCTTTAGAATTTAATACCCAATGGTTTGTCAGGACAAATTGAAATTCGGGGGTTGGCGAGGAGCGGGGGGGAGGTGGAGAGTGTCCCTCCTCGGCCTGCTGAAAATAAAATAAGCGCTTCACTGTTCTGGAGGATCGTTTCGATAAATTTTATCATTTCACGTAGAACTGCAATGCTGATTAAACGTTTGGCGTTGAAAAAAGAAGTTACGGTGAGGGATTCAATGGGCATTATGCACCTTAGCGCTGAGTAAAGATTCAGGTTCAAAGTGAAAGAGAAACTAAACTCGGGGTGATTTTTTTGTTTCTTTGATTGCTAATGAACTTTTTTTTTTTTTTTTTTTTTTTTGCCAAGACATTTTAAATTGGATTCAGAAGATAGATTTTTGAGTGTCAGTTAAAACAAAGTCATGTGAAAATGCCTCTCTCTCTCCCTCCCTCCCCTTTTCTCTTTTTAATTGATATGATTTAGGCAGAGGAAAATGGTAAGGGGGATTTTTCTATTGCAGAAGCAATTTTTAAGGGATTTAGTCTTATTTAGCCTGAAGGTCTTCACACTAATGAGAGCACTTAAGTTACGTCCAGGCGTTGATTAGACAGCTCATCTATCAACTGGAGCATGAGAATTTGTATTTTAGGTACCTTTTATACATTATAATTTTTTTTTATTACTTTAGACTTTATTTTCCACGAATCCTTAATTGCCTTCTTTCACATCCACGCAGTCTGTAACTCGGCTGACGGAGTACAGATGCGAACAGGGAGAAATGCTAGATGTTTGATGTCGAGCACATTTCGATACATTTCGGTGATACCGAAATTTCCACAGTATCGAAACTGCATCTGTAGAAATTGGCGTGCTGGATGCAAATTGCTACCAAGACACGTTCCTTAAACCGCCACAAGCTCCCTCAAAGTCTAAATGCATTTATTCGGGAAACACATAATGACATATGTATTTTTAAATGCCCAACTACTCCCCCCACCCCCCCGAATTGTGAATGCTCCCTCTACCTGTAGTTTTTTTTTTGCCTTGTTTAAAACACAATAGCGTCTTAATTATTTTCTGAACCGTTCTGAAAAGTACAGCTTTTGTAACTTTTTGACATTTCAGGTTTAAAAAAAATTAAAACGTTGCCACCAGCTTGCACTATGAGCAGCCTGTAATAACAGTTAAAAAAGCTTTCTGAACTATTTGACAAGATTTCTTAGTGCTGAGGCCATATGCTGTAGCCTTTAAGCTATTTCTTCCTATCAGTTTCATTATCACCTGCCTCTGAGTCTCCAATATCATCAGTAAGCACATGCAGAATCATAATTATGCCATGTACAAGTTCTTTGATAACATGTACAGTTTTCTTCTTAATTCTTTATCAAATGCATTGATCGTGGCATGTGTGCATTGATCCAGGTCCACCATCTGGCTGTGTGTGATAAGCACAGTGGCATCTTTGCATTTCCACTGTCATTCATTGCGCTACAATTTGGCTGCAGGGGAGTAGTGGCTGGGATTAGCCCTGTTCTGCTACTTACTTGCATTTTAAGTTGACACCTCTACAGCGGCTCAGACCACATTACAAACTGAAACACATACGCACGACTTAGTGATGTGACACTCCTCAATAAGCTTACTCCACTAGCTACTCAACAATCTGTAATTGGATTTGTAGGAATAACAGCAAAAGATTTCCTAAGAATTGCTGGGGACAGAAGGTGAAGTTTTCTCATTATTGGCAAAAGGCTAGGTATAGATCTTAGGCGATTGGTATTTTCCATTAAAAAAAACCTGCCAGCAGTTTGCAGGACTTTTAAAAAAAATAATAATAAAAAAAACCCCCCACACAGCAAAGTAGGGTCCAGGGAGATGCAGGGTTTGCACTTGTTCTTTTCATTCTCATCACACAGAAGCAGACAGGGATCTCGTTACCCTCCCCCAAAAATTGAGAGAAAGGGGGGGGGGGGGGGAGGAAAACCAACTTTGGGAGGCCCCCTGGAGCCCGCTGGCTTTGTTCTGCTGGGAGTGACCCGGGAGCATTCCTCAGGAGGGCACGTCCCCTCCCTTGGCGCGGGGCTGCCCGCCCGAGGAGGAAGCTTCCCAGGATGGCAGTCTGAGAGATGCCGCTCTCCAGCTTACGCATCCCATGCACTTGCCAAAAGCCTTTGTTTCATAACACCACTTTTTTTTTTTTTTTCCCCTTCTTCTTTTCTTCTTCTTCTTTTTTTTTTTTTTTTTTTTTTTCCAAATTATAAAGTCAAGTTTACACAAGAGAAAATCCCTTAAGTGGAGCTCGACGAATGTTGACTCCTACAATGAGTAAGCAGCTTTCTTAACTTCTGTCTGTAGCTCAGCTGTGGAAAGGCACAGAAAACACCGCCTTTAGCCTGTTCATCTCGGGTGGGACGTTCTGCCCTGTCTGGATGGTGGCACTGTTTTAGGATATTTCTGAGCCTGCGTGCTTTGTGGGTCACGCTAATAGCACAGGCAGTCACGATGACAGGCAGAACAAGCTCATGGATCCCAGCACCTTAGGTGATTGCTGACCTTAATTATACTTCCTGGATGGGGGAAGCACAAACTTGCCTAAGCAGGGAAAATTCCAGGGAAGAAGTTAGCGGAGGCCTTTGTCTGCGCTTTTGGTGTAGGTCGGCTTTCTGGGTGGTGTTTCCTGGGAGCCCTGTGGGTCGGCAGGGATCTCTGGGAGAGCGCCTCGCTCTCTGCACCAGCTCAAGGCAGCGAGGACAGAAGGAAAACACAACGTGGTTTTGGAATTGGGTGTCTCAGCCCGTCCCTGAAACTTGCCGTAGAGCCAAGAGCAGTGTGAGACAGGCGAGATCGCCTCTGTCGCAGAGATGTGCAGCTCCGAAATGGTTAAATGGGTTAAATCTTATTTATCTGAATAGAACTTGGGGGCTGTTTAGCAGAATGCTCCAGCACAAATACCTGTGGTTCGCTTTGACGTTACAATTTTTTTGTTGGTTTCTTTACTTATAAATACTTGAACTGTTAGACCTTTTACTTTTTTCTCTGAGAAAGATGTATTTGTACCAGATTAGAAAAGCTAAACTGTTTCTTTACATTGAATAATCAGCCTGTCATGACAAATCTATCTACTTCTGCATGAGTAGGTGCCAGTTTGACTAGCTTCTTTTAGGCTCACACTGGGTTTTAAGCTGGATCCGTGTGCATGACTGGCAGTGCATTTGTTGGACCAGATCTAAGGAGCCAGAGAGCGTTCAGCTCCTTTTTGCCTACAAAAGAGCAGCCAGACAACCAGCAAGAGGCCTTGGATGTAGCACAAGGTGATACTTACTTAGTCAGACATTCTTTTTTTCAAATATTTTTTTTTTTCCATTCAGTAAACTAAGAGCTTCCCAGTTTCACAATGACACAAGGAATTAAATTATCAGTGGATTGTTTTTCTACAGCCACCGTCCTTCACACAGAAATACTGTACCAAGTGAATTGTGCATTTTCCGGAACAACGTGAAATTGTTTTTTAAATGAAAAAATAAAAAAGAGAAGAAACTGCTGGCGACTTCTTTAAAAATGCCTCCTTGGTGTTTAAGGAGCTGTTTTCCATTTTACAGCCATGCCACCCCATGTTATTGTGAATTTTGGGAGCTTGTTTTGTTAAGAGGGACAGCTTTGTTAAGATATTGTTTGTGATTCTTCCGATTTTAGACTTTGGGCTACTTCTGTGTTCCTTCTTTCGTGTCTCATCGGTGTATCGGTGCCATAGCTCCTAAGCCAATAGCTGCTTAAACAGTTTGATACTTTTTGTGATATGCATTTGCGAGAAAAAATATTTTCAAGCTGCTTGCATTTTGCGGATAGGGAGGTAGCTGATGTAGACACCAGGCAGAAAATACCCAAGATGTTTCTGTCTGTCTTTGCTTACCACCTCCTACGATCTGAATAGAAATCCAAAGCCACTTTTGTTTATGCCGAGTGTTCCTTGCTCAGCAATCCATATTTTGCTCGCTACCTGTGTATTTTGAGCCGTTCTGAAACAGTGGTGGAGACCAAACATAAATGTGATCCCCAGGGTGATCAAAGATTTAATCTGACCAGATGGGACAAACTTGAGAAAGATTTTGACTTTCCACTCTGTTTTGCAACAAGAAAGGCTGATTTTTTTTTTTTTTTTTTTTTTTTCCCCCACCCGTCCTTTCTTTGTTAGCAAAGGCAGAGATCAGGCCATCCCCAGAGGAATGAGCAGGTGTGGCCATTTACAAGCATGTCTGGTTATATTATAAACCAACATAAGAAAAGTTTGAAATGGCTTGAAAAGATCTGCTAAACAGTTTTAATGTTTCATCCCAAATCCTATTTACTCAAACAAGAGATGATCAAGGTCACAGTACAACCCAGCTTGCTCCAACCTTTAAAGCCTGTGTAATTTTATTTTATTTTATTTTTTTAAATTTTTTTTTAATTTTTTACTCTGTCTTCTGACTGAATAGGTACATTTTGGTAATCCTGAATAGGTACATTTTGGTAATCCTTGCCTCTGGACAAGCACAGAAGTCTTTTTCTTTCTGAATGGCTAATAACAGAGCCGTTCTTCCTGTCTAATGATGAAAGAGGTGGCAGTCAAGTTCTTTCTCTTAGATGTACTGTGCGCTCACGGCTGCCCACGAACCATTTTGAAACCTACAGCTTCAGGAATCGCTCCCTCTCATGCAATTCTGGTTTGATTTTTCTTGCTGTGGATTATAAGAAATTTGCCGCATTTTTTTTAATTTTAGTTTTGCCCCGCCCCCCCCCAGTCTGTGGATGCGGTAAAGAATTGACTTTCTAAATGTCAAATAAATGCAGCGCACCAGGTTATATATATATATATATTTTTTATGAGAGGGCGATTCATTACCAGAATTCTGGTGTAAAGTCAGTTTGGATCCTCCCAAAATTCTACCAAAAGACGACTGAAAATCCCTGGCAAAGGTTTTGTGGCTTATTTTCTTTTCAATGTGAGAAGATTGCAAAATTTTTAGTCATTTAAGGAGATGATTTTTAAAGGATTGTTTGGGGTTTTTTTTGCCCTGAAAGACTCCCCCACTCTCAATATTTTCCCGAGTCGGGCAGCTCTCAGCTGGCTGGGTAACGATCTCTGAAACTGCCCTGCCAGTGTTTCGCGTTCGAATTCACCTTCCCAAATCCACGGCAGAATTTTTGGCCAAAGTAACGTCAGTCATTGCCGTCTGCGGCGAGTACAAACAGGACCCCCTAATGGCAGCCATTTTTATTTGTTTCTTAAGATCCAAAGGCTGCTGAAAGAACAATTGGATAAAGTTGAGGATTGGAGAAGCTTGATTTTCTTGTTCCAGTGAAATGAAACTCCCGTCCTTTTTTTTTCTTCCCCTTTCCCTTAAAAGCCGGAGTCAGCTAGGGGGTTGTAGCTGTGTCAAAGCCGTTGGGATGCCACTGCTGATCACTTTAATTACTAGGACTAAGGAGGATAAAATTAAAAGTAGCACCATTGAAGCAGTGGAAGAAAGCTTGCCGAGATGTCAGTGAACTGTGAAATACAAAAATTGCATACCAATACATTTTTATAGGAGGGAAACAAGGAATTACATTACTTATTCTTGAAGAGTTTGTCCTTAAATAGTGAAGTTTTCCTCACTGTGCATCCGCATGGCAGATCTTTAAACCATTACAAAATAGTTGGGGGGAAATAACAAAGAAAACTGTAATGTCTCTTTGGCACGTCAGATTGGTGTTAGAGGGTGGAAGATTTTACTGAGTTTTCTTTTTGACTGTACAGGGGAAAATAAGGCACTGTCTGTGTGTTTGCTTGGTCCTTTCTTGGTGCAGTGCTTCTTTTCAAATCTCCTGGGTTTGGTTTGTTGTTTTTTTTTTTAATATATATTTTTGTTCATGCCTCTGTATCTCTCTCAAGTGCTTTCCTTTCCAAATTGAAGCTTGGTATGCTGTTGAACTATTTTTCTGTACCTCAAAACTTAATCTACCTACTTTTTTCTGCTCTCAGTTTCATTGCCCCTTCTTACCAGTGTTTCTTCTGACAAGCTCAGTAACCGAGGGCTCAAATACCTGAATTGAATTTAAGCAAGAACTAGGCTGGTTTTTCCCTTATCCGCTGGTGATGATTGGCTTAATCAGCACAAACACAAGCCACCATAATCTGTGTGTGCTTGGAGATCCCCGGGATGTTAATGACTATGCTAATAATTCAGTATACAAGTTCTCTTTCAGGAGGAGGGGAGGAAAGGAGAGGGAGAAATCAGCCAGCTCAGTTTAGGGCATTTTTGTCACAAACGCGTAACTGGCCCTATTTTAAATTACACGCGCTGAAGTAGATTAAATTGTTTGACATTAAACCACGTGGGAATCCTAATTTTGTACCTTGGTTCTTAGAAGTCATTTAAGTTAAGCCCAAGAGTTCCTATATCCGAGGAATGAGGAATATTAGAGATTCGAGCAGTTTTATTTCAAGCAAAATTCAATGTAATTAATGTTACCAAATACTGTGGGTCGAAATAAAACCCTTTGCTGTGTCAGTTGGCTGGCTAGAAATTAAATTAAATTGATCTATTATAGTGCATAGGAGGAGGAGGGGGCAAGGAGGGGTGGGGGGGGGAAGCTTTCCAGTCGTCTTTCTAATGTGTACTTTACCAAATAAAATTTTGATAGAACTGTTGCCTTCTGGGAAGTTAAAGGGTGAGAAAGCAAACAAAGCCCGTGTGCCATCCCGCTGCCTCGCAGGGCCCTGGCAGAATTGTCTTTCCAGGGGAGGACATTAGGAGAAAAGTAAATCAAGGCAATCTGATAGGGAATGGGGGCTCTGTCACTCAGAGGCGAGATATTGTGCTGTGTCCATACACTTTGTTTACTGTAGGGTTTTATGAGTTGTAACCTGCCCATGCAAGCTGTTAATGAGGCTAAATCTTTCTGCTTGAGGATTGAATTACAGCACACCTCTGGGCTAATGGTTATAAACAGAAAGTCCCATTAGGGCTGCATTCTGATTCAGTCATTTGCATTTTTTTCTATTGTGCCGAGAACAATGCCGAGTAAATAGCTACAAACAAACAATTTGCATGGAAATGGATAAAATGTACCTAATTAGTATTTTGCGCTTGTTTTATTAATGATTGCTTAAACTAAATAGCACTTAGCAACAGCTCTCACCAGCCTCTGCAGGTGTGGGATGCTCAAGTTTCTGGGTTGGTGGGAAGGCTGCCAGAATGGCTCTCCAAAATTAGGCAGTTTGTTATATTCCACTTAGTTCAGGTCAACAGCCTGTGCCTGGGATTTATCCAGGTCAATATGGCAGTAATACATAAGCTTATTGGCAGGTTAGATTTAAGCCAAGCACTGACTTTGTTGCACTTTCTGATATTGAGGGGAGGGGAAAAACAGTCCTAACTTAGCAAAAAAATCCCATGCTTAAGGTGAAAACTGGAGGTGTTTCCCTTGTGCAGACTGTGGTGTCTTACAGATATGTTTAAACACAGCTTTTTATGAAGGCTTTTTTTATCATGGTGGGTTAGTCTTTTACAAAAGTCTTTTTCATGCTGCAGAACTTTGTTTATTTATGTAACTGAAATATTATCATACTTCTAAGTTATTCTAAGTTCTAGCGGGGCAACACTATCTGGCATGGTTCCAGCATGATTCCTTTAATTATTGACCAAAGCCCCACTGGTAGGATGCTTTAAAGGGATGCAAAGTCTTTTCTGCTGTGAGAGCATCTATTGTTCTTTCAGTAATTTTCACTAGGTTTTTTGGGTTTTTTAAAAAGAAAAATATCCATTGAAGTCAAAGAACATGCCTCAGATTTGATGCCACTTTGCACTTTGAAGTCAGCTTGGTGCTTGGAGTAACCAAGAGCAATATCTGGCTTCTCAGTTCAGTTCTGTGACAGAATACTACTCAAATGAGTCATTCAATTTAGTAAAACCATTTTATAGCCACGGTAAAACTTCACTCAAATCACTCATTGGGTGTGATTACTTTGAGACTGAAGTGTCTGCAAATTTTCATCAAGGTGTTCTTATGGAACATAATTTATGAAAGCTTTACATTGCAAATCATCAGGTTTCTAATGCAGTAATAATTTGGGGAATGCTTGGGGAAAAAAAAAAAAATAATCCGACGCATGGATGTCTTTAAAAATTGTGGTGTGACACCCAACTGATATCGAGCGTCCTATTTATAATGTGGGCCAAGCACCATGCTGTAAACCAGTTCCTATCATGATGATCAGATTGAGAATGAAATTGCATTTCTGTCAATTACTGAGTTGGCAACTGTTCAATATATCTTAGCAGCAAGATGAAGAGCGGCGTCGGCAGCTGAGAGAGAGAGCTCGTCAGCTAATAGCAGAAGCTCGATCTGGAGTGAAGATGTCAGAACTTCCCAGCTACACTGAAATGGCTGCAGAAAAGTTGAAAGAAAGGTCAAAGGCATCTGGAGGTGAGCTGAGGAACCTTGTGTCTTATTCCTATGGCAACCTAGAAACCAGAGGCCTTTTTGGGTATCGCTTTTATTCGCACTTCAGAGCGTTGTTGTTCGTCAGGTGGACGTATCGAAAGACCCGGCCGTAGATGCGTTTCCTAAATCTGCGTTGTGTCACTTAATTTCCAGCAGTTAAAAGAAAAGCGCACGTGTGCTTGGAAGAAAAATATGTTCTGTGGACGAGTAGCTCATGTTGACCCATTATTTACAGATTTGTCATTACCCACAATTATTTTTGGAAAATCGCTTTCAATTGTTGGTTCCCTTCAATATATATTTTTATGTGGGAACAGGGATATAATTTTGGGGGGGAAACAACATTTGAAATATTTAAGAAATGTTATTTTTTTATGAAATGTGTCCAAAATAAGAGAATTTTAAAGGTGGCCTCTGAGAGGTGGGGGAAGCAATATTTTGATTTTAACTGGCAGTCTTTTGACAGACCACTTGCTTTTACAGGTTTTGAGTTGTAATATTGCTATAATGTTATTAAACTGACTTTGCAATACCATTAAAATTCATATAACTGCCAGTGCTATGAGCTGGAGTAATGTAGTGTCACTCACATGGGTGCTGAACACACATTTCAGTGCAGGCTTCCTGCTCTTTTAATGTCTTCTACATATTCTAAGGGAAATAGTGTTTCTCAAACTAACTCGTAATCATAAGCCAAAGTGTAAGGAAAATCCAGCTTGATACTGACAGTGCACGTAGATTCAACAAAAATATTTATTTCTCTCTACTACATGTACTTTGCATGCATAAATATTTAAATGCAGTCTTATTGCACCCTAAGCCCAACATTTAACACTGAGGAGAGAGCAGTGAGTTGCACATCTCCCTTCGAGTCTGGTCTTCAGTTTTACTCTCTTTGCCCAATAAACCGAGCTTGCCAACATAACTCTCTTTTGTGACAAATAGAGAAATGATATCCTTGATGGCAGCAAGACAGGCTGAGCCAGACAACACAGGACTTGGGTATTACATAGGCCATGGTGTTCCTCATTCCTCTTCACGCCCCATCCTACACGATTTCATTGCTTCCTCCTCAGCGTCTCATCGTGCCTTGTAGTGGTTTAGGTTTGCTAATTTGAGTTTTAGCTGCTCCTGCCATACCTTCTCTCAAAGGAAGGTCTTTGTCTGGTTCTGTCCTGGGTGCTCAGCTGGGTAGCAGTGACACTGTTTTGTTGCAGTGACTCAGTTGGAGAGCTGCTGAATACCTCAGTGTGCTGCTTTCTGGGATGTGGTTGTCCTGTCCATATTTTCCTCCGTGTTTTGCCATTGCTCTTCCTGCCCTTCATGCAATTTATAAACAGTCTCGGAGGTCGCTGTGCATATATATGAAAAGAAATCTGAATTTGTAGGGGAGATTGCAGATGCACCCAGATAGTTTAGTGTTACTCAAAGAGCAGACAGTATCAGAACTGATGATAACTTATTTTTAAAGTTATCTCCACTCTACCTCTTGGGTTTTATCCAGTGCAACAATTTCCCATCTTTCTACTTTTGCATTGATTTATACTTCCTACTTTAATTTCTCTTCATTCATACAGTAGCTTGGCGAATCTGTTTGAACTTCTCTTGGACCTAAAGTTTTCATTCCCGGTCTTGTTTTATCCGTCATTGCTCTTTTCATGGCAGTGTGCATTTTATAGCATTTTCTTCTGCTTCCTCCTTCTCAAAAAGCTTTCCTTATGGCATGTAAGTCTACCACACCACTGGTATTTTCAGGTGCTACACCAAATCTCCCTTAAAGGAATTAATTCTTCTGAAATGCAGTGGTTCTGTGAAATGCCACCAACACTTTAGAGACCAAATAAATTGAAATTGCTTCTGGGTTTAGTCTTTTTCATTTTTAAATTTCCATCAAAAATTAGGATTTAATAGACAGTCTCCTTATTACTTACTCCTTATACATTTTGAATGTTTCCCCTAACTGCATTCGCATTTTTATTGTGTAGAGTCCTGTATTCCCTACACAGTACCCAAGACAAGCTTATTATCTTGTGTCTTCCAAGCTCTCTTGTCCATTATACATCATAAATCTCTTCTTCTGCATTGATTGCAATTAGTTTTTGATTTAAAAAAAGGCAACGCACAAATAATTTTACTCTCGATTCAATTATTTCAGAAAAAAAGTGACTTTTCAGCTCCGGGATTCTGGATTCTTTAAAGACTAACTTCTTCCTCACAACTGTAGGTAAAAGTGTTATCTCTTTCATTTTTTCTGCGTGCTCATTAAGAATTTCATGCCTTGGCACTGGTGCAATATTCTTTGTTAAAAGGCTTTATTTAACCAAGGGCTGAGAAACTCAAACGACTGTGGCAAGTTGAAACTTTCCTGGATAAGCAGCATCCCTGGCTATGAAATCCAGTCTTTTTCATAGGATATTTGGCATGTGAGACAGAAAATACTTCTTCCTGCCAACTGCCAGAGGGTTTGGGATGGCAGCTTCAAATTTATTAGATGTCCTACTAGCTTCAGGCCGATAAGCGGATGCCTTGAGATGGATCCAGAGACAGTATCGAGGTAGAGATCCAAATATTCACCCTTTTTCTAGCAGCGCCAGGACAAAGGAATTGACATATTATCTAGGAATTGTCCCTGAGCAGTGGAACACCCATCTGCTCTTCTGGGATTTGGGTGGTGTGTTTTCTTTGCTCTCTGGCACATCTCCATCCTTTATTTGAGCTGGCGTCGGTGCGAGGAAGTGGCTGGGACCCGGCATTGGTGAGGACGGGGCGAGTTCAAGATTTCAGGATTCTCACTTCTGAGGCAGTGATCTTCAGGGAATGTACGTGGTTGGCACAGCCTTACTCATCCTGCTTAGCCTTCAACTCATGGAATGAGTGTTAGGTCCTTAATATTTTTAGCAGGCAGTATTTGTATCTGTCGACAGTTACCGCTGTGATTTCTTGTCCTGACATCAGATTTCTCGTACACAGAACCAGTATTTCAACTCTGCATTTCTTCCATTGCCTGCCTTTGCTGCCTTGATCGCTGTGCACAGGCTCCTGTCACATCCTGCAGCCTTAAAGTGAACTCTGTACCTGGAAGTAAATAAACTAAAGATCTCAACATCCACAAGCCTGAAGGACTTGGCAGAGCCAATGCTGAAGGCTTGGAGATATCTTCCCTGAGGAGCGAGTGCTGTTTGTGTGGCTTCTCCCCGTAACGTGATCCAGCCCCCATCTATGCTTTTGCTTCCCTATGAAAATTAGCCCTTTTTCATTTAATCTAGAAATTGATGCAATCAGCTGCAAATCCTTCACATGAGGACAAGCTTAAACCAAGTCAAGAGAACATCAGTTTAACCACAGATTAGGCCTGACCTTAATCTGAGTAGTAAGATGTAAGAGCTATAAAATGCCTCTGGGTCCCTTTCCATCAATATTCTGGCGTTTTCACTTGGTTCCAAAAGATATTTATTTCTCTCTCTCCAGTCCAGACCGCAATCTATGCTGTGCAGGAGATGGTCAGTGCTGTTAAGTTGTTGACTCAGTCCTTTATCTTTTATTTTGTTCCTTTCCTCATGACATAGTAAAGGAACTTTACTGCCTTTCTAGGATTCAAATTTGCATACTTTTCAAGGGCGCAGTTCTTCAGTCCTTCAGTCATTTTCTAAATGCCTGCCCTGGTTCTAGACCAAGTGCTTTAAGTTTTTTGCACTAGCAATTTGTTCTTTTCATAAAAGATATCTGTTATCTCTTTGTCATGTTGTTCCTTTTATCATTTATAATTGCAAAATCTTGTTGTAACATGCTCCCAAAACACATTTCCCTTTTAATACACTGGGAGAACATTGAACTGGGAAAAAAACCCTAGAGTAATTTAAATCAAGGGATCTAGATTTTTAAAGATACTTGAAAATTTCTGAAATTACTTCAAATTACTGCTTTTAATTGATTTCTTTTTTAATAAAATGTAAATGTCCTGATAATCATATTCAGTCAAAGTCTGCCAACTTTAAATTAAATACCAGGTCAGGTCATTATCTGATACTAGAAACTGGTGTCTTCCACATTGCCATCTCTTTTGTTTCCTAAAACGGTGGTGTCAAAGGCAGTGCCTCTGATCTCATCTTGCTCTATTAAATTAAAGGAAATCAAATTATCTAATATAAGCATTCCCTTAGCATGCAGGACTCTTAAACCCTGTCATCTTGTTTGGATTGTTTTGACACATCTAGCACCCGGTGGGGTGACTAGTAGCCGTGAGCCGACCTTGTGAGCTGACTCCTTTGGGTGATTCCAAAAGTCATTGCCTGCTTCTAGGCTCCAGGTGGATTTGGTTTCCCAACGAGAATGTCTCTCTTTCTTCCCTTCTACCTCTTCCAAATGTCCAAATCATGCTTTCAAGTGTGCCCCTGTGAACTCCAGGGTGTGTTTGAGAGCACCATGGCCTGAGTGCCGCCGAATTTCTCCAGCACCGTCATGAGGGATTTATAGCGGTGTGCAAAGTCCAGCTCCTCATCAGAATCAGTGAAGCAGCTTTGAAGGAAATTCAACACCATCAGAATTTCTGCTGTTGTTGCTTTACCATTCTCTATTCTCTCTTCAGTCTGCTTTTTATCCCTTTATTTTTTGTCCTTTTTTCCACTTCATGAAGATCATGCAGTGTCACTCTGCTTTGTTCACTTAGTCTGCCCTTCCTGAAACAACAGGAGCTCAGATCCCAGGATCAACTGTGTGAGTTTAACTGGAAACAGAAGGGGTGTCTCAGAGAATTGGGAGTGTTTCTGCCCACCCCCTTCCACACCTGAAGCACTGTCAGGTCCCAGCTCTGGTTGCAGATCTTGGGTTGGCTGCAAGGAGATGTTCTTCTCCATCACTCTGTCGGGGTCAGCTTGGAAGGAAGCTGAGTCTTCCAGAGACCAAGGAGAAGTCTCTTCTGGAGACCAAGGAGAAGACATGGAGAGGAGCCCAGGGGAGTCATGGTGCTCAGCTGGAGCACAGGGGTCCTGCTGCACAGGCTCCATCACACACACAACCAGTGTTGGATAAGACACTGACGTGGGAGCTTCTTTGTTCCTGTCTGTAGCAGCAAGAGCCTTGCCCTGGATCAGCAGAGGTCTGTGGAAGATGTTGGTTAGTTACAGGGGAATTGAGCGAGCAGCTGGTTAGAAAAAAGTCGTAGACCTAAAAAAATCAACATGCTCCTAAAATGGGAATTCTGGGTGCTGTGGAGATAAAGGGATGAAGTAAAGATACAGTTGTGTGATCTTTGTGACAGCTGTGTGGGCCTGAAGTGCAAGCTTCAGGGCTGGGAATGAAATTGAGTGTGTTTCCAAGACATGAGTGATCAGCACCAATCCTGGTCCAAACCTCTGGGATTCAGAATTACGGCATCATGTACTATATTTAGGATCCTTTTTGTTTACATGATGTTTGAATATACTCGTGTCCTGTATTTATAATTTGTATTTTTTTCCCTGTCTTAGCTATTTTAAAGTTCCTTTAGTTACTCTGTCTTGTTTCTTCAGACGCACTTTAGCCTACTCCTTTTTATCATTTTTACACACGTGCATGCATACATAGGAAAAAAATGTTAGTGTAAGCCTGAACAAGTTAGATAGCATTTGATATGAGATCTAAAAGTGAGTAAACACAACACATCTACTTACTTTGAAATCACTAATCTAGCTTTTATGGACTTGAATTTCATTATATATTTGTATTGAAAATGTGAGTCAGGATTTTTTCTGGGATCTGCTTCACAATTCTGAACTTGCTGTTTGATCTTCTTCAGGTTACTTACTCTTTCTGTGCCATAATTTACCTACATCATCATCATAATTGTAATTATAATAATCACCTACTTCATAAAACATTATGGGGCTCATTTATGAGTGATATTCATAAGCTGCTCTGAGAAACTTGGTAGAAAGATCCCATAAAAAATATAATTACAATTATTATTTTATTTAAAATGTGTGTAGCTTACAAACAATGCTGATGAAAAGCAGTGCAGTAAAGCACTTTTAACTTGTTCATCAATGACTTGGATGAAGGGGCAGATGCCTGCTCAGCGAGTTCACTGGTGACACGAGGCTGGGAGCAGTGCCCCGTACCCCAGGGTGCTGTGAGCCCCTCAGAGGGACCTGGACAGGCTGAGAGATGGGCAGGAAGAACCTCCTGAAGTTCAGCAAGGGCAAGGTCAGGCTCCTGCACCTGGGGAGGAACAACCCCAGGCACCAGCACAGACTGGGGGTGCCCCGCTGGGCAGCAGCTCTGCAGAGAAGGACCTGGGGGTGCTGGGGACAAGAGGGACAAAGGGATCCTGGGCTGCATCAGGAACTGCGCTGCCAGCAGGTCAGGGAGGTGATCCTGCCCCTCTGCCCAGCCCTGCTGAGGCCGGTCTGGAGTGCTGTGTCCAGTTCTGGGGTCCTCAGGACAAGAGAGACAGGGAGCTCCTGGAGCGGCTCCAGCGCAGGGTGACCGACGACGGTGGAGGGACCGGAGCACCTCAGCTCCGGGGAAAGGCTGAGGGAGCTGGGCCCGTTCGTCCTGGAGAAGAGACCCCGAGAGGGAACCTCAGCAATGTCCGGCAGTGTCTGCAGGGAGGGGTCACAGCATGGACCAGGCTCCGTCGGCGGTGCCGGGCGACGGCACCAGAGGCAACGAGCGGGAGCTGAGGCTCAGGAAGTTCCACATGAACGTGAGGAAAAAACTTCTTCCCTGAGCAGTGCCGAGCACCGGGAATGCTCAGAGAGGCTGTGGAGGCTCCCTCACAGGGGATAGAGTCAAGAACTACCTGGATGAAATCCTGTGCCATGAGCTCTGCCATGACCCCGCCTCAGCAGGGAGCTCGCACCAGATGACCCCAGTGTGATCCCTTCCAGCCTGGCCCATCCTGTGGTTTGGGAAAGCAGCAGTCCATGAGTGTGCTCTTACTGAGCGCGCTGTTCCAGGTGGTAGTGTTCCTCCTTGTACCAGAAGGAGACTTTAAAATCTAGGCAAGGTACAGTGATCACTGCCCTGGGATGTACTGTGCAAGGTGAGGAGCAGCAAGTCTCACCTAACTGGGAACTCAGGACCTGGAGCCTTTCTCAGGAGACAGGAGCTCAAGGTCCTGCTGCTGCCCAGACCCATCTGAACCTGCCACATGGCAGCTTTGGCACCCGTTCTGCGATATGGAGAGCTGGCAGCCTGGGGGAAACCATTTTGACTCAAGCTACCCGGAAATCCAGCCACTGCTGAGGCCAGACTCTGCCTTTGTTGGAGCAGGAGTTTCCAGAAGAGACCCCCAGATGTTTAACAAATTACCTCAGTTTAAAGATAAATCCAGAAGTGGACAGACTGGAGTCTCTTTCCATACTTACCTCATTATTTGTATTTTTATCATAACTCAGCTCGTTCTCTAAAGCATTCTTTTTTTTTTTTGATTGATGTGTTGCATGTACATATGAAAATACTAACCTTAATGCTGTGTGTTCCTACAGATGAGGATGAGGA
Organism: Hirundo rustica; assembly: GCF_015227805.2. Classification (NCBI taxonomy): domain Eukaryota; kingdom Metazoa; phylum Chordata; class Aves; order Passeriformes; family Hirundinidae; genus Hirundo; species Hirundo rustica. The sequence goes on from NC_053452.1 coordinate 1,844,619, forward strand.
GGATGATAATATTGAGATAGATACTAATGAGGAGGCTCCTGAATGCTCTGTTACTGGAGGTGGAGATGAACTTACTAACCTAGAAAATGACCTTGATTCAACGGGTAATTTAAATAATGGCTATTCTGTGTATTTTGCATGACTAACACTCCATCGTCATATAAATACTGATGTGCTGCTTGTCTCTCTGTCAGCTTTATTCCCGTGTGCCTTCTCAGGTCTCTTAAACCCTAACGTTTAATATCCTGCATTCCTGTTCAGTTAAAATTCGAAATCAACGAAATCGTTATCTCCAACAATGTCAGACTGAAATGTCTCCTGCTCTTTTGATGGGGGAAGGGGATCCAGAGCCACACTGGTAAAGCAGAGCCACCTGAAAGCGCCCTGCCTGGCTTGTGCCAGCTAGGCAGAGGGATGGGCAATGGTGTGGGTGACTGCAGCTGCCACTCTGCACTGCCACCTGCTCAGGGAAGAGGAGCAAACGCGGGTTTTTGTGTGTTTATAGACCTGCTGTCTCTCTGGTTCCTTCCTGAGGAGCAGTTCTCGTGTTTACACCTTGTTGGCCCAGTGGGGGCATGGAGGTATAAATATGGGCAGGAGCAGTTCTGTTTACTTAGCAGCGTTCAGATTACAGGGGGTTTGTAAACACGTGAACTCACAGGAGTTTTATTCCCCCACTTTCAAAACTCTTCGAGCCCAGCTGGAGTTTAGATGATAAATGTGGTGCTAAATATCTTGGAATCTTCCACTTAGCTCGGGTCTGTGTCTTGAAACAGTCAGTACCAAGAGAGAATATCTTCAGCATCCTCTGGGTTGATTCTGCCTGTGCCAGCTAGACCCAAATGTGTAGTCCATGATAAATTAAATCAGAACTTTTATTTAGTGCTTTTTTTCTTTGTAAATTAAACCAACGGTCATGTGCATATAGCACTTCCTAGTCTTGCTTGTGTGCAAAAGATTTGAGTCATGTCCTTTATTTTTTTTCTATTTGAGGATTTCCAGATACATAAGAAAATAATTTTTGTGTTTCCAACGCTTGAATTTAGCTTACTTAAATCAGAATCCTCTCAAATAATTTTCCAATAAGAACTGGTTAATTTTAGGAAGAATAGGAACTGAATAAATGAATATTGCTGTCCCATTGCCCCAGTGACTTAGCAACATTTATTTCTGTGGGCCTTTTTTTCTGAGAGGGATACAAACCCACTGCCCAGTGCTCTGTGTCACCGTGGCAAGACATTCCGAAAAAATCCTGGGATGTGATTTTGCAGTTCAGTCTGCACAGTAGCCAGATGTACAGACAAGTGAGAAAGAAGATGGGCAGTAATACAGAAAGCAGTCTAGTGCTGTGGTGGAAATCAGACTGTGGATTTTGGTTTAAATCTGCCAGTTCATACCAAGTTCTACTAAAGGCTGAATCTCCTAGGAACACCTAAAAGTACAGCTCTTAAGGGACATTTCACGTTTGGGATCATTATGGACCATCTTAATTAGTCCCCTGCTGAATCTTAGCCCCTCCCATCTCCTTCAAGAAGAGAAAACTTCATTTTTACTCTTTCTGGGTTTTAACTATCGCTTCTGCCCGCATTTGTCAGTACTTCTACGTGTTGTGAACCTCTTATATCACAGTTATTACCCGGTGTTTATGTATAAACCCACGAGAACGTGCATGTACTTACATGTGAGCCTCAACTAAGGACTCCCTGACTGGGTGTGCCAGAGGAAAGGGAAACTATCCTTCTTCATAACCCAGCCCAGCCCATTGCTGCTGGAGACAGGCAGCGTTTGCCTGCCCACCTGCCAAAAATGTTGTGGCTAAATACGCATCGGAGCTCTCCAAACCTTGGAAGGGGCTGTGTGGCTAAGCAGCCATGACTCCAATTCCCACACCAGCTAGAATCACCAGCCTGCACCGAAAAGCTCAGGCTGTGCACGTGGGAAAACGCGGGAGCTGCTCTTTCCTCTCTGCCTGTGAGCCGAGGCCGGGGTGTGAGCGCATCCCATGCGCGGGTGATGCTCCGGTGCAGGGCGATTCCTCACGTGGGGCTGCGTGTGGAGTGTGTGTCTGGGGGCTTCTGTGCCAGTGTGTTCCTCTGCTTCCCTGCCCAGGGACAGCTGCAGGGTCCTGTGCTGCAGCTCGTTATTAACACCTTCCTCCTCCTTATGTGCGTGTAGGTGTGTGACAAATCACACAGTCAACCCTCATGTACAGAATGGGCAGTAGTGGGAGGCAGAGTTCTCAGCTGCTATTTCTTTGGGCTCTGATCCAGGTCGCTGGAATTGATTAAAAAATCTGGGGGCTTCGGCAGACTTTCGAGTCTGTGCCTCCGATGCAGTCCTGAAGCGTTTTATGACTCCCAGTTCCAACGTATCCTGTGACTCATAGTAAATTATTACTAGAAAGTAGGCTTTTTGGATACTGAAATTTTATGAGAAGCTGTGCCAAGAAGCCTTAGGATGAGTTAGCAGTTCATAAACTTGAGGGGTTATCAGTATGTAAATTGTATGATAAATTGTCATCTTTAAATAAATGGCATTTTAAGTGTGTTTCTATACCAAAGTATAGGTGTGTACCTACCCATTGGGAGTGACTTTAAACATTATCTACTTTCTGTGTTTTTCATCTGCTGTCTGCAAGCGTGTTTACTTGTTCAGCTGAGTGTCATATGTTTACTTGTTCAGCTGAGTGTCATATATGTTTTTCAAGAAAAAAAAAATCTATGTATGTTACACAAACCTGCACCGATCCCAAACACAAAAACAACTCCTAATTTTTTTTTAAAGTCCAAAATGATAGCAAAGTAAATTAAATCTACCTTTTAAATTGCTACATTGTTGTAGCGAGTCTGCATTGAAATGCATCTCACTCTGTTGTATGTGGTATTTGCATATTTAGCAGAACAAAACAGTAAGTTGATGGATTTGAAGCTGAAGAAGCTCCTAGAAGCTCAGCCACAGGTGGCAAATTCACTCTCCAGTGCTGCTCAGAAAACTGTAACAGATAGCTCAGAGCAAGACATTAAGGTAAGTTTTGCTTAATGCTTTTGTTTTCCTACCTGTGCGTTATGATCGAGGGTTTGTATTTTGTGAGGAGGAAAATAATTTCTTTCCAGATCTTTTGGAGTCAGAAACACAGAAAATCTTTGTGGCAGTGCACTTACATGGTTTGCAATGCGCTGGTTTTTTTCCTATTGATTGGTCAACACATTTTCCTTTTTTTTTTTTTTTTTTTTTAATCTTAATGCTTGTCATTGGCAGAACACTAGCAGATGCAAGGAGCTCTCTCAGTTCTGCCTGCTCGGGCTGTTAGTGATATCAGAAATGCAGCCCGGGCTCCATCCTGCTGCTGGTGCAATCAGCAGCCAGACTACCTGACTTGACTGGGAGTGAGGCTGGACTCTCAGAGATTTGCTTCCCTCCCAGCCCTGCTCCTCTGTTTTTCCTACATTAAAATTAGGCTGTGGTACACTTTTAAAGGCTTACATACTTTGGGTGCTCGATGAGTGCTTCTGAGAAAAAAAACAGACTCGAGCATGTGGTGTATGTGGGCATTTTGCCTATTCTTAATGTTCACCACTTCAGCATAAAGTGCCCACCAATCAATTTTTCATTTCATTTTCTTAATTAGACCCCTTGTGTTCTCACTATTCTATTTTTTTTAAAAAAAAATAGACCCTGTATGTCATTAATATCCCTATGGCTCTGGGGCACTTCCAGTTGGGTATAACTTTTCACCCACCTGCAGTCTGTGGGGAGAGCACTGCTGACTGAAAGGATTTCCTTCCCCAGATACAGAGATGCTTTGAAGTCCCAAAACAATGACTTTCATTGCTTTTCCCTTACACTGTCGGTTCCTATAAATTGGTGATGAAAGTGTGTGGCAGCAGCAGAGGACTTTCGGTCTCTATCTTTGAACAAAAGGAAGCCTGGATCAAGTCTGATTTTTGCGTTCAATTTAGCTTTCTGCAGTGGATTTAATGCAAAATGAAGCTGGCCCAAGAATAATACAATGGATTGAAAAGGCTAACTGAATTAGTGGGCTTAGAGGAATACATTTGTAAAGTGGCAGAAGTCCCCAGTCATAAAAAGGTTTCTTAAAATGGGATTTACTAGCTAATCACACTGATATTTTAGCATGTTGCCAGGCCTAAAAAATTAGCCGTGTTTGTTTATTTTGGTAAAGACTCTGGTTTAGGCTGTCAGATGGTTATTACACTAATAACAGGAAACCACCTTTTATTTAACCAAAATCTTCTAACCACCTGCTTAGTGCAGCTGAAAAGTCATCCGGAGGTATAAGCAACACTTGTTTAAGCCTTAATTCTGTGAAATGACACACAGGCCGCCTCTTAGGGTAATTTGGTATCACCTAACCTGGGGAAAAAAAAATAAAAAATGGCATTTCTCTTTCATGAAAAGCATTTGTGAAGGAGTTGATTGTTTTTAAGGTGCTCCCACAAAAAGGTGCAACTTAACAGTTTGTCTCTGCGTGCGTCTTTTCTAAGGAGGACTTGAAAGGCGGCGTTATAAGCAATATATGGTGTCCATCTGTTCTCGTGGAGCTCTTGGCATTGAGGTGGATTTGTTTTTTAATAAAATGCAGTTTACAGGTTTCTAAATGAGGCATTCTGTGTTTGTGGAAAAGGATAAACTGTTACCTTCCCTTGGGGATTGTGTATCCCCGGCCTCCTTGAGGCGAGAGAATAGGCGTTGGAGAACTCCCTCATTACCGATTGTCTCAATGCAGAGGAAGGGCAAAGTCTTGGTAGCTTTTGATAACCAGTTTCAGCATTCAGCAGGCTTAGCTATTAGTCATGCATCTTAGCCTTTCCCTATTTACTTTCAAAACACTTAATAAAAATAATAAAAGATTAGGTATAAAATGAAATATTTGTTTGGTACACAGCACCTCGGTATCTGCAGCTTCCACACACCGCAGTGGTTCAGTCTTCTGGGATATTTCGTGTTGATAGAATCATTTGAATTTGTTACCAGTATTAACATAGGAAGCCCTGGAAAAGATAATTGTAGTTTCCTTAGCTGTAAAGGGCTTACTTACAAATCTGGCTTTGGAAAGTTATAGCTGATGAAATGCAGTTCAGTGGGGTAGCATTATAATCCTACCTTTTAGACTTCATCCAGCATTAGTGGTTTATCTCAATGGGCATAAAATTAGAAACTAGTTCTTCTTGTCATACAAGTCTATGGGACTACAGAGAATGACAGATTTCCGCACGGGGCAGGGAGAGAGGCTAAAGGCAGCACGCTTTAAAATGATACGGATCGTGTTGAGGGGCAGAGACGCCACGACTTGGCAGCGGCACACGCGGGGCTTGGCGCAGCAAAGGTGCAAAGGAGCGATTTTTTTGTTGCTGTTTCAAATCGGCATGGCTGGCAAACGCCGGCCACAATGAAGAGCTCTGCTTGGTGAAGAAGTAGAGAGTCCTGTAGGAGGGTGCCCGCAGAGCAGAAAGCCGGTCGTTGCCACCACATATTAAACCAGGGAAAAAAAAAAAAAAAAAAGTTAATCACCCTTCTACTTTTTTTTCCCCTCCCGCAGCTGATACTTCCATCCAATATAAACCACGGCCCGAGCTGTGAAATCCGCTCGGTAAAAAGCTGTGTCCTGTCCCCTCACAAAAACTGTACCTTTCAAAATTAATGTCTTCCCGCTTGTAAACAAAAGCAACTGTTGTGTGTCTGTTTTTTTTGGTTTTTTTTTTCCCCCCCCCAGCAGAATGGAACAGAGGAACATCGTGCTGAGCGATCACAAAGAGCAGCAGAACGGTTTAGAAATCCCGTTGTGTTCAGCAAGGACTCGACCGTCAGGAAAACTCAGCTCCAGTCTTTCAGTCAATTCGTGGAGAGCAGACCAGGTAGGAGAAAATACAAAACCTGTTTTCCCATCTTATGATTTAATAATATTTAACAATAAATATATGAAAACCCGATAATGTAAGTCCACGTTTCAATACATAAATATCAAGCTTTATAATAATTTTACATGTCTTTTCCCTTTTTTCAAGAGATGAAAAGGCAGAGATCAATACAGGAAGATACAAAGAGAGGAAATGAGGAGAAGGCTGCGATAGCTGAGACTCAGAGGAAGCCATCAGAAGATGAAGTGCTTAATGTATATTAATTTTTTGTCTGGTTTCATGATTGCTGATAATTCCAAACTGTATGTGGAAATAGTGCCTTTATTTGTTAAAATGAGATGTTAGGGTTTTTTAGATGTCAATCTCCAGTGCATTCAAAGCAGAGTGAGAGGGGTGCACTGTTGAATTAGTCTGCAGTGTGGTGATAATTGTCAGATAAAAAAAATGAATTTTTCAGAGTTCCACAGCCCCAGCTTCCTTGAGACATTTCCATCAGGGCACTTCCCATAAAGAGATTCCAGTATTGATCTACCGGGAGGATTTTAATTATTACAATAGCAGATACCGCAGAGCTGCAGTTAGAGGGAAGAGTCACATGAGACCTGCTAGAATTTCTCAGCCAACCCATTTTGTTGGCTTGGGTTAATGGGTGTTCAACCTTTCCATTATCCAGATCAGCCGTGAATTACTAGCTGAATGATGTTTGCATTAATATAATATATATGGTAATTTCTTCACTTAATTAACGGGGAGGTTCAGCTCAGTAGGGGTATGGGCTGATCATGTGTAAAATTGATTTGTGAGGGAAATATTTGATAGACCGCAGGGAGAAAGCTGGTTTTGATGGACAGCTGCGGGACAGGAGCAGGAAGAACCAAGTTTTAACCTGAATTTTTTTTTTTTTTTGTCTGAAAGCGCAACACAGCCTCTGAGGGCGGTTGTTTGTGGCTCTCCACAGTTTATCTGAACACATTTGTCGTTTTTGCTGAGGCAATCTGGAGCTGAGTAGCAATTTTGTACCGCTGTCATATCTACACCAAAACATGGAAGTTTTTACCAGCCCGAGTTATTTTTAGCCCAGTTGTACTTTTGCAGAGCTGAAAAGGTCTGGCACAGCGAGTTCACATTATATATGCAGATGATACACATGAACTCTTGGGATATTACAGCCTGACACAGCATTTCTTTTCATCTTCTAATAGCAATTGTTAACAATTATACATGCTGACATTAGGGAAGTTTTCATACTATTTTCAATTCATTATAGTTGATGAAAGGCAATATATTGCACATCACTTCAACTCCCCAGACTGATTTTTTTTTTTTCTTTCTTCAGGGTCTGCTCTCAGGGAGTTTTGGTTTTGTTGTTACTGTTTTTCTGGCTATACAACAGGTAGAAAAGGGTTTTCCATTAGGGATGCTACTGTTGGCTATTGTGTAGGAAGAGAGGGACCAAATTAATGTCCTTAAATTTGGATACCCCGAATTTCAAAGTTCTATGCTTGTTACTGGTCCTGGGAGCTCAGCTATGCTGTGAACTTTCCCTTTGAACATGTCTTTATTTGAAATAATATGCTGATGTGTTTATTATGCCTGCTGCCTGAATATGAAGCTGAATTGATTATTTCAGAGACATTTAGAGAAAAACAATTGAAAATGTTCAGTGGAAGTATCTGAGGCCCTTATGCAGCAACAAGTTAGCCTCCAGTAGGGAAAAGTGTCAAAAAAAAAAAAAAAAAAAGACTGTATATTTTTCCGTTCACAAAGGACAGTGGCTTTTGTTTCACCTTTTACAGGGTGCAGATGAAACAAGAAATAATTCTGTCAGGTTCGTTGGGTTTTGTTTTGTTTTTTACCTATTTAAAACATTCACCCAGGCTCTGGGTCAGGCGTAGGAGGAAAAAAAGTGCACGGAAGGTTACTTGGAAGGAGTAACATGTTTTTCCTCACTTATGCAAAAACATGCTTCAGGAATGACATTTCAGCATCGTGTACAGCCCCAACACTGTGTGAAAGTTGTTGAGCCACACGAGAACAAGTCGGAGGTACCGAAAAACGGCTTTGGGAAACCTTGGAGATCTGTGTGGTGGTGTGCAGGGCAGTGCTGAGGAGTTACGGGGTACAAGAGGCAAACTTGGCTTGTTAGAGTGTTCCCACATCATTCTTGGTGAGCTTCAGGGGGATTTATCAACGTGGCGTCCCTGGGCTTCCTCCCGGCCCGGGTGTGATCGGCGCAGGGGCAGGACAGCTCGGCTTAGTCCCTGCGCACCTGAGTGCCTGCCCAGGGCCTTGGCGCCACTTTCCAGGATAAGAGTGATGTTTTTCAGGATAAAAGTGGTTAATTCGTGGTGTTTTTACAGCTCACCCTGTAGGCAGGCCAGTTCCTTCAGTCAGAGAAACTCAGAGGGGCAGGATGGTCCAGGCTGCGAGCCCTCATTGCTACAGTTGGCTCAGAGGAGCTGAACAAACCTGGGATCTTGTTTGGGGTTTGGTTTTAATCTTAAAAGCCCACTTCTTAATTGTCATCAGACACTCCTGTGCTAGTTTTTCTAGCCCCGAAAGCTAACGTTTTAAAGCTGAACCAGACCTAAACGGAGTAGAAACGGCACGTTAAATAGCGCTTTATTTGTGTTACCTTTCTTTTCGTGGCGCTTTGTTACAGCAGCTTTTATGCACTTAGAAATAAATGACAGGAATTTCAAAATAACTGCCAGCTAGTAAAAAACTGCAAAATCAAATGTTCCCTGAAGAGAAAGGAAGGGAAAAAAAAAAAAAAAAAAAAAAAAAAAAGAAGGGTATTTTAATAAACAAATAAGGACATTTGGCAAAATAGTCAAGTTTATGAAATGTGTTAGCTTTTTGGTAGCGAGCATGATATTTGGTTGTTTAGGTAAGTGCCTTACTAAGTGTTTGTGGAAAGGAAAAATGCAACTTACAAGTGATGTGGTTTTTTTTTTTTCTTCTTGTTTGTTCTCTTTAACAGAAAGGGTTCAAAGACACCAGTCAGTATGTTGTAGGAGAATTGGCAGCACTAGAGAATGAGCAAAAGCAAATTGACACCCGTGCCGCGCTGGTGGAGAAGCGCCTCCGCTATCTCATGGACACAGGTACGGTGCCCAATTACACTGTAAACAGTTTTGGCAAATTGAGCGTTCACAAACTCTTATAGAGTTTTGGAAGTGTGAATCTTTGAAGCCTGAATGTTCAGCAAAACTGCCTTGAAAATAAAAAGGCTGCGATTTGCAGCCACCTCTCTGGGCCCTGGTGATAAGAGTGCCTTCATGGGAAGTGATAACTTGCCCTGATACCGTGTGAGCCAGCACTATTGAACAGTGTGCTCATCCATGCAGAGTTGGAATACACATCTGTGCCTCATTGATATGCCACTGCTTAAAAAAAAAAAAAAAAAAAAAAAAAAGAAAGGGGGGGGTGTGGAAAAAAGGGAAAAAAAGTAAGATCTTCACTGTTCTACTGATTCAGTGGAAAAAAAAAAAAAAATTTGGCCAGCTAAAGCCATGTACTGCATGAAACAGCACAGTGCATGGAAGAAGGCTCCATTGACTAGATCACTGAAATTTAAGAATACTATCTGGTTACTGATGCTCCACAATTTTTTTATTTGTTTATTTTCAGGAGGATGGGTTTTAAAAGTCTGTAACGCTTGGTGTGGTAGGTGCCACTGAAGGGATTAAAATATATGGGCAATTTTTTGTTTAAAGCATAATGGTTGTGACTTGACCGATGAACTTTGGATGGGTATTGAGTGCTGGTGGTCATCAGAGATGGAGAGGTTAAACCACAGCAATTGGAAACAAAAGATGCTTTCGTGTTTCAAAAATAAATAGTGTTGTAGGTTCTAAAAAATGTTCTTCCTGTCCAGGGGAAAAAAGTTTGTTGGTCCAGATTACTTGGTGGGTAAATTGTCTTTGTAACTTATATGGATATCTGATGTTATAAACTTGAAGCCCACCTTTAAATGAAATAATAGGTTTTTAAAGTCGATTTGAATCCAGCATTATGTTTTGAAATACAGATGAATTGACTTTAACTAAAGTTCAATGCTTTGAAATGAGCCTGCCACTTGTATCCAAATATTAGGGTGTTTTTTCAAGGTATTTACTTTCTCACATGCCGGGGTTGTTCGATATTCTAAACTGATTTTACAAAAACATATAAATCAGAAGCTATTTCCATGCTGAGTGGATGTTTGTTTTGTAAGACTTTTACCTATTATGGTCTTTTGAGGAACTTTTTCAAATGCATTACATCCTCATCTTTAGTTATTTAGCTAGAAAAAATGTGTGTGTATTATCCTGCACTGTCTTGTGTACTTTTTTTATTTGTGAAATGTACGTTCTGCACAGAAGAGCCAGTACAGTGTTTCACAAGTCTTACATTTACTCCAGATACCACTTATAGATATACGTATGGAGTCATCAGCATAGCACTTGGGGATTTAAAAAACTCTAATAACCGTATTATTATTTTATTTATGTTGTGTAGTCCATTTTAAAATAAGAGATTTCTTATTTATTTTAATTTCTTGTGTTTTGAAGTATGACAGAAGGTGCTGCATTCTTCCTGTCAGACCCATGATGAGGTTAATCTTTTTAATAAGTGTCCTGCATAAAACAGGAGTCTAGCACACAGCTGGAGAGTAACAGTGGAGTTAAGAGGTTTGCTGCTGGAATACTGATAAATATCCATCACTTCTTGTACTGGGGAGAAGGGGACAAGCGGTGCAGCCATAACAAAATTTTTACTTCTACTTTTAGCATTTCCTGAGCATTCAGGGTTTAATTTAAAGCAATTGACTTGACAGGTCAGTTATAAACATCCTATTTATGTTCTCAGCTAAAAAATGCAAGTAAGGAGAAAATATGTGAAAACTGGAGGTTTTTGACCTGTAGTTAACTTTATAGCCTTGGAAGGAGGGGTTCTCAAACTTCTCCAACAGTGGTTTACATCTTACCAGAGAGCCTTCAGCGTATCTGCTGTATCTCATCTCCTTAGAGGCTCTCTTGGCCAGGATGGCACTTGGTTTTCTTCCACACCTCTCGACGGGAATTGAGGTAATTCCTCAAGCAGACAAATCAGGAGCTTGTGCCCGTGTCTTCATCCCAGCTTCTCCTCAGTGTCTGACTGAGAGAGGGATCTGGGAACAAAAACCGTGAGTCAGGACCACATCACTTGCCAGCTTGCCACGGGCCACCAAGTGGTTTGTAAAGCCAAGTGTGAAGGAGGAAAGTAACCACAGCATGGTAGCTAGAAAAGCCCTGAAGGGCTGTTGATGATGATCTTGGGGTTTTGCAAATACTCCCTTAGGTGTTGGTACATACCAGAAAGATGAGAAACAGGAAATGCTGCCAGCTCTCAAGAGTTGTTCTGAAAAGTCTCTTGATATTTGGGTTTTCTGAAAATGCAGGCTTTAGGAACAGGGAAGACATGTGGGCATATGTAGTGAAAAGATGCTGAAAACTCAGCATGAAGGACAAGAACCACAAATGAATTGGTTTCATAATTAACACTTTTTTTTAATGACATCTCTTTCTTAACTTTGTAGTGTTTGGGGTTGTAATACCGGAGGACCTCGGGCAAGCAAAGGTCTCTGGTGACCTTATTTCTCAGCAGTTGAGGCAGGGTACCGTGTTTGTGCATTTGTGTTGTGAATGATCCTAACAACTGTTTGCAGGGTCATAGTCCCCACCAGTGTGGGAGCACGTTTGGTATTGGGATTTTCAGCGCTGTTTCTGTGTGTGCCAAGACCGTGCAAGATAAATGAAACAAGTGAGGGGCTCCTATCATGGCTCAGTCATTTGCCTTGAAATTAAATTCAAGAAGGAGGTAGAGCATGGTCTGCTCAACCCTGTTGTGTCTGCTGGGATCTACAGCATCTTTTCCTTCTACACTGTGCTTGGCCTGGTTCTATATTAACACTTACTGGGAAGAAAGCACTGTCTCTCCCTTCTCATCCTTCTCCAGCACAGAACTGGGGGTGTTTATTTCCAGTGGGGACACTCTTTGCCTCCTGGGAGCTCTTCATCCTCATGGGTTTGGGAGTCCTTTCTGTTGCTCAGCCAGGAGGGATTTTTTCGGGCAGCAGTTTGAACATTATTCATTTCAAATCATACATTCATTTCACAGAAAAAGATTTTTGTATCCTCTTCCCATGTATCAAAACACTTCTTTTAATGTTCCACCTGTCTTTGGAATTTCCTTTCTATGGGCTAGTGATAAGACCAGAAAGATGCAGTGACTAACTCTTGGACACTGCAGGCTTTGATAAATGTGGAAGAAATCATGTGGTTTCACCAAAAGAGAAGCAAGTGTAAGTATAAATCGTGTACGTTCTCGGTTAGATCCCAGCTCATGGCATTGTTTGACTTTGTACGATATTTCACTTAGCTCTTAGAGAAGCTTCTAGCACTTGGGATTGCAAATGAAAGGTTGAAAATGCCACCCTGACTTTGATAGGGGGGCAGTGGCTGTGGGTAGCTGGGAGAAGTAGATCTTGGAGGTTCCCTCTGCCCCACTCCCTTTCTGGCATGAACAAGGAGGAGAGGAGTCCTTGACACAACTGCTCTCCAGTCCATTCCCTGGCTGCCCTAGGAGCTCCATAAGGGAAGGGCGTCTGATGAAAATGGGGCTGTAGGAGAACAGCCTAGATCCTTGTCTGCACATGCATTGCCATTTTCCTGCTCTGCTAGGGAGCTTTTTTGGCTGGGGAAGGCAAGTTTCTGGCTCTTGGCCAGAAGAGAGCTGATACTTTCAAAGTTCCTCAGCTAGGCACAGAGTTTGGAACTGGCTGAAGCTTTGCATTTCCGGTGCCAGCTGCTCATGATTTGACTAGAAATACTTTCCTAAGATGTGTGAAAAAATAAAAGTGATTAAAATTCCCGGGTTGCTGATTTCCATTTGAGTCTGAGTAGTCACACTTTTATTAATATCCAGTAATTTCTGTCAGTGGCGGCGTAACCTCAGTCCTCGTCCTTCGCACTTAGAGTGAAAATGTAACCTCACCTCGTTCCAGCACAGTGTGGTTACTGCTCCATTGCAAAGCTGTGAGGGGAATCAGAGCTTCAGTGCCCTGAGCTCCCTGGAATAAGCTCATGGCACATTTGCTGTTGCTGTCGGGATATAGGTAAGAGTTTATAGGAACGGTTTTTGCAACATCCGCCCCACGAAGCGCAGCACCACAAAAAAATCTTGCTGGATGCAGGTTTTTAGAGAAAAGGCAGCCCAGACATTCAAGTAAGAGGAATGAGTTGGATGATGGAGTATAAAATCATGATCTAATATCATTGATTTTTCTTCTTCCTCTGTTATAATGGCTTGAAACTAAATGATGACAGAGGTAGGATTATCTGGCTTTCCTCAGGATGGTATTTACCCATGTTTTGCTTAAACTGCTATGGGTAAAATAGTTTTGTATCTGCTTCTGATAGTGTCTTCCTCCACTGCAAATTCTTCTATCACTGCATTTTAAGGTATCCATCATCTTGATATCCAAATGCCAATTAAAATGCAGAATTATCACACAGCACGATTAAAATAAAAGTCAAAGAATCCTGGTTTACAAATCTCTTATCTGAAATTTATCTCCTTTTCAGTCACTGTTTCTTCACTAATTGCAAAAACAAGTATTTGAAAAAAAATTATAGCTATCAGATATTTTGTTATCTGGCCATGGGGTATGAAGTGTTTTTAATTGTTTTTCTGATTAACTTCAGGCTTCCAAATTTAAGTAGAAGCATATTTGTGTTTTCCATGTGAGATCCTGTACCTTAATAATGGTTGAGTATGTTTGTGGTACTGTACAAGGATTAATGAAATACAAAAAAACCCCTTTGCTGCTGCTGCTGATTGACCACTGATGGTAAATGTAATTGAATTAGCAGTGCACTAAAATAAATGCAGACAAAATAAATATAGACAAGAAAATCTGGTGAAAGCTTCTGTAATGTTTTAGATTAATAGGCATACAGAATTCTTCACATTTTTTATTACGTTGTCCCTAGATGAATTCAAAGTAATTGGGGTGGTTAATTTTATTTACACAGAGCCGTTCACAGCGCATTAAATAATAGAGATAATTGAACAAGAATTGTCAAGTGTGTACTGATATCAGACATATTACAGAAGGGAATGTGCATAAAACTTCATTTCTATGCAGCCATTGTTTATGGTAATTAAGTACACAGATTTATCCCTTGGTTGCCTTCCAAGCTTATGGCAACTGCTATTGTTGTGCTCCATTAATATGTAATCAGGAAATAGTTTAATTTTCTAATCTGCAGTTTGAGAATTCACTTTCTAACAACTCTTAATTACTGCATTGCCCTAATGATGCTCATGGTTAGGAAAACTGAACCAATAAACTCCATGGAAGAAGCCAGAGGGGATTATACTTCCAGAGGTGGTGCTTACTTAATAAACTTGTTATGCCTTCACCAGAGGGAGCTCAGTGTCCTTCAAAAGCAACTAATTTTATATTTCAGAGTTGTACATACCCACGGTGCGAAGAGTTAACGCGCAGCGTGCGGTGGGGGCGGCCGCAAACGCGATTCACTAGAGAACCAGATAAGCGATACTATCGCCATTTTGGTGTTTTTCCTACTTTATACTAATTCTGGAATTTAATTGCGCAGGAAATAATGCAGGTGGTTTAATCTATTGTTTTAAACTGTCCTCCTGGGTTTATTTTTGTCGAGTTTGTTTTTCGTTCGTTAGCCGCGTTGGCTAAACGCGGTATCGTGAAATCTTGCACAGACAGATAAGCTCTATGTATTGACGGGTATCTCGTAGTTGCTGTTTTCAGGGTGAATCTTAAACAGTAAAGGGGTTTCTTTTCTTAATCATTTGCATCCTCCACTGGCCCATCATTCTCCCTGACTGCTGTTTCCGTGCTGCTGCTCTACCTAGTGCAACTGCAATGACAGCGCTGAAGTTATTTTGGGTGCGTGCTGTTGCTCTGTGATGACAATCCGGCCACTGGGATCTTGCAGTCTATCTGTGCTGCCCTGCCCAGGAGCGTATGGTCTTGACGAGATGTGAAAAATGAGAGTTAACATCTGCTGAGGCTCACCACTGCTGTGGTATCGTACACCTTGGTGGCTCCTCTTAGTGCAGCCAGTCCTGTGGGGTGCGTCTTGACAAGTTCTGCCTTTTTCATGGCAATTACTGTGCCTTGAGAGTCTTTTACGCGTTTATCTTCTGAGCTGGGGGTGTTGTTTATTCTTCTTCGGCTCGCCCCCGATTTCAACAGTGCATGTGCTCAAAATGGGGCAGGATTGCCATCTCCCAGCCGCTATTTCCCCCCTCCTTTTTCAGTGCATAAGCTTGCTTGTCAGTAGGACTAATTACACAGCGAACCAAACAGCAAACATTAGAAAACCTGTAAACACATATGTTGTGTCACTGCAAATTAACTCTTACCAATCAAAAAAGCAGCATACGCTTTGTTGTCACATGTGAAAGGGAAGTCACATGTATTAATTAGTTAGCATTTTGCACAGCTTTGAAGGTATAAAGGACTGAGGTTTGTAAGAGGGAAACATTTGAATTTCATAGAAAAGGAAAAAGGTTGAGCTGAAAAAGTACAGGCGCAAAAAGGGAGTTAAAATAGTTGATTTAGTCTCTTGTAATAGAATGAAATTTCCGCTTCTCGAATTAAATCTCATCCTGGGATGAATTTGTAGTCACTCTTTTCGTTGTAATATTTTATACTGCTCTTTGGCTTTTGCCAGTGTCAGGGCACTAAAACTTGGGTCCCGGGAGAAATGTTCTTCCTTTTAAATGCATAAAAAATAAAATGGACACATGCAAAAGGTTTTAAAGTGATAAGCATTTATGCACTACACACCTCAGTGTGTGGACATATATGCTGTGTTTTGGTTTAATAGCAGTCCAGGGCACATATATAATGGCGTGTTGCAGCCTCCAAGTACATATTTAATTAAACCATACAAGTTGTCTAGCATCAGATAATAAGAAATAACACAGCTTTCTGCTCGTCTGGCCGTGTAGCTTTTGAGGCATAAAATGCAGAGTTTGTTTCTGTCAGAGCACATGTAGGAAAAAAGGAGAGACCAAAGGTGCTGGCTGACCATCAGGTAGCTGAGAGCCTGGGCTCTTGTGTCAGGACCAGAGCTTCCCTCTATCTCCCTCATCTTCATTGCAGTCAACAGCTGCGGTGAGCCTGTGCCTTACAGCTATATTATCTGGAAGCCAGGTCTAGAATATATTTTTTTCTTGGGCAGCAGCAGTATCTGGCTGCTTCTTTGGACAGCTTCAGGGCTGGCTGACTGACACCATTGTTAAGCACGCTCGTGTCTGTGAAACTGGTTTTTGGAACCGTCTCAGGGTCAAGTTGCCAGTAAACTGTCTAAGTTGCTTTGTGCTTCAGGATGCTTTTTTTGTTGGTGGTGGTTTGTTTTGTTTTTTTTTTTTTTCTTTCTCTCACCTATTTGAATGATGGAGAACAAACTCCCTGTCAGGTTAACAGAATCAGTCCCTGTGCCTATGTGCTTGTGATTATAATGCATAAGGGGGACTTGTTTTGGATATTCCTGTGTCTACTGTATTGCCTCAAAGGATAGGTCACTGACTGATTAGTAACCTCTTTGCATAATTTTCCCTTGTGAACTCATTCAAGAGTGAATTTTCTACCTGTGCTGTTGCATTAAAATCTGCATAGAAAGACAAAAAGAACTTCTACCAGAACAAGCTGTTATGCCCAGAGATAAAGCAGGCATTCACGGGGCTGAAAATGGAAGCAAAATAGATAAACATGTATGTATCATCAGGGTTCTTTTCCTGCACTAGGAGAAAACAAAGATGAGGATGAGATTCTCTGTTCCATTCGGTGACTGCTTTGATGCTCTGGCTGCCCTGGGCCACTCATTCCCAACTGTACTCACAGAAATGGCTTTTATTTTTTTAGCTTGGGAGATGTGTTTGGCCATTAAGTTTTCCAGCAGGTGGAAGTGCCAAACATCAGGGTGGCATTCAAATATGCTGCAGCAAAGTGCACGCATTCAGAAAAAATGCACCTTCCTTTATTTGTGGGAAGACTCAGAAATACTGCTATAACCCAGGCTGTTAGTGTATGTGGAAAGGGCCAAATCCTGAGATGGGGCAAGCAGACGTAGCTCCCTTGAAATAAATGAAATTATTTCAGTTTTAGAGCAGAAGATCTAATGTTACACTCCCTGTTTTCATTCATAACCACAGCTTCTGAGCTGGGGACACTTTCAGGCAGCGAGATTTTGTCCTCAGTAGTAAAGTATGGGCTGAGACCAGACCTCCAATGTCTGCTCTTTTGCCTGCTAATAAATATATTGCACCTTTTCAGGCAGATTTCTTAGGGGATGGGTGTCCTAAAATAGACCTGTATGGCTTGGTAGAACACATCTCCATCAGGTGAGTGGTGAAAAACATTTGGAAGTAGAATCCCCCTTGATTTCCCTACACCCAAAAGGCTTCACCTTTGAGAATTTAAATATTATTTCTGCTTAGGAGTCAAACTGCTCATCATCACCCTAGTTTGACTAAAGATTTAAGCTGAAGTACGTGAGCAGCATAGAATACATTTCTTGCTCAGAAACACAAACAGCTAGCCAGGCTCTAAGTATATTATCAGGCAAGTTCTTTCAGAAACGTATTGCTAAAGAAGCTTAACATTAATTATTGTAACTTTGGGAAGATTACATCCACACTAGCCTTGTAAGAAGCAGCATACACTTCTTGACCTCCAATGCTAGAGCTTTAAGACACAAGAATGGCATTTTACCAACTTTAATGGGATAACCAGTATTAATCTTTCAGCAGTAAGGGAAGAAAAAGTGTTTAGAGTATAATACCCTTCTGAGTTCTGATAGAGGCTGCCTGTTGTGTGTACTGCAGTCATAATTCATTTGTTTCTCTCTGTTGTTTTGGTTTTGTTTTCTTAATTATTTAAGGAGAAAATCATACTAGATTTTTTTTTTTTTAACTAACCAATTTACATATTGGCTTCTAGCCCCAGCCGTTCTTTCTGTTTGAATGCCAACTTTTTTTATGTGGTCTGTTTTTTAAAATTTCTTGCCAGCAATATTTGTGAGAGCTCTGCTGTATGTCTAGTAAAGAAAAGCCCGAGAAGTTGCAATTGCCAAGTCGCAGACCTTCCAAAATTAATGGGTTTCCTTCACTTCAATTGAGTACACGGTCTGCGAAGTAGAAAGAAAAAGATGTACAGTATGAATGAGAGCTCCTATCCCCCCTCGTAGCTGTACTGCTTGGGAAACACTGGAGTCTGCCTCTGCCGAGGTCACTTGTTTACCTTTCATAAATACAGAGTAAAAGTTAGAGTTTCAGAAGGCATTCTTAATTAAAAACGAGGTTGATGCCGATGTGTGCTTTGTAGAATCCACAATGATCAAGTCCCAAATAAAGGAACTGCAGCAGGGTTTCAAGCACATCTCTATTTACATAGTTCAGCGCATGAGATTGCTGGATTATGATTAATTTTAATAGCTACATTAAAAAATACATCTAACATCATTCTTAATTAGAATAATCTCTAAAGCCAGTTAAATGTTTCAGAAGACAAACAGTTTAATTAGCTAACCTACAGAGGCTCCCCTCCCCCAAATGTGCAGTAGTCTTAGACTTGGTGTTAGCCTTTCAAGCAGTCTTAAACAATCGGATGAAAAGGGATTTTAGGAAGATTAGAGGACGGGATGCTTTAGACGTTGTCCGTTAATCATGAGATACGCACCATCTACAAAGTTTCACAAAGAAATGAGAATTTAAATAAAATTTACTTTGGTTATCTGGTTAGCATGAATTACAAGTTATAACATCCAGTGATAAGACTGTTTAATAAATGTATTCTTTTAATTGTTGATATGAGCAAAAGTACATGCCGGGGTGTAGTAGCAAGTGATATACCAGATTAACATTCTGAAAGGGACAATGCTTTTTTTTCCCAGAAACCAGGCCTTTGTTGAACTATCCCAGGGTGCCACTAGAATTTTTTTTTTTTTTTTAAGGATTCAACTAAAACTTCAAATAGAATTGTTAGAGTTGGATCTTCAATTTCTCTCCTACCCATCTTCAAAGTGGTTTCTTTTTACTTTTTTGTTTTGTTTTGTTTTAATTTAAGAAAGATTACTTTCGGAGCTTAGTGGATTTGTTGGTTTTTTTTTTTAATTTGCTCAGGTACAACTTTTTTTTTTTCCATACATAAGGAAGGCTAAACAATTTATACCTTCCTCCCCCCTCTGCTTCTGTGTTTTCTGCTTGATTTCTTCTTAGTTAAAAATTAGAGGATTTTTTTTGATCGAAAATCTACTGAGAGGCAATAGGTACTTGCAAACCTTTTTTCTGAATGTGCTGCACAAATTCTCCTTTCTCATTTTTCCTGGGAGATCTGTCATTGCCCTTTTATTTCTTGAAGCCAAAAAAATTACGTTTCTCACCTAAATTTAGTTGCAGCAGCACCAAAACACTTCTTTTCTGGACTGAGGTGACTTTATTTTCAAAAAATCCCCTGGCTTTCAGTCCCTATACCAACCCTGGGGGGAACTGTTTACCTGTGCAGAGCAGCAAAAGCCAGCTCTTAAACAGGAGACATTGACCTCCTCCGGCCCAAGTCCCCCTGGATTTGTGACAGACAGACCCACAGTGCACGGAGCCCCTTGGGGAAATGCAAATGTCAGCAAATCACCTCTTTCACCATGGGGCTCCCGTCGGTCCAGTGTCACACCTACCCTGGGATGCTGGAAAAGGTGTGTGTTGGGCGCCCCTTCCCACTGCTCAACCGGAGGTGAGGGCTCGAGTCGAGAACAGAAAGAGGGGAGAACAAGAGGAGAAAGGAAACAATTCTGGACATCCACAAGTTGGCTGATGTGACCCTGTGCCACCTACCAGCATGCTGGCTGTGACCCAGCGACGTGATACTCCAACAGGCTGAAAGAGATGGCTGTCTCCGCTTTCTTTCGGCCTCCCGAGACAGCTGCCTGGTAGGGACCAAATGGCAGGGAAGAAGAATATCTGCCTCACACCTGCTTTCTCCAAACTGCCTGCCACAATGCCACCGTGCCCACCAGGCTCCCCTGGGAGGCAATCCCGTCCCCCGGCCCCCCTCTCCGTGGAATACCAGGACAGGATAGTTCAGATAGTTTTTCTCTTCTTCAAAACATCATTAGGATTGGAGGAAAAAAAAAAAAAAAATAATCTCTGGCTTGCACGTTTTGCATAAATACATGGTAAGTTATCAATTGATGTTCAAATAGCTTAATTGAGTTTGAGGGGGGAAAGGTCATTTAATTGGTCTATTGAAATGTTAACAGAAACAGATATGGCAAGGGATAGACTTTAATGGCTGCAGTGTGGCACTGATGTCTGCATTCACTTGCAAAATTGTTAATTAGGGCACTTTGGTAGTTCATTTGCTTTTGTATTGATGTGCTTAGTCCAACGAGAGAAATTGGGTTTGTATATGGTATTTACACGGGGCAGCAGAGGTTCACCATACAGTCGGGAGTGAGGAAAATACAGTGTGAATCAGAATTGGGTTATGATTTGTGACAGTGTCTTCATTGACATCCTGCTGGTTATGGCAATCATTTTCTAGTGGCTGGTGTATTTTTGCCTGTGATTAAGTTTGATTTTTTTTTTTTTAAATTTTTTTTTTTTTTAAATCATTGTAGTTGTGCACTTGAACAATGCTATAATAATGTTTTGGTTTTTTTTTTTTTTTTAAAGTTAGGTATACAAAGCTTTTTAGGCTAGATAAGAATAAAATGCACAGCAAAACAAGGAATTCCATATCTGTGTTTGGTGAGCCCTGGAAGGAGGTGTTATCTCCTTAAATGCATACCAAAAGAACAGATTCAGTTGCAATTCCCGGCCCACAGTCATCAGAGCCAGTGAAATTACAAAACCACTCCTTAGTTTGTGCCTCAGGTCCATCGCGCCTCCCTTACAGAACATAAACCTTTAAGGTATTGGCATTTTGTCAGTGGGAATGGTGAAATTGCGTGGAGTGTCCACTAGCATTTTTCGAGGGCTGTAATTGCAGGGATTACTCCGGGTGCTGTTTCCTAACAGACTTGCCGGATGCAAAGCTTTTTATATTTGCCTTGGCTGGAAGAAGGCTGCATTGAGTACAGTTCATAATAATACACTGTATCCTAGGTACTCTGTATAAACAGAGGCAGCAAGGAAAAAAAAAAGAAAAAGGGGGTGGGGGGAAATGCAAGTAGCTGTGAATCATAACTTTTACACCAGGGATCCTGTTGTCCTACCACAGCAAGCTGGGAGAGAAGAGGACGTTTTGCAGCGAGCAATGTGCTGATTTTAGCAGCTCCCAATTGAAAAGGACTTTTTGTTCATTTTTCCCTATATTGTACTTGCACATTCGGGTGCCGTTTTCTGCCGCTTGCCTCAGGCTTCGGGGGCTTTGCCCTGTAGTTTTCGAGGGGGCATTTATTTAAACTGCAGGCATTCCTGTAGCCAGAGTGGACATCGGCTCCATTCACTGCTATGTATTTGGGAAAGTACTTACATGAAGATCACAAATATGCGCAGCGCAGCTATCTAGTTCTGCAAGTTTAATCCCAGCCCCAGAAAGTTTCATTGTGGCCCTATGCAAATGTATTTACATAGGAATGGGTCTTGGGTCCTTTAAAGAAGGCAACAAAGTTGGAAGACTGAGGCCAACAAATAAATGAAAGTTTCTCTAAATCCATTGGATAATAGAGGCAGTGTTAAGGCTAACCACAGTGTTGAACTAAACAGAGGGATTACTCCTGGGTTTTGCATCAGTTGTTTTCTGCCGGGTGGCCTCACTTGTCAAAAAAAAAAAAAAAAAAAAAAAGTTTAACGGGCCAACATTCACATGGCACATTGAGAAAAGAAGTATGCTTAATTCCATCAAAGCTCAGAAATCAGTCATTAATTTATTCTAACCTCCAATTGTTGGTCATTTGTGAAACATCTGGCCTTTAAGTCATAAGGACCTAAACGTAAATACAATGTGAGTTCTG
Organism: Hirundo rustica; assembly: GCF_015227805.2. Lineage (NCBI taxonomy): Eukaryota > Metazoa > Chordata > Aves > Passeriformes > Hirundinidae > Hirundo > Hirundo rustica. Next base: position 1,866,529 of record NC_053452.1, read on the forward strand.
CTGAGGATGGAAGCTGGGGGTGCCGTGTCGGTCTATGTACGTGAGCATGAGCGCACATATGTGTGTGCGTATTGCAGAGCCTGCCACTTCATTCTGGAGACTTTGAAACATATTAAAATGAATCCTTCAGTTAATTTACTCTCAAAATTAGATTATTGTTCATTTGCATCTTGGAGAAGTTCTGCCATTCAAAAGAGTCTCTTCCTTCATGGTGGGTTAACAGTTAGATATTTAGCAATCTTGCAGCTTGCTAGTCAGAAATAGTTTCTAATGAAGTTGAAATTTGAGATAGAAAATATATAAAAGCTTTCAGGAAAGACATACCCTATTTTCCATATGGCTAAGTAATTGTTATGATATTTGTTTTAAAGCTGGACTTAGACACTCCTGACTGCCCTCTAATTTGATATGGCTGGTCCCGGCGATTCTTCTGGAGGAAACTTTCGTAGTAGAATGCAGTGAAGGAGATAAATAATTTTGCAGCTATAAGCACACGGCAAAGTATAGAAAATAATTCGGTCGCCCTTACTGTCGTGCAGATAACAGTCTCCAGGTTATTTGCCTCTGCTGGGAGCTGGAACCCAAGTGAAAAGGAACTGAGTGTTTAAATGGAGATTTGAAATAAAGGTAGCATCTCGGAGCTGACAAAATTCTACCTTTTGTTAGGAGTAAGACTGCTATTTAATTCTCGGGGTTAGGGTGTTGTTTTTATTTGGGGAGGGATTACAGTTCCTCACGTAGCTCAAATGTAGCAACACCTCCTGTGATGAAATTCCTTGTATTTCACACGAGTGAAATGAGAGCCATAGAGTGAAATTAGATTATAAATATGATGGAAAAATTTAGATCTGTCAATCCACAGGGGAATCTCAGAGCTTTCTGCTTTCAGGCAGTTACCTTCTTGTACTACTTTTTTGTTTGTTTTTTTAAAGACCTCTTTGGCCTGACCATTTGCTTTTCTTGCTCAGCAGAGGCTGCCTGCAGCTCTCGGGCTGTTTTGACATAGAGATAATGATGCTGTCCAAATGCATGACAAAAAGAAAGAATTTTGTAGGTTATCTATCAAGCAGCTCTTTTCCTCAATATTTATCCTTTCCTCCTTGCTGAGTAAAGATATCTTGAGTCTGCACTTCATTGTGAAATTTACTGCATTCCAGACCTAGATCCATTGTATCTCCTTCCAAGCTGAGTTTATTCCTTTCCTACTAAAAGGATATCTGGCGATTGGCACCCGTTATATTAAAGGAAAAAAAAAATCTGGTGGGTAAATCAGGAGTAACTTGATGTCTCTTTAGCCTTGTCCCTGCCACAGCATGGCTGGAATTTGGTGATGTGGACGGGAAGCATGTGGGAACCCGTGGGCACTCGCATGTTGCAGGTTGCGCGTACGGGCGCGCGTGTATGCCCGACCCACCAACACAATACGTAAAAAGTCACGTTTCAACTTTGCTAAAGCACTCATTTCCAAGGCACTGATGTCCAAAGCATTGGTAGGATAGTGGAGATGAGAGGTGGGGGGAGGTGGAAAAAATCTCTTTAAACAGCTTGTGAAATGTAATGTTTGAAACGGTTCTTTGAGAACGTGCAGATTATGGCTTGTGTAGCGACTCTTCCCAGCTCTCTGGGAAATGAGCTGTTGACATTCTTTTGGGTCATCATCCGAGATAGGAGGGCAACCACAAGGATTTAGCAGATAAATTCATCCAAAAAGACCTTTATCCATTTCATTGCAACTTGGAAACATTCATGTCGAATAGCAGCATTAATGTAGCCCTTTTTAGCCCTTCAAAGTGAGCCTTATGTTTAAAAAAAAATGAAAAAAATGACCAGAGTAATAACTTCTATAGGTCTTCTAAGAGGTAATTCATTATTTACATAATTCTGGAGCATAAACCCATCTTTCCTTCAAGGGGCTCTGAAATAGAATTGAGGCTCTTATACAGAGTCTCTTTTGAATTCTAATCAACTGGATCTGTCTCAAATTCATTTCTAGTTTATTGTAAACAGTGGAATTTAAATTAATTTCTTCTTATCTTGTCTTTTGAAGAAAACTAGGAGCATGTTTAAAAGGTTTTATTTTTAAATACAGCTCGGACTTTATTTTATTTGGCGATTTTGGGGGGTTTGGGGGTTTTTTTAACTTTATAAACCAGGTGTCGGGCAGGATGGGCTTTGACAGCCAGATGACAATTACGCATTAGCATAGGTGATTATAAAATAAATAGGAGAGAAAAAATTACCTTTTTTTTTTTTTTTTTTTTTAACTTGAACTCAAATGATACTATATAGGCTGAATGTGAGGCAAGGTTCCCACAATGCACTGTGAAAACCTAGGCTAACAACCACCCCGCTGCGTTGAAAACCCCAAAAAAAGACAAAAGCACAATGAAATAGAAAGCTTACCACCGGTAGCTTTCAAAACGACAAACTAGGCAAACTATACATCTCCACCACTCCAATTTTGTCAGAATGCTAATGAGCTTGCTCTGATCTTTACTCGGCTTCCCGTGTTTTCTACATCTTCAAGGACCACATGGCGCTAGCAAAATAAAGACAACTAAATGAGAATTTCGAATGCTTTTTGTGTTGGGACCTGGTGCCTTTCAGTTGACGCACTCGTTGAATATTCTCAACTTAAAAGCGTACAACAGGGGGCTGGGTATGAACTTTTTAGCAGGGGGAAATTTGTACAAAAGTAAATGAGTGTGATGAGGAAAATATGAGAAAAATTTCTGATTAATTTCCGCTCTATAATATCAATGACACCTTCAGCCCCTCTCATACTCCTCTAACAAGAGATGCTGATAAAAGATGAATGATTCTGTGTTGTTCACAGTGAATGTTTAGTGGTTTTTTAATAGCGGCATTCTACATAAAAGACACCAGGAAGTACTCCGCATTAGCAGTTGAGATCACTAGTTAATAGGATGATGTCTTTTAGCTTTTGTCACAAGATTATTAGAAAGGATGGGTTTCTGTTCTCATCCCGACATACTTTAGAGTGCTTGTTGAGCACAAGTGCTAAAATACAGGTTTCTCAGTATTGTTTCGCATGCAAAGTAAAAGCCCTTTAAATGCAACACCTTTTACTTTTTTTTTTTTACCAGGTGATTTTTGTCATTGATCTCTTATTTGCCCCCTTTAGCTGCATTAATCATTTGGAGTGGTCTGCTTCTCAATGGGGGCTTGATGATGTATATGTGTATAGATTCACTATCAAAAAATAAATCCCTTATGTGCTCTGCCCCTTCACAACCCTGATTATCGAGCTGTATTTACCAGCCTGTATTATACCATCTTGAATGCTCCTTACTGGAGTCGCCCAGTCTGCAAGAGAAATCCGCGCTGGAGTAGGGAGGGGTGAGCTAGGAAGGAGGCATCCTATTCCCTAAGCCAAATTTCATCTTTCAAAAACAATAGAATTCACAATTCTCTTTGGAATTCCCCAAAGTAAATGCAGATTTGTATTCACCAGTGTCAGGGCTTGGGGAGGAAAATGATGAATGTTCAGTTTTGCCTGAGAGATGAATTTAAAAATTGGTTTTGTTACCTCTTCAAGCTTGCAAGCATAGTATGAATGCTTGTATGAAAAGTCTGAAAAATATCTGTGCATGTACATAAGGAGAAAAAATAAAAAAATCACGGTCTTATCATATATTTCATATCTGGCCTAAATGAGGAAGAATCATCAGTAACACCGTAGGTTTTATAGCAGTTTGTCAGCTTTGCTTTCCTGCACTGCTCTTGTGCTTGGGTCAGCATGGTTAATCTCAGGTGAACCAAGAACTTGCCAAACCATGAGACGGAAATGAGTTGACCAGTCACGATGTGAAAGACAAAGGTGCACATCCCAAAGCAGAGCAAGAGGAAGGACAGTATAACAACAGCCTTCCTGGCAAGGTAGAAAATGTAAAGGTATCGCTGAAAGCAACATTTTTGATGCTTATCTTTTTACGTTTAGCATAAGAAGTGAGTGAAAGCATTTCAAAGAAATTCTAGATGCGTGACTGCTACACATGTGGTACTGGTTTGGGTCCCTGCTCGTGCTGGTTTGTGAACCTTCTCTATTGGAAATACATAACAACCAGAAGGATATTACTGATTGCAATTCGTGTTGGGTGGAAGGAAAGGTTTCTGACATGAGCAAAAGATTTTTACTCTAAGGTGATAACAGTTCACAGAACTATGCCTTGGTAGTTGCTGCTTGTTTTGAAAGCAAAGCGATATTCTAAAGCATTTGCCGAGATGTGTCTCCCTCCATTGTGCAGAAACGTTGACTTGCTGCCAGGGTTGTGGTAATGGGAGCTTTGACAACTACCAAAACCCCGGGTGAGAGGAGCGCAGTGACACTATGATCGAGGTCTCGTTCACAATATGGTAACTGTGCCTCTCTGTGGCACCCGAGTGTGACGTGGGTGACCTGGAGCTCTGTAGAGATGCCTGCTAAGACACACAGTGCAAGGTCATTCGTGAGAGTTTGTTACTGCAAATAAAGTGGCACGCCAGTGAGCTGGTTTTCTGACAGGAGTCTTCAGGGCCCAGATCACAACACATACACAAATTTCTGCCCAAGCATGCATTTCGTAGTTGCCAGAATCACGCATTTTATGAACGATTGGGAACATCTTGAGTTCTTGAGGTTTGTCAGCCTCTCTCCGGTTTCCCTTCTGTCGTGTTGCCTCCTCAGTCTCTTACTGGCAAACTCTTTCCGATATCCATCCGTCTCTTTCCATTAACAGTTCCTGCAAAACAGACTTGCCTTTGGTGAAGGCAGACCATCTGGCCGTACTTTTCCAATGTTTCTACAGTGTTTCTACAGCTGAGAAGCTTCCACAAAACAAACCTCAGAGTTTGTCTCTAATTGGCCACATCTCTTCAGTCTTAGGTCTGTGCATTGGTAGGCAAAAGTTCACAGGAGGTGACCTTTCCAAGACCAAACGTGGGCAGCATGCCCGTTCAGCCTTCCCAGGCCAAATTCATTAAATCATTAAAGCAGCTTGGTGACCATATTTATTTTTTTTCTCCAAATAGCACAGAATCCCATTGGCTGGAAGGACTGAGTGATAAGTCAACTCCACTCCATGCACTTCCCTGGCTTTTGTAGCCTCATCATTGCCTTCAAAGAACCTGTCAATAGGTGGAAGCCAGCTTGAAGAAGAGAGTCCAAGTAGAGCACTGCCTGCATAGCAGGGGGCTACTCTGGGAGAGCCCTAGGCACTATGAATGGGCTTGCGAGCCTTCCAAAAGTCTTACAAGACCCAACAGACACTTGCTTCTTTTAACCGATTTCCATCTTTCTTTGTGGTGTTGCAGTATAAATGCTCTTTCATGTGGTAGGCATGGTGTTTGGCTTTCTGCCTGGAGTTAGCTTTCTCTACAACCAGTGTCTGCTGCGAAGCGAAGGCGAGGAGTGACGCCCTTCGGTCACCCCGCGGCTCCTGGCCCACAGCGCTGCTGCAGCCTGCAGAGACCACTCTTGTTTTTTCTTGGGTTTCTCCCCTTTACCACCAAAAACACCTTTTCTGTTGCAACTGGGAGCTGTGGGGCCTTGGGACTCCTCAGCCTAGCCGAACTCAACCCAGTTAGCCCTGGGAAGGTTGGGAATCCCAGAAGTACAAACCTGCCAACCCCCAGTTAAGAGTACAAGTCTTCATTAACACAGATACAAGGTCACATCTGTTGCCATCATCATCATCTCACTTCAGGCAGTTGCTCGGGTTAAATTCAGCCCTGTCCATCAAAGAAGTAACTTTGTAATGTCCACTACCCTTTTCCGGCTCCACGAGACTATGTCCTGACGGAAGTAAGGCAACATTTGGTAAAAATGGAATAATGTGCTACCTAGTAGAGCACACTCCAATGACTTTGAGGTAAATGGCCTCTCACTTATCTTACCCAGCTATCACTTGCCACATAAACAGGTATCAGACTGTTCTAAGGAGTAGTTATGAGCTGTACTATCACTCATGATAAAGCTTCCAACTCTACTTATAACTCTGCAAGTGAACTAATTTCATCTTCCGTACCATCATCCCTCTCTTGCTGGATTTCCAGGCATAATCAACATTTTTTGCCATGCTTTCAAAAGTTTGAGTGTATCAGTTAATAGTGCATGTTTTCCTCTGCTGAAATTTCTTCTGAAACTGTGCTATGGGAGAAAATTTGGGTACGTAGAGTACCAGAGGGTGATAAAGCACGAGTGTTGGTTTTACTCAGTGCTCAGATTCCCTGCAGGCACTTGTCCTCGAGGCTTCACTTCCTTACAGGAA